>NC_045748.1:16560502-16626867 GCF_008692095.1 Etheostoma spectabile | reverse complement strand
TGTGTGTGTGTGTGTGTGTGTGTGTGTGTGTGTGTGTGTGTAAATCACAATTAGGTGGATAGATTGTGGTGTTGTAAATTATGAATGAATGAATAATTTTATTATTTTGTCATGCATACAACAAAATATGCCCACCCCACACAAGACACCATTACATAGGTGAAAGGACCAGATGCCAAAGTAACATCATACCTTAAACAAATAAACTTTCTAGTCTTTTTTTGCCAAGCTTTAGAAACAAAAGTTGCCAAATTATGTACATTAAATTTTTTTGGACAGACATTTCATGTAAGATCGGTATTCTTAACGCATCATAATACGGACAATACAAAAGAAAATGGGATTTGTTCTCAACTTCTCCTAGTTCACATAGTTTGCACAACCTTTTTTCTTCTTTTAACCTTTCAACCTTTTTAAATGTACCTAATTCAAGGTTAAGAGGAAGGATTCCTGTTCTCAACTCAGCCACCAACAACCTCTCACTTCTCGATAAGTTTGCTGTAACATATAGTTAAGGAACATAATAGTGTTTGATTGAATATAAGTTTGTAGTTTTGCTTTTAACAAAATGCCTTTTGGCCATATTTCTTCAAGTCTTACAAGTAACTTACTTCTGATTCTGAAAGGAAGTTTTTCCTTGCCTCTGTTGCCTAGTGCTTGCTTTTGATGGGAATTGTTGGGTTTCTGTAAATAACATCACAGAGTACGGTCTACGATACTACGATACGATAAATGGAATATCTTAGAAAAATGAAACAGACTAATAATAAATATGTTTCGATTTTGTAGCAAAATCTGCACCTCATTGGCATTTTTCTCTCCACTTGTTTTCTTCCACACTGTTCATTGACAGAGCTCTCCTTTTAGCATGAATACTTTGTTTACTGTAAACTTTGGCATCTTACTAAAGCAGGAAACCCAACAGGCACGGGTGCAAGGGGAAATAACGACAGTGTGAAAATCCATTTGAATTAATCTTATTTTCATAAAAATCTGTGAAAGTCAAAAACAATGAGCAAAAGCATCAGCACACAGTGTCTCCTCTTAACATGCTTACTAGTCTGGATCAACTGAAGTACATTGCTGACAAGCTTTGCCCCTTCACAACAAGAACAACCTCTGAGTTATCAAGCTAACCTTATTACAAACTGGAAATTGAAATTTGAATCGTGCAATAAGGCAGGCGTGCTTGGGTCTTTCAATCAACTTATCCATGTTTCCAGCTAATCTAAATAAGTTACGTTACAGTACTGTGTGAACAGTTAATTTAATATTGTATGTGCCGTTTTCTTTTGTGGGGTACAAATGTTCCACCAAAACATTTTGCAGAGGCACCATTGCTGCGTCCGGAACAAGACAATTGTGATTGGTTTAAAGAAATGAAAACTACAGAGAGTGTTTTTTTTTTTACTCCTATCCCAGAATGTCTCTGTGGAGTAGCCATACTTTACTCCACAGTGCTGGGGAGATAGGTTTGGCCATGCAAGACTACATGCTTACTAACACAATAATACACTCCTGCCCAGTGTTGTGGTTGAATCTGTCAATACGTTATTCTTCTGTGTAGAAATTAGGCAGAAGCACAGTACTGGAATATGAAGGTCATTCAGGTCGGACCAGTGTTTCTCTCTTGAACCAGTGTTGTTATCTCTTACAGTGCTGACAGATAAAAGCCAACTGTGATCCAACGAGAGTGTGAGCTGCACGCATGCCAAAGAATCGCTGCAAACCAGACCCTGTTATTTTGGCTGGCTTGCATTTGAGGGCACCATTCCTAATCTGAACCAAAATAACTTCCAAAGTATGTTTAAAAAAAATTCTTGGGAGATCCTTGTTAGCAAATAACGCTCTGTGATACATTCATTGCTTTAATGTGTGATGAGACCTTCAGGTGAGGCAAAACAAAATCCAACACAAGTTGACCCTGGAATTCCAACCCTTGTATTAGAGGTGGTGATGGTGCTGGTAACTGTGTCCATGTGTGTATTTGCTTTCTTTTATGAATGTTGTGCATGCTTGGCTAAGAGATTGTAGGCACGTGCACATATGGTTGCATGTTACCCGACAGTAGACAGTCCAACGTTAATTATGTTCCCTGGTTACCCTTTGGCTGGTGTTTCAGTGGCCATGGCAGCCCTGTGTCTGCTCACCATAAATAATACAGCAAGAATGTGCAAGAATTGTGTCATAAATGTGTCTGGACATTTTATTTTACCTTTTTAGTATTTTATTTTCCCAAAAAAGCCAACCATTTTCTATTTGGCTATTGTTTCAGCTTTACAAATATGAGGTTTAGCTGCTGTTCTTTGGCATGTATGATGTGATAGTAAACGGTTAATCTTTGGGTATTGGTCAGATAAAACAAAGAATTTTAAGATGCCACCTGAGGCTTTTGGAATTTATAATTGGCACTATTTTTGGACATTTTAAAGACAGAACAAATAATCGTCAGTTGCAAACGGACAACTTTACGCCAATGTGGTGTCTCGTTTTGTGCTTAGAACTTAACTCAATTAATAGTTTCTTAAAACTTTATATTTACAGAAATTGAATGTTCATTCATGGCCGCTCAAACTTTTTTAGTGGTTAAAAAGGACGCTTAGGTTTGGTATGTTTGCTACAGCTCAAACTGAAATGACATGTTACGATTTTCCACAGATGTGGAAGGAGTGACTCAGTTGTCCTGACCCTGTAGCCAGTGTCTGTGGTGGCTGTATGTGCAGCTCATTGCAGCTGGGATGGTAGTGGCAGTCAGCGAGTCTCAACTTTTGGTGGTCCATCTCAGGAGGCCTGTTTTTTAATCTGTTTTTAGGAGTTAATACTGTTAGAACCCTGTCAAGTCCAGCCCCACATACTTTCATTTTTGAACAGGTTTAGCCCTCCCTCCAGTATGTTGAGATTTTACTTGGGGTATGAAGTTAAGATTTTATTTTTTTTAAATTTGAATACAGCTTGCAACTTATTTCAATGTATTTTTCAGTCAAAGTGGAAAACTTGTGGGGAAAATGGTACTGAAGTAGCTCCAAACTTCTTTCAGGCAGAGAACACACACAACTCAGTAGTCTGGCGTAGAGCTGCAACTAATAATTGTCTTTGTCAGCAATTGTCAGATTAATCTGGCAATCATGTCCCAATGACTTGTTTAATTGTAGGTCTATAAAATGTCACAAAATAGTGAAAAATGTCCATCAATGTCCATTTTTTTTAAAGCAAGAAGTGATGTCTTCAAAATGCTTGGTTTACTCGACTAGCTGTCTAAAGCCCCAACATATTCAGTTGACTATCACATAAGACAAAGTAAAGCAAGACATTCTCACAATTGAGAAATTAGAATTTGATTGTTTGGCATTTTTGCTTTGCCAATTCAGTCGACTAATTGACTTCATAAAACAGTGTATCTTCAACTGTCCATCACCACATTAGGCCAAATGAAGTCTGTCCATTTCAATATCAGTCAGGATTAAAAAACTGCTAAAAGTCATTGAATAAGTATACATTTATCTTTATTTTTGTGCCAAATGACTACTGTTGGTCTACCAAATTTTTACCATTGTAACTCTAATACTGTAAGTGAAGTGCAAGCCAGCATTGTTGTGAATGCTATCAACCGGCTCTGAATCTCACACCTAATGATGCAGTCACTCGGTGTCGAATGAGTGAAAAAACAACTTTGACTTTGAAACCCAAGCCTTACCTCAGTTTTTCTTGTTTCAAAGTCCCTCCGTTGTATCTGGTAAAGTGAATGATAAAAGGTTGGGTGCCAAAATCATTTTTTCTTTTTGCTGCTTGACTTGGCCCATACTTGCATCAGAAGATGTTACATTTCAGGAAAATGATTTGAGCCTTCAAATATACATGCTGTGATAAAGACAGGTATTGTTGAAAAACAGCAGCAGTTCTTTTAGTAGTAGTGTTTGATGTAAATGCATCAGGAGTAATGTAATATTTTTTATAGAATAGAAAATATATATTTGTTTAATACCTCCTTCCATAAAGCACTTACTTCACTATTCACTTACGAAGAAAGTGAGTTGCTTAATTTGAAAATAAAATAACTGACCTTTAAGAATGTTTAACTCCCGAATGAAAAAGGGTGCATGATCCCAAATGTTAATAATACAATTAATGGCAAACATATTTAAAAGGTATTTTTTTCTTAAGTAAAACTATATTTAAATAGATTTTTCTTTATTAAGGAGGCTTTTTTATGTGCACATTCAAGAAAAACAGGTTGTGCAGTTAAATGTTTACCAAACTTAAAACAAAAAGTGTGATAACAAGGGTGGGGCAGGCTGGCACACATCATGGGAAAGACAATACCTCAGTAGGTGATCTGATGAAAATAATTGTGCATTGACAATTTGATATTCAGGGATGTAAAAACCAGTACACACATTCTAGTTAATCTGAACAACAGGCTAACTCTGCACTAGTGCTTGTAAAGAACATCTTCGCTACTGTCTGACACGATTGCCTCGTAGTTCAAATACATAACAATTGTGATGTATTTCTTGTGATGTGTGTAACTGTCAAAAAAGTCTTGCTTGTCTCTTAGCGTAAAATAGAATTAAAACGTTAAACAAAGGCGTTAAAAAAATTGATAAGCACAATAAGGAAATACAGGTTTTATTCTTTTTTTTTTCTCATGTTCTACTAACTTAAAATAATAAATAAAAGAAATAATTCTAATTAAGATAAAGGTGAAGTATCAGCTTTTTGGGGGGATCAGCTTGTGATGTTACTACCTCCCGTGCTTCTGTTTGGTCTGATGACACAAAGGTGACATGTAAACATAATTGGTTTGCTTCAGTGTAGAGCTGGAATTATTAGTTTATTTATTGTTGAGGTGATGGTTGACTGAATTATTAATCAAATTAGTCGTTTAGGTCATTTTCAAGCACAACTAAGCACTGTTGGGGCCTGGCATTTTCGTGCTTGGGCCCTAATAATTGCAATTTGATATTTCCTCATATCGTGCAGCCATAGTACAAATACCAAATATGTGATGGTCCCGCCTTCTCAAATGTGAGGATCTGAGAGTAAACGGAATGACAAACTCATCAACAAATGGAAAAAGAAAACATTTGCTAGTTGCAGCCCTACTTCAGTGTACATGACATGCCTGCAGCTGTTTCACAGTAAAAGCCTTAAATGCCAGTATTGTACTTCTTTAATTTTTCTAGTTCCATCAATTTGTTTTTACAAATGCACTCTCTCTGATGCTGTAAGCTCTTTAAGAGCTAGTTTCTGTTTTTATAAAACGTATTTATTATGCATTTAATTGCTCATGCTCTCTCATTTTGACCAGCGTAGTATACCCTTTGAATCTATTCTTCTATTGCAGCATCTTGTCACAAGTTGGAATATTTCATGGCAGAAAGTACTTTACTTTTGTGCCCAAATGACAGATGCAAATGATTACTGTGGGGAATACTTAGAGAAGGTAAATGCTCTGATTTTGGCATTAATGAGTTTGTCATAGAATCTGAATGTTAGGTAATTACACAGAGAGCCAGTGTGCCAGCATGCAGAAGCTGTTGGTTTTTGCTTTGCCACAGGGGTGTGCATCAAACTTCTTGTCTCTTGTGCCTGCTATAAATGTAAGATGTAAGCTGAACTAACGTAAACAAATCCTAATCACACAAGTAAGATGTACTACTACCTAGATCTAATACTTCAATTGGAAGCCAGGTTTTTACACAATGAAGTCGGGTTTAGCTGTTTTGGATATACCTTTTAAACATTTACAGTTATGATGAGGTTGAACAGAGAAGGTGATTGTTTGGCATGGTTTTCTGAGCCAATTTTAATCTAATAATCCTCATTTTCTCTTTTTATTTTATGAAACATTCTTAATGACTATGATCATTATGTCAGGTAAATATTTAGAATGTGGTTTGGCTGGAGTTTGAAAGATGTGTTTAGTCTCATCATAAATGTGTTGCTTTGTAACACATTTTTATGATACATTTAACATTTGTTAATCTATCTTTACATTTGTCTCCATAGAGCAGGTGGACAGACAAACCTCTGTGTATATACCAGTCCACTACAATAGCTTTGCAAACATGCTGCTACATTTATATTATGCAGTTTGTTATTTGTTCATAACCAACTGTGAAGCACACTAGCAGATCTGGAATGTTGAGTTCTCCTTGGCTGATGACATCAGAGGATGGGAGTAGCCATCTTGATCTTCAGCTCCCTATCTGCCTATCTCCTGTTTGTGCAAGAGGCCAAATTCTCACTGGTCCTGTGACGCAACATTTAGCTGACACAATGAGATCTTTCTGTGCTGTGTCTTTTGAATAAACCAGGTGAGGAATGTGGACTAAAGAGATTTGCATTCGGTGGTAGTACACCTATGCTCTTCTTTCCCTCTTTTTTTTTTTTTTGGAATAACTTTCTTGAAACTAAAAATATATTGATTTTTCTCTGATGTTGTCATCTCACCTCTGCAAAAAAAAAATCAATTTCATGGCTCTGGCTACCTGCTGTTATTGCCACTGTATTTTCTCTTAAAAAGCAGGCTGTCATTTTCAATCAATGGGCCATTAATAATTGAGGGAGTGCAGGTTGACAAGATGCACATACCGTCTTGTTTGCCAGTTGAATTATTGGGAGCCAGAATGGTTGCCATATAACATTTTCTCTCCCTGGCTGCATGAGATGGTAGTACTAACCAACAGTTAAGGACAAAACCTCTGTCCTCCTAATCAGCTTAATGCTGGCTTATTCAAAGGTCCTCTTTCAGACAGAGCAGCTGCTGTCAGCCAGTTTCAGTAGAGGGTGTGACTGCTGGCACAGCTCGTCGATGCAGAGAGACCGGTTGGTGATTAACAAATGTCAGTAGACTTTGGAATCTAGGGAGCCCAGTCTAAACGCTTTGTCCTCAGTCGCTTACCACTGAAGATATTCCAGGTGGCTCTGTCGTGCACTTACGCCGCCTCCCTTCTCCTCCCACCCTTTCCCTTCAGGCTCGCTCTCCCCTTCTGCTTCTCTCTGCCCTCTCTCCTCAGGGTTTCAGAGCTCTGAGATAAAGAAGTTCAGACATGCCTCACATTTTTAGACCCCCTTGTGGAACTTAGTAAGCACTTTCCCTCCACAAAGTGTCGGTACATATTGCTCGCTCTGACCTGCCTTTCTTTGCAACAGGGTTTCTGACATTTCTCTGGAAAATCCCTTCATTTAGAGATAATGTCCCTGAGAAATGAAAGGACCAGGCAAAGTCAGCCTGGCACGAGTGTGAGATGTTTTCTGCTGAGCTGTGTGGGCAGAGGGCTTGGGTACAGTACCATACATATGGCAGATAGATTTCTGTCAGCAGCTCTCCAGTGTCAGGCTGTCTGCCTTTGAGGAAGAGGATCAGATCTGTGGGTCCATGTTGTGTGCTGGCTGAACACCTAAGCGCACATAGTCAGCTCCTAAAATGGCTGCCCTTGAAGCACGGCTCAGAGGAGGATCTGAGCAGCTCAGTCGCTGCCTGTTAGAGCCCCAGCTGACTAGATGAAAGCAGTTACACAATTGCACCCATTAACTTGGTGTGGCGCAGAGACCGACTGGCTGAAAAGACACAGCCAACTCTAAGGCAGATGGTAGTTGTGTAGGAGTTTTTTTTTTTTCCTCCCCAGGCATTCCACTCCCCTTCACTCCGAAAGGATTCTCTTGATATCCATGTCAAGGAACCTGGCATTAGGAGGCAACTTTGTTCAAAACAGCAGTGAACTGCCAAGAGAGCAGGGTGGGGCCCCTTGGTGAGGCTGTAACCTGACCCTGAACAACAATGGATCCCCTGGTTGCTCAGGGACATACTGGCAGCTTGGCTGGCTCGCATGGAGCTCTCCACTGGCTGACCAGTTGGGTGTGGGAAGCAGGGCGGGATTCCCAACTGTCTCTGGCTGGATCTCACTTGAAATTTCTTTTTTGCAGTTTCCAGATTAGTGGACTGAATTTGATCCTTGTATTAAAGCTATATTTCACTATATCTCTGTTAAAATCAAAGCGGATTTTGTGACAATAGCCAATTTTTCTTTCAGTATTTCATTATTTGTTTTTGTAGTGAAAATAAATTACACTGGAACTGAAAATATATGTTCTTGTTAACTTAAACATTTTAAAACAAGTGTTGAATTATATAAAAAAAAAATGAAACTAATGGCTAAAATTTGAATTAGTTAAATCTACAGTATGTCAACACATCACATTTGGAGATACTTTGCAAATATGTTCTAACAAATTTTCAATAACTTTGGAATTTTGTGTCAAATCAATCAATTGACTTAACGAATCCCACTAAAAAGCCATACCCATAACATTACAGATTCTCCATGTGAGTGGCATCTTTCTGCATGGGACTTGGATATGAGCAGTTTGGATATGAATGGAAACCTTGTTATAAATATCAGCTTTGTAAAACTCACAACAGTTCCTGTAAAGACTGAGTCAGAAAGGTGCTGGTTCTAATTCCTGTTAAGCTTCCATTTCTTTAATTTTCTTGAAACTGGATTACTTTTTAGATCTCTTGATAAATAATTACAGTATAATTAGCAGACATTCAACAGTAATAGGATTTACTCACACTGCGTTTTGGATTTGTCAGCCAAGGCAGACGGATCTCATGAAATGGCGTATGTATGACACATCAATTTGTATGCCCTTATTGGTATGTTATCAAGACGCATTTCCTCCACTGACTTACATTACCTTACAATTGCATGTTAGTTGACTCCATAGTGAGTATTATGAAATGGTTTCTTCTTTTACTAAAGCCAACCCTGTTCTTCTTTTCCTAAACCCCACCTTGTTTTCTTTTCCTAATCCCAAAGGTTTGTCCGTTTCTTGTTTTCCTAAAACACGTGTGTGACGTACTCTCGCGGTAACATGTAGTCTCGCGATAACAAGCCAAGTGGCTTTAGAAAGTGCCACGTGGCGTGCATGTTTACGCTGTGCTGTTGCAGACTTCCTCCCAGACAGCTATAGACATACATGCAGATAGCTCATAATGCATACAGATAGCACGCCATTGGGCATGAATGTTTACGCGAAATCATGCCATGTTGGCCGAGGTTGTAAAGTGTGCCCTTTAACTACCCATCTCAGAACTAGCGTGAGCTACAAATGCCATTTGTAATATTATATGGTTTGCAAGACAAAATGACAATTGATAAGAAAGCGATGATGAAAGAGCTGTGAAATGATGGCCACATCATCAACTTCCATTTCTCTGGTCAAGTCCAAACTGCAAAGAGAGAAGACTGCATAAAGCTTTCATCTCTCTGGTGATTCATTCAATCTTTATTTCAGAGTAGTTGATACAATCTGATGGAATAGTCTGCTCTAAATACTGAGCTGTGGATCTGCTCTCCAGCTGTTGCTTATCCCAAGGTAATAAAAATGGGACAATCAGGCCATAATCCCTTCTCTGTCCTCCATTGTTCTTATAATGATGCTATGCTAAAAAATGAGACCTTCTTAGTATTCTGAGTAACATCAGCATCTGCTGAATTCTCCTCTTTGACATGTTTTGTATGGGTTTCTACCAGAGTTTGTGGACAACTCCAGTGAAAATAATCTCAATTTAATATGAATTTTTGACTCTTTATTTGTGTGGTTTTGTCTTGATAAGGAGATGACAGTAATTTGTTTTGCTTTTGCATAAATAAACGAACAAACATTTTTTTAGTAAATATTTGAGAATATAAAGTGTGTGTGTATATATATATATAGCTATATATCTATATCTGTGATATTTCAACTTTTATTATACCATCTCATCACTCCTACATATTATTCAACATTAAAGCAGCCATAAGGAAATAAATTCAGAGTATGTTGTCTTCATATATCCAGATTCAAATTACTGTCAATAAACAGGTTTCCCTCCAGTGCCAAATTTTCAATAATGTGCAACATTTTGGACCACTTTCTTCCAAATGCAAGTCGCTATAAAGCTAGCAGATGAGATTCTTTTGAACACATAATCATGATAATTTACGCATTTTATCTTTAATTTGCATTTTATCTTTTGCTGGCCATTGTCTTATACATTTTTATGCAGAAAATGTGCATCATCCAACCTGCACTTGATTATTTGTTCACAGCAAGAATTGCCATTGGTAATTATGCTAGATTATTACCAAGTTTATTTTTCATGGAAGGGCATGTTCCATTACACTAAATATTTAAGGATTATAGATTAATAATATGCCTGCATTGTAATAGCTCTGTACATATGGGTTTCATTGCTATAGTAAATACCCCATGACTTGCACTGTGAAAATGGCTCACATGAACATTTTAACACAATATTAATATATTACTTTTATTTTCAATCACACCCACTTAGTCCTCATGAATCTTTTTCTCCCTCTTTTTCATTGCAGGTTTCCCTGATTTTCCAGGGAGTGCTCGCTCTTTTCAGTAATGGAGGTGTTGCAGTGTGATGGCTGTGACTTTCGTGCCGAGTCATATGATGACTTAAAGACCCACATTCAGGAAGTGCACACCGTTTTCCTGCAGCCTGCAGACGCAGATGAGTCTGACTCTCTGAAAGATGAGGATGAAGATGAGGAGGAAGAGGAGGAATATGAGGACAAGGATGACAAGGATTATACGCCTCCTAAAGCTGGAATGAGTATGTCTACCACATCAAATCAGATGTTACAGTTTAATTTGTTATGGATTAGGAAACACTTCTGTTTTGGTTTCAAATAACTCTTCATAGTAGGAGGATTTCATGGAGCTTAACATGTATGAGTTGCTAGTTTTATTGATTGAAACAACAGAACGTTTTAATAAAAGCAGAATATTACTTATTTACTGGTATTATTAAGCAAAACAACAGGAAGTTTAAATAACAACTAAGTATACTCATGTTCTATTTTCCAGCAGACATCTCACATACTTTTTAAAATCTTTTTTAGGCCCCATCTCTACTGACGATTCCAACCAAACACAACAAAAGCAGACAGCTGAAACCCACCTGCCGTTTCATCAGTGCAAGTTCTGTGTTCGTTACTTCCGATCAAAGTCATTCTTAAAAAATCACACCAAAAAAGTGCATAATGTTGTAGAGGAAGATTCAGAGGCAAATATCTCCTCCCAGACAGCTAAGCAGTCCAGCTACACCGTTTTAATGCATAATGACCATTCAAAGGTGTATTCTTGTAAGTATTGCACATACCAGTCTCCACGCAAAGCAAGGATAATGAAACACCAACTAATGTATCATAGCAAGGTTCCATCTGAGAGCACTGGAGATCCTTCAGAGTACGCAGAGACCGGAGAGGAATCGGACTCAGCCAGTGTACTCATGAAGGGAACATTTGCCTGCGAATGGTGTGACTATCAGACTGACCAGAAGGGCAGCTGGACTAATCACGTGGTGAAGGAACACAGTGACAAGGTCAAGATAGTTTCTTCCATTGCAGAGCTGGAAGGGGAGTCAAGTGTAAACTCACCCAACCCAGATTCTCCCTCCGCTTCCCGAAGCCCGACTAGATTAAAGATGAGTTTAACTGACGTTTGTGAAAAGGAAGAGCCGGTAGGAAAAACAGCAGAAAACATGTCAGAGAAGACAGTCCCAGATATCTCTACCTTTCAATATGCACATATTCGTGCAGTAACACCCAACAGCACAGGTTCCTCCATTTTGTCCAAGAGGTTTGCTTCAGCTGACATCTCCAACAGCGTCGTAGGGATGGATGCCAACTTATTTAATGAGGAGGACTCGCGTAGCAGCTTAGAGGACGATGATGAGGAAGAGTTGGGCGATATAGATGATCCTAGCTATACTGGGACCCTGTCAGCAGATGCAAAGCAGCTTTTAACTGACGAGGACAATAAATTACTGGAGACTAAAGGAATACCATTTAGAAAGTACATGAACCGTTTTCAGTGCCCCTTCTGCTCCTTCCTAACCATGCACAGGCGGAGCATCTCCCGCCACATTGAAAACATTCACCTTTCTGGTAAAACCACAGTGTATAAATGTGATGAATGCCCATTTATTTGCACCAGCCCGCTTAAACTAGGCACACACAAACAGAGCCACATATCCTCAGATTTAGACACCATGGACTTAACAAGTGATAGTCCAGATCCTCACAGTGACAATGCTACAGAGCCAGTTAACGGGGGTAATGTAAGCTCCAAAGTCAATGGAAAAAAGATAACCAGCACACCGAACGACCAGCAGAACCCTCATCGCTGCACGCTCTGCAGCTTCTCTACCACCACTCTGAAAGGTCTGAGGGTTCACCAGCAGCACAAGCATTCCTACTGTGATGACCTAGATCCCACTGTCTTTGAAAGCCAGCTGACTGACCAGACCGACTCTGAAATAGATGCTTCTCCAATCTTTCTACAAAAAACCCAGACCTCCATTTTAGGACTTGCCACCAAAAAGCCCTTAGTAACAGGCAAAAGAGCCAGGAAGTCCATTAATGACTTGCCTTTGGATTTGTCCTCGGTTAAGAAGAGAACTAGAATTGATGAAATTGCCAGTAACCTTCAAAGTAAGATAAGCCAAAGCCAACAGGACATGATCATAAACCTAGATGACATGGATGATGAAGATGCAGGAGAAAATCACACCAGTTCTGATAAAGAGGGTAGAAACCATGACAATAAAAACCCTGTCTTCAATAATAACACACAACAGTTTTATGCAAAAGAATCAATGATCTCTCACGAGGGAGGCAGAATAGGGAAAAGAAAAAGCAACCCTAAGTCAAAACCTAGAAACCTTCCTATATCACTGACTCTCTCAGATGATAGTGAAAACATCTCTGCTGAACCCAGCGACAGTGCTATTCAAGAGAACGCTGATTATTCAGAGGAACCGGGAACTACACGTTTCTACTGTAAACACTGTGATTACCACAACAAATCAGCTCGCAGCGTCAGCACCCATTACCAGAGGATGCATCCTTACATCAAGTTCAGCTTTAAGTACATCCTGGACCCTGAGGACCAGAGCGCGGTCTTCCGCTGCTTAGAGTGCTACATCGAATATACGACGTACAATGATCTGCACCAACACTACATGGATCACCACCCTGAAGCAAGCAATGTGCTAAACTTTAACCAACCAAATCTGGTATACATGTGCCGCTTTTGTTCGTACACAAGCCCCAATGTCAGGAGCCTAATGCCCCATTACCAAAGAATGCACCCTACAGTAAAAATCAACAACGCTATGATCTTCTCCAGCTATGTAGTGGAGCAGTCCCATAAAACGGGTGAATCGCAAACCCTGAGGGAAATATTAAACTCTGGCCCCAAGAATTTGAACTCAGCCACATCAACCCCCAGGTCATCCTCGAGCCCAGTGCTGAAAACGGTCTCTAAGACCCCTGAATCCAGTGCTGAGACAGACCCTCTCAAAGAATCAGTGGGTGGCAATGTTGTTGTCTATGATTGTGATGTGTGTTCTTTTGCTAGCCCCAACATGCACTCTGTTTTGGTCCACTATCAAAAGAAACACCCAGAGCAAAAGGCGTCTTATTTCCGTATACAGAAAACCATGAAGGTAATCTCGGTGGATCAATCGCAGTCTGTTGCAAACTCTTCATATAATCTCAGCATGGCTACACCTCCAAAACAACCAAGCGCAGCGTTGTATGGATCAGATGAAGAAATGTACTACTGTAAACATTGCGTGTACAGCAACAGATCTGTTGTTGGTGTGTTGGTCCATTATCAAAAGAGACACCCAGAAGTAAAAGTGACAGCTAAATACATCAAACATGGCGCTCCCACCCCCGGTTTGATGAAATTAATGGAGGAATTGCAAATTGCGGCTCCCAAACAGTTTATGAAGCAATTTCAAAATAACGGTCATGATGGATCTAACAACACAAGCCCTAAACCAGGAAGTGGTGAGAAAGGTGAGGACGAGCTATTCTTTTGTCAGCAATGTGATTATGGCAACCGCACTGTAAAAGGAGTGCTTATTCATTACCAGAAGAAGCATAGGGAAACCAAGGCCAATGCTGACCTTGTGCGTCGTCACACTGCAGTCGTCCGTAGTCAGCGCGAGCGTGCACAGATGGTTCAGTCAAGCAGTGTCTCTTCAGCCTTGATCCCAGCCCCTCCAGACCCTGAAAACACTACGCCCCTGCGCTCCTTGAAATGCAGACACTGTTCCTACACATCCCCCTATATCTATGCCCTAAAGAAACATCTGAAGAAAGAGCACCCCACTGTGAAAGCCACAGCTATGACTATTTTACACTGGGCTTACCAAGATGGCATTCTAGAGGCTGGCTACCACTGTGAGTGGTGCATTTACTCCCACGCTGAACCCCAAGGCCTGCTGCTCCATTACCAAAGACGCCATCCAGAGCACAATGTTGATTACACATACATGGCCAGCAAGCTATGGGCTGGTCCGGAGACCACTCAACAAGGGGGCAATATGGAAACTAAACATTACAAATGTAGAGACTGTGCCTTTGAGGCCTGTACAATATGGGACATCACTAGTCACTATCAGGCAGTCCACCCTTGGGCCATCAAAGAGGATGAATCTGTGCTTTTGGATATTATTAAAGGAAATGGCTCAGCTGAAAAGATCGACCAGCAGGTTGTCAAAGAACATGTGTCTTTCGATTGCCAGCCAGTTGAAGATGATGGACCACTGGTCATTGTCACTACACCTCAAGAAAGCAATCCCCCCCCTCCCCACCCACGCCTTTCCATATCTAACAATCCTTATCAGTGCACTGTATGTCTGTCAGAGTACAACAGTCTCCATGGCCTCCTCACTCACTATGGAAAGAAGCACCCAGGTATGAAAGTAAAAGCTGCAGATTTTGCACAGGAGGCAGACATCAACCCCAGTTCTGTGTATAAATGTCGTCACTGTCCATATGTAAACTCCCGAATCCACGGTGTCCTAACTCACTATCAAAAGAGACACCCGTTAGTGAAAGTCACTGCAGAAGACTTTGCTGATGATATAGAGCAAATCCCCGACCTAAATGAAGGAGACGACAAGTGCAAAACTCAAAGGCAAGGCTATGGCGCATACAGATGCAAAATGTGCCCTTACACGCATGGGACACTGGAGAAACTAAAAATCCATTATGAGAAATATCACAATCAGTCGGCTTCTGAAATGTTCTCTTCCTCTGTGACATATTTCTCTACTGGTAAAGAAACAGAGCCAGTAGCTGAATGCAGTGCTGGTAATATATCAAGCGCAACAAAGGTCCAGGAGGTCAGTGAATTGGACCTTGCCCACTCAGAGTTACCCATCAATAAGACCGAGAAACATGCTATATTCAAGTGTCAACTCTGCAAATACTTTTGCTCCACCAGGAAAGGCATTGCTCGTCACTACCGTATCAAGCACAACAACGTCCGTGCTCAGCCAGAGGGTAAAAACAATGTCTTCAAATGTGCTCTGTGTTCTTACACAAACCCTATACGCAAAGGTCTGGCAGCACACTACCAGAAGCGGCATGATATTGATGCCTATTATACCCATTGTCTGGCTGCTTCCAAAACTATGACCGAAAAGCCTAACAAAGTAATAGCACCCCCGCCGTCAGAAGGGGACAATTCAGAAATGAGTGAAGAGTTGCGTTTGGCTGTGGAGAGACGAAGGTGTTCTCTTTGCGCATTCCAGGCCTTCAGCAGGAAGAGCATTGTCTCACACTACATTAAACGCCACCCTGGTGTCTTCCCCAAGAAGCAGCATGCTAGCAAGCTTGGCCGCTACTTTACCGTTATCTATGCCAAAGAACCTGAGAAGATTGCTGTCAGTTCAATAGCAGAGGATGACAAGGAAGTGCTGGAGGTTCAGCTAGAAACCGAGCAGGACGGAGAGGTCGAATGGCTGCCTTACAAGTGTCTAAAATGCTTCCGCTTGTCCTTTAGCACAGGCGAACTGCTTTCTATGCACTACAACGACCACCACAGCAATGACTTGAAGAGGGACTTTGTGGTATCGCCCGATCACAGTGATGAGGACTCTGAGTTGTACCAGTGTTCTCACTGTGAGCTGAAGTTTCTGGCTCTCCCGATTCTGGCCAAACATCTATTGAATCACAATGAGGAGTTTGAGAAGAGGGCCATGAGGCTGGAGAGGAGGAGGCAGCTGCTCAGCAAACAGAAAGCCGCAGAACTGCCCGAGACCAAACCTGAGAAGGTGAGCGAAGATACGAATTTCCCTTAAAGCTTTTTAATGAAAGAATAAAACCAGCATGATTTGATTTTCCTTTTGCCATTAATATCTTAAAGCATACAATAAATCTTCTGATGCTGTAAACTACTACTGTCTCATACTACAGCTGTTCCTTAACTCAGTCATCATTAAGAGTATTGTTAACTTTTCAAAACATGACTTAGCAGTTGTACCCAAAGTGTTTATAATGTGGCCAAAATGGACTTAAACAGATAATTACATATTTTAAATTGCCCCCTCACTGTCCCCAGAAATATTATAACGGTGATAATGAGGTATGATAATTAATTTCATAATACGTTGATTAAAAATGCCATTGATTCTTTGTATATATCTGTATATTTGAGAACAATGGCTGTCTCTAACTTCATGGAGAAAATATAAATCTCACAGAGAAGAAATAGTAGTACCTTCTAACAAAATACATCAGCTGGTTGTTGGCAGATGATATACTGATATTAGGTTAAATAATATAATTTAAAACAAATATCTGTATTTCAAGTCATTTTCAAATACATTTGAAAAAGTTGTCAAACAGAAAGAAAACAAAAACTGTGAATAAAACAGCATATTTTTGTCATGTTTCTTTCTGTGAACAGGAAAACCCTGTAAATAAAGCTCCCATAGGATTCAGGTGTAACTTCTGCATAGAGATGCACCCCACCCTCCGAGCCATCTGCAACCACCTTCGGAAGCACGTCCAGTATGGAGAGGTCAAAGAGGGACATGTCAAGGTAAATGGAGTTTGATTTATTTTTCAATTTATTTTGTACTGTGGCTTTTGTTACATCGTCAAGTCTGAATTAACAACACACATGTAATCGTTAAAACCTATTTATGTAAAACAATGTAAATAATAATTACGACAAATATGAATTAATATGATACTTTATTTATGGCTAAATTAAAAACTTTTTTTTTTTAAACCGCATCTGCTGTTTACCTGTTTGGAAAATGCATTAAAGAAGTAGTTAGATGAGAAAGATGTTCATGTCTGTCCCATAAATAAATATAAAGCTATAGCCAGCAGCTGGTAAGCTTAGCTTTGCATAGTATTAGTTTGCATTATTTGGAGATATCAATGTGATATATTCTTTAACAATCCTGTAAGGACCCACTTTGGCTGTCACTGGTGTTTCTGTCTTGTAAACTAACTCCTCATCTTCGTAGCTCTGCATTAATCTGTTTCACTGGACTTGGGTTCTGTTTCTCATTTTGTTTATTACTGACGGTGGCTTCTGGGTAGGCAATCTGTCAGTTTCCCCCAGAGAAAACAAGCAACGCCGTCCCATTGCAGGGGAGTGGAGGGGAGGGTGTTGGGGGATATTGGAGGACAGAGTGGTGAGCCATAACTTTTAGGGCAGCAGCGGGTAACTATTCAAACATTAGTATTCCACTGAGGCTGCCAGTGAGGGAAAAAGGATCCAACCCCTCACCCAAATGAAGGACTGGTTCTTCCGTCAGACACTCGGTCTGTCTTTTATGTTTTTAAGATGTATTCTGTTGTAACTTTGACTGTTAGATACATTGAGTATATGGAATAAAATGTTAGCCTGTAAAGCTAGTGGCATGTGTCAGGGTTATGGGCATTCATGGCACTAGCTCAGTCCATGTGGAGATGTGTTGGGAACTGGAGGGTTGCTAGTTCAAGTCCCCATATGTGGACCAAAGTATGGAGTGTCTATTGGTAGCTGGAGAGATGCCAGGTGCCAGATGCTCTTGAGCAAGGCACCATATCCACTCACTCTGACATCTCTCACTCTGCCATTTGTGCATGAATAGGTCCTGAGCGTGTGTGTGTGTGTGTGTGTGTGTAACAAACAGTGTTAATTGTAAGTTCTGGGGATCAATAAAAAGTATAAATTAAATACGGTTTGTTTTACACATTGCATAATGTAGAAATTAAAGTAGCTTTTTATGGTATCATGAATACAGTTCTAGAGTTTAACTGTAGAACTGTAATGGTTTCTGATACAGTTGGATCAGGCTGACAGTGCAGTCAGGGCAGGCTGGATGGCAAGGTTGGGCCTGTGGATGCCACATCTTATTTATGGCTGCATGAAGTGCAGGGTCAGGTCCTTCCACAGAAAGAATGAGCTCCCTCGGGGCTATAAAAAAGTCATGGTGATTGTATGTCTACTTGTGATGACTACAGAAACCAGCCAGTACTCCAGCAGATGAAGGAGGAGGAAATAGATGGAGTTTTGTTTAGCGTTTAGTTTGAGTTGTTGTTGATGCGGAAGGTGCGAATGTGCAAGGTCTTGTTTTAGGTCCTTATCAGTTTTGTATCCTCCCATTTATTTTCTGGGTGATTAAGCAGCATCATTTATTAATTAGGTTTATTAATCATAGGAAACTGGATGAATATTGTGATTGAATTTGTTAAGAAGAATTTCATTCTTATACAGTTGAAAGATAGATTTAAAAAATGGAGGAGAGTTGGGAATGATATTGTAACAACGCTCCTGGACAGATTTGAGTGGTTATACTTGAGTTTTCATGTCACATTTGGATAGTGCAATCAACTCAATATTAACGTAAAGTATGGTGTGTCAGTAACACACGCAGACTACAAAGTTTCTAGTCAGGAATGGAAAGGCCTCAGATAACTGTTAAGGCTTGTCTATGCTGGACTCGACCCAGTCCTGTTTTTCAGTAAAATGTTCTTGGACCAGAAACACTTTCATTTACAGGCTGACACTGCAGCTTAAAGTAGTTTGGACAGGTGTTTAAGGAAAGTGCGTTGCAGTGAAATACTTTCAGGTCAATGATATTTCCACGTTGATCTTCCAACATTCAGTTCTCCAGCACACATGTATCCAATTGGCATAACAGAGCGTATGTGAGAAAGCTGTAACCAACACTTAACGGAAAATGATTGCACTGATACAGCACAGACAAAACCAGTGTTATGCTTGTGCTTAACTGTTGCTTAAGTGCTGTTAACATGATTTGCCTGATTTAGGAAAAAACAGTTAAAGGTGCCAGTGATGCTTCAGTGAGCAGTTGTATCTGTCATCTGGTAGCTGATTGAGTATCAACTTTGGACTATCCAAATTAATTGTTACCCCTAATCATTCTCTTTTTATTGCTGTGTAGTGCATCCACATGGCAAAAAGGCTGTGACTGACAAAGTCAACAGGCACAGAAAGTTACTGATCACCTGAGACGTCTGCTTTTTGTTTTGCAGCAGGAAGTCAGCGAGGTCCCCCTGACCCTGCCTTCAGAGAGCCTGACTAACGGCGTCCTCGAGGGGGATGAAGCAGCTGAATCTGAAGCCGATTGCATTGAGAGACCCACGGCTGCGATGGTCGGCCAATCCTTGGTTTCCACAGCATCTGGTGGTGTTGCTGTTGCCGCTGAGCCACTGGAACCAAAAACTGATGCTATTGAAGGAAGGGCAGCAGCCCTTGTGGCTGCAGCGAGGGCCGTGGTGTTAGAGGGCGAACTGAAGCAGCGATTAGCAGCAGGGGGTCACCCATGTGCCCAATGTGACCGAGTCTTTATGTCCATGCAGGGACTGAGGTCCCATGAGAGGAGCCACTCAGCCATGGCGCTGTTCAGCAGAGAAGACAAATACAGCTGCCAGTACTGCCAGTTCGTCTCACCGTTCAGACACAAGTAAGGAGGCAGGGCAGAGTCTATGAATGACCCCTCTAACACTGTTTCTACATTAGAGTGCCCTGTGTGCAGGAGTAAATTAGACTTAATTGGGCAACTTTGCTGTTGCTTTGTCCATTGAACTTTCATTAATTCTGACTGTCCAATTTCTTTCATTTGTGCTTTTCAATGAGGTTAGTTCCAGTTGTGGTTACCGTTGGTGTCAGCAAGTGGAGTTTAATACCAGAGTAAACACTTATAGATGATGTGCTGACATAACATTTCGGAAAATGTTTGCAATGCAATTGTGATGAACGCTTGTGGTCAGCTCAAACCTTGGGGACAGACAAGCTGAGTTTCCTGCATCAGCTTCACAATAAAATCCACCCCATTGTTTACCAGTTAAATGCTTTTAATGTGAATCACTGTCAGTAGGAAGTGCTTGGCTTGAGAGGGGAAAGTAAACAGTGAGCCTAAGAGATTAATGAGATAAAATTATAAACAATAATGCTGGATTACATGCATGCATAATTTTCTTGTATCTCCCACATGCATGTGAAGGAAATTTAAATCCAGTCTGGAAATGGCCAACTGCATTGTGAAGTAATTATAGAATATAAATACCTCCTGCCATACAATCTATAGTGTGCAATATGTATCCCTGGTAGCACTACATTTTAAACTCTCCCCCATGTATAGCTTACCAGTCTTCTACCAGCTGTTGTGCAAATCAACTGGATTTTAAACGTATTATTTACAGAGCACACTTTTACACCTTATTCTGTTTACCCTTTCACAACCCCTTTGAATTTTCAATCTTCTCTAAGACTTCATGCCTCCTAGGAGAGTAAGACAAACATTACAGCGAGGCAGACATTTTGGTAGTGTGATTTGCTTGATCCATCACAGAGACACAGAGCGAGAGGGGAAGAGAGAGTCCTCATCTCCTCTGAGCTCCCAGGTGTAATCCCTCTGTACTGTATGTGCCCTGACCCAGAAAGAAGCTGCATTCCCATGCCACCTAGGAGGCTGGCATTAAAAACACAGCCACTGTCCCCACAGGCATTCACACGCTCTCTCCTACCAAGGGATTGTGGGTAGATGAGTTCACCCCACGGCTCCTTGTTCTGTAGTCATCGGAAATGTGCGGCTGTTGTTTGTGAGGTTTACAGAATTGAGTGCTTTAGATGCTACTGAAAAACCCTGCTGTTGAAATCATCAAAGTGGATGCTGTTGAATAGAGCTCTCTCACTTTCTTTCCTGTCCTCTATTCTTGTCACTTTCTCTCTTTATCTGCTATCCTTTTGTCCTAAATCCATCTATTTGTTTTCCCGTCTTTTTATCCTCTTATCTCATAACCTCCCTTCTGTTTTTTTCCTTTTGTCTATTTTGTCTCATTGGCAGTCTGGACAGACATGTGCAGTCTCACCACGGACACCACAAGCCCTTCAAGTGCAAACTCTGCCCCTTTAAATCTGCCTATGTGAGTCGCTTGAAGAGCCACCTGCATAAGGCACACACAGGTAAACACGCAAACACACATACATTAAATCACATTTTACTGCTGTATCCATGACTAACAAGGTATTCCTGGGCCAGAATATCAGCATCCTGTTTATCATCTTCCACATAAAGATGATGTGCTTGATTTAGCTTATCCTGCACAGTGTAACCAGTGGATTAGCTGGAGGAGCAGTTTCACCATTCACGGAGTACATTATATACACCTATTTAAGCACATCCAAAAGATTCATATTTGGATTCAGATTTTAGCACAAATAGCCCAGATTAATTTATTTTTAATATTGTTTATTTGAGAATATGGTGAGAAAGCCCTCGGCATGTCTCACAGGTATAGCTACAGCTGTCTTCAGTTAGATGTAATGTTGAGGGAGCCAGGCATATCCATAGACCAGACATAGACCATCAAGCAAATGTAAAAAAGCTTCACCTTGGAAATCAATACATGAGCAAAAGAACAATCTTAAAACTGGCAAACTAGAAAGACCAATTTCAAAAAAAACTTTCAGTCCTCTCAACTGTCTCAACTGATTGGAGCAAGAAACAGCACTAAGAGTTAACAACTGCTGTGGATAATTGGCACAAACCAATTATGAGTTGCGATTACATTTGAAAAGTGGAGTTTTGCGATGTTGTAGACTTTGTGACAACAATCAGCATTACATTTTTATCATTTTGGCTTAGTTCTTCTCCTTTGTAACCTTGCTTTCAGTCAAGCAAGCTTAAGATACTTTTGACTTATACATCCATATCCAGGAGCTGTCTTATGCCAAACATGTTCTTATCAGAAATAGTTCACTCAGGAAGTAGTTTCCTTATTAAAACCACTTCTGGTTAGAATATGATACTGTCTCAGATTTGGTGTAAATCCATTCCTCAGAATGGCGCTTGCATTGGTTGTTTAGCAAATATATCTAGCAATATATCCAGCAATAGCTACGGAAAGCAAGATGTTATAAATCCCCCATGGGCGCATTCAAACTCCACCAAAGCTGCCAGAAACATGCACAGTAGCCAAAGCAGCATCAGTACATTCGCATACTGTAACGGCATGAATCAAAGAAAGTAGTCAGTATTATGACTGTAATTTATGAGTCAGAGATTAGCTGTATGCATAATATGAAATGTCCTTTGTGCATTGCTTACCAACCTGCAAAAAACTTTATGTAAGCGAACAAGCTTCCTGCTAAATATGGAAATAAGTTCCTTAATAATATTTGCCTCCCCTTCAGACTCGCCTCCCTCTGGCAGTGTGGGACTACAGTATATTCATATTGACATTTAAAGCCTTAGTCAATTAAATTATTTGTAGGTCCACAATGTAGCATTTGTGTTTCTTACTTACAACTTTGTAACTTCCAAATTGCCCACAAAGAAGTTATAAGTTGAGGAGTTGGAATGTGGATCATGTTAATGTGTGTTACCTCAAGACATTTTTAATAAACACTGCAGCTCAATATTTTTTTCTGACAAAATTAGACTAATTAGTCCAAGAGGAGCACTAAGTGACATATTTGTTACAGATTTGCTCAAATGGGAATCTCTTTGTTTGCGGTGAAGGATGTGTTTATTATTACTATGTTTATTGTAAAGAATATTTTCAGATCCTCATCTAACACTGCCTATGTATAGTTAATATCAAACCGCGGCCAAGTTGTTAACCTTCGTTTCTCGGTTTTCCTTCAGGTGAGCAGTATACATACAAGTGCTTGTCGTGCCCCTTCTCCTCTATGACCATCAGTCAGCTGAAGGAGCACTCCCTGAGAGACCATGGTGAGGCCCTGACCCTTCCCAAACTCCGGGCTGCTACCCAGGCTGCTCATGGCGCCCTAAGGCCCTCACGTCTGGCCAGTAACACAGAGCAGGCTCCCTTGGCCCCGGATGGTATGAGATCCTGCATAATGTCATTTTAATAAATAATATCATATGATAGGCATGTCAGGCCAGATTTGGAAAATCTCAATTGAGCATCAAAGCAGAATTTCTTAAAACTGAGTTTCTTAACATTTGAACCAAGAAATGTTTTTATAAACAGGCCCATATCATCATCTTTATGTGGTCAGTTTGTGTATATTAGGACAGCAACTAGATATTATTTTTATTTAAGTGATATAATGAATAATTTTGTATTTTCATCTATAAAATAAATTGGTTTAAAAAATATCAGAAAATAGGGAAAAACTGCATTATAGTATTTATGCATTCTAATTCTCCACAGCCCAGGAGATGTATTCAAATATCTAGTTTGCCCAATTAATTTGCCCTAAGAAATTCACTAAACTCTCATAATATGACAAAGCATCAAATAATCACATCTGAGAGTGACTAATATCAAAATTTCTGTTGATTAATCGACAACATTGGGATTCAAAATTTTAAAAAGAAATTGGTGGGACTTTTTATCCAAAGTGTTTTTATTTTTTATATTATTAAAAGTATGTCAACAATTAGGTGTCATAGTCTTCGGTAAGATGTTGTGCGCACATATTGAATAAATAATATGAGAATTAAGGCGTTTGACTGCTGAGATTTGACTACCTCAGCCTGCTTTTAATGTTGATTAAAGAAGACACATTTCTTAACGGAATATTCCTATCAAAGAGACACCTTCACTGTAGGTTGGTGCAGCAGCTATCTCCCTGAATGTGTTGCCATGTTTTAGGTGTTTTAGTGTCTGTTCAGCCGCTGCTTTAGCTTGCAGACTGTTCTTGGCAGCAGCTGTCACCTTGCTGCTGGAGCTGTGGAATCTTCCCTGGAGCTGAAGCATGGCAGCATTCCTCAATGCACCAACCACCACTGTCAGCTGTGCCCTACCAAGACAAGTGAAGCATTGACAAAGAGCATAGCTGACATGGAATGTCTTTCTACCATGCCAAACTAGCTACCTTCAGTCGAATGTCTAAAATTCTGATATTTGAAGTGGAGAAGGGGTTTGTTTTGAAAAGATTAACATTTGATTGGCTCTAAAACTACAGTGGGGCTCGAAAGTTTGGGCACCCCAGGTAAACATTTGTATTAATGTGCATAAAAAAGCCAAGAAAAGATGGAAAAATCTCCGAAAGGCATCAAATGACTTATTAGACATTTGTATATGTCACAAAAAGTAAGATTTTATTTCCATGATTTACACTTTCAAAATAACAAAATGGCGTCTGAAAAAGTTTGGTCACCCTGCAGAGTTAATACCTTGTACTGCCCCTTTTGGAAAGTACAACAGCTTGGAAACGTTTCTTGTAGCCAGCCAAGAGTCTTTTAATTCTTGTTTGCTCATTCTTTGCCCATTCGTCATTCCAAAAGTCTTCCAGTTCTTTGAGATTTCTGCGCTGTCTGTCACGCACTGCTCTTTTAAGGTCGATCCATAGATTTTCAATTATGTTGAGGTCAGGAGAGTGTGAAGGCCATGGCAAAACCTTCAGTTTATGCCCCTTGATGTAATCCACCGTGGATTTTGAGGTGTGTTTAGGATCATGATCCATTTGTAGAAGCCATCCTCTCTTTAACTTCAGCTTTTTCACAGATGGCATCAAGTTAGCGTCCAAAATTTGCTGAAATTTTATTGAATCCATTTTTCCTTCTACTCTTGAAATGTTCCCTGTGCCACTGGCTGCAATACAACCCCAAAGCATTATTGATCCACCCCCATGCTGAACAGTTGGACAGAGGTTCAATTGATTAAATTCGGTGCCCTTTCTTCTCCAAACGTACCTTTGCTCATTCCGGCCAAAAAGTTAATTTTAACCTCATCGGTTTCCACAATGCATCAGGCTTGTCTATTGTTAATTTGCAAACTTCAAACGCTGATTTTTGTGGTAAGGACGTGAAGAGGTTTTTTTCTGATGACTTTCCATGAAGACCATATTTGTACAAGTATCTCTTTATAGTGGAATGGTGTACCACAACCAGTGTCTCCGCCTTCTGGATGGATGTGCAGTCAAACGTGGGTTTGACTTCCTTTTCTCACAATCCTGCGCGCTGTTCTGTCTGATATTTTTCTTGGTCTTCCAGATCTTGCTTTAACTCCCGGTTCCTGATGACTGCATTTCTTAATTACATTCCAACCAGAGGATATTGGCATCTGAAAACACTTTGCTATCTTCTTATGGCCTTCTCTGGTTTGTGAGCGTCAACTATTTCAGTTTCAGTTTTCAAGACAACTGCTTAGAAGAACCCTTGGTGCCGATTGTTGGGGCAAGGTCAGTGAGTCTGGGCATTTAAAACTTGAGATTGACATCACCTGGTCTTTCCAGACGATGATTAGAGAACAATCCATGACAGTGTCAGGTCTCAGCTTTCCAAAGGGGGCGTGGATGCTATAAACTCTGCAGGGTGCCAAAACCTTGCAGAGCCATTTTTTGTTTTCTGTATTTTGAAAGTGGAAATGATGGAAATAAAATCTAACTTTTTGTGACATATTATACAAATGACTAATCTCTCATTTGATGCCTTTTGGAGATTTTTCCATCTTTTCTTGACTTTTTTTATGCACATTAATACAATTTTTTTACCTGGGGTGCCTAAACTTTCGAGCCCCACTGTATGATTGCAAGACCCAAGGTCTTTGAACGCCATCCCAATCCACACATTTTTTGCTTATTAAGGTCATTCTTAAAATATATTTTAGGCCTTCTCTAACTCCTCAGAAGATTTCCACCTCTCATTCATTAGATTTAATCAATTGTTCCAAGAAAACATGACAACCATACAACAGAATTTGCTCTCTATCTGCCATCTCATCTCTATACATCTCCACAATGCAGAGATGATATTAAAAGGATGAATCAACTGTGGCATTGTTTTTTTCTTCTGAATACCTCTGTCGCTTCTGCAAAAGTGAGAAATTTGATCTCAAGCTTTCTATACAGTAAAAGTTTAAAAGAAAGGTTGTTTTTTTTTTTCTCCATTTTTCTTCCTTCTCCAAGTGCTGAATGAGGCATTTTTCACATGGATAGATATTCTGTTAGTGTCACACTGTGGTTTATTTATTGATGTGTTGGGGACTCAAAGTAGGGCGAGAAGATGAGCTTGCTCAGTGATATTATAGAATCTTGAGAAAGGGAATGAGGAGGGAAAGGGGTAGGGGACAAATGATGACAGTCATAGTTATACTTCTGTATCTGAGAGGGGGGAGGAGGACATTTAACTAAATTCATGATAGTCCCAACTTCTGTCTGCTGATAGCCTTTTGTTAAATAATAGATGTATAGAATGTATTTTGTAGAAGAAACAATAACTTTATTTTTTATGTAATTTGGCAAAAGTTCTATAATAATCTTTCAGTCTATTGTAATTCAAGTGGTCGGAGAGAAAAGTAGACTTCTGCACCTCCCAATCACAGGTCATTTCCCAAAAAGAGAATGTTCCTATTGGCTGTTCTGTGCATGCACAGCAGGAGGTCTCACTCTCTTTTTTCATGTGAATCTGAACTGTATGTTACAGTATAATAAACAGGTTTCTCTCAATTTCTCTGCCCCTCTCTAAGATCTATCATACCTAGAGGAGCCAGCGGATGTTCGTCAGCAGCTTAGTCATTACCAGCTAGCCTCCCGCAGTCAAATGTCTTCTGGCTCAACACCTGGTGGCTCAACAGTGGTTGATAATCGACCAGACAGCATCCTCACTTGTGAGTTCTGTGAGTTCAGCTCTGGATACATGCAGAGCCTGCGTCGGCACTACAGGGACCGCCACGGTGGCAAGAAGCTCTTCAAGTGCAAAGACTGTTCCTTTTTCACCTGCTACAAGTAAGGAAAGACTTTAGTAGAGAAAATAGGAAAATGCTTGAGATAGTATGTCATATGCAATTTATGTGACTGTAGATGCTGCAACCTTTATGTAAACTATGTACTTTTATTTATATGAAACAACAGTAACATAGCATTCCTAATAAAAGTAATTCCAATTAAAAAGAGTATTCAACTGTAAAGATACTAGATAGACAATCACTGGATAGATTCCCTCAATAATTTAAAGATCCTTTGAACTGTCTCTGAATCTATCTCAGGAATACCTTCACCATGCATGTGGAAGCCGGTCACAACAATAACAACAACAACAACAACATCATCGACAACGCACCTGACCACTTCTCTAAAGACCTGCGCTGCCCTCTCTGCCTCTACCACACAAAACACAAGAGCAATATGATTGACCACATTGTCCTGCACAGAGGTACACTTCATGCAAAATGGAATAAGAGACATAGTAAAATTTAAAAGGAATTGTTAAACATTTTGGGAAATACACTTTGTCTTGTTGAGTTAGAGTTAGGAGATCAAGCTCACTGTAAAGACTTGGAACAAGGAAACAGCTACTGCTGGACTATACCCAGGTGCAGTGACTTCCTGGAGGGACAGGAAGTGGCCAAAAGAATGTCAATATTTCCGACCCTGAATTACAGTTTTGTACGGTTTTTCCCATTCAGTTGCTTGTAATTATGGTTTAAACAGTATGACGTGAACACAGCATAACCTGTAAAATTGCAACTTGTTGTAGTTATTTGATTTTTGTATGGATTAAATGTATGAGAAACAACATGTTAATGTTAGCTATTTGCCCCTGTTTTTAGTACTTATGCTTAGCTAAGCTAAATGGCTCAAACATCTTATTTACCACACAGACATGAGAGTGGTATCAATCTTCTCTTCTAACTCTTGGCAAGAAAGCAGTTTCTCAAAGCAGTTTCCCAAAATGTCAAACTACTCCTTTAAATGCCATCACCGTCCAATTAAAAAAAATAAATCATAAAGTCAATGGTAATATGGTGTAAATAAATGGTTTAAGCAAGTTCTATAAAGCTATCTTATCAAACTTATTTTCTGTGTGGTTGACAAATTAAACACAATTATTTTTCTCCTGACAACATTGATATTCCTCTTGTATTCCGTTATAAGAAATGTAAACATAGTGCAAACAAAGTAATTACAACCAAACTTTAATTATTACACTGGATGAGAGTGTTCATGGGAAAACAAAAAGGTAAGATTTAAAGGCAAGCATAGAGGGATGGAACTTAAAAGACAAGTCGATACAGCTTGTTGGCGTGTGTTTGGGTAGTTTTTATCTTCAGTTATTTGGAGGAAATGTTGTGTTTAAACTGACAAAACCAAGAAACTGGGATTTGTGTGTCTGTGTGTGTCATTTGATATCTCTCCTGTGCCCCCAAATCTCTTCTTCCCATTCGGTCATTAGCTCTTGCTGCTTTTCTCTCTGTCTCCCCTGCTCTATCATTACTTCCCTTTCCTTTCTCCCACCTAATAATCCACTCTATTCTCTCCTCTTCCCCTACCAGAGGAGCGCGTGGCTCCGTTGGAGGTCAGCCGCTCCAAGCTGTCGCGCCACCTGCAGGGCCTCATATTCCGTTGCCACAAATGCACCTTCACATGCTCCAGTGACCGGGCCCTGCAGCTGCACCTGCAGAAGCATGCTGAGATCAAACCCTACCAGTGCCAGCTCTGTTATTACGACAGCAGTCAAAGGAGCCAGCTAGAAGAGCATCTGCGCCTTGAGCACAAGGTCAGTGGGAGTCAAAATATGATACACATGGAGTTTTGTGTAACTGAATTTAAATTGATGTACCTTACGTTATTGATTTTTACAATATAATAAGAGACTTTCTGGCTTATGTCCGACAGAGTCTAATTGAACATGGTTTACTTATAATCAGCCTGCTGGGACATGAGATGTTTGCAGTTTACACACTTAACATTCAATTAATTCAATATAGCCTTTGCTGGTTTTAATGAAAGTCATCGTGGGGTCTGTGCCAATCAACTGTCTATATTCCCACAGTGTCGAGATGTAATCCATCATCCAATTTACATATCTTAAACAGCTCTGGATTGTAAAACAAAAACAAAAAACAGAGCTTATATCTGGAAAATATTTACCCGGAACTATTTGAAAGAACAGAAGCAGTTTAAAAAAGAAATTATCTTTATAATTAGGTAAGTAAACAGCAACTATTTCTTCCAAGTAGAGTGCAGCAACAGCACAGAAAAAAACTCAGTTTAGTTGGTGATTTTAGGTTAACTTCAGTGCTGGAAGCTCTTTGCTGAGCATGTTCACTGACTGATGACAAAAAAGGAGCTAAAATATAAAAAAGCTACTCCCTGCAGCAGTTTCAAACTAAAGTCCATATCAGCCCACCTTGAATTTGTGCAGGCAGATATGATTTATTGCATGTGTGGTATAATTTTTTGAAAATGTGTAATAAAACTATTCCAATGACAGTGGGTTGTTAAGTCAATCAGTATCAGCGTAGTGTGTTACCAATTGTTTTCCTGGTGACTATGGTCCCAGCTGCCTTAAGATCACTGACAAGATCATCCGGTGTAATTTTGGGCTGATTCCTCACTGTTCTCATGATCATTGCAACTCCAAGAGGTGAGATCTTGCATGGAGCCCCAGGCTGAGGGAGATTGACAGTTCTTTTGTGTTTCTTCACTTTGCAAATAATCACACTAACTGTTCTCACCAAGCTGCTTGGCAATGGTCTTGTAGCCCATTCCAGACTTGTGTAGGTCTACCATCTTGTCCCTGACATCCTTGTAGAGCTCTTTGATCTTGGCCATAGTGGAGAGTTTGGAATATGATTGATTGATTGATTGCTTCTGTGGACAGGTGTCTTTTATACAGGTAATAAACTGAGATTAGGAGCACTCCCTTTAAGAGTGTGCTCCTAATCTCAGCTCGTTACCTGTATAAAAGACACCTGGGAGCCAGAAATCTTTCTGATTGAGAGTGGGTCAAATACTTATTTACCTCTTTAAAATGCAAATCAATTTAAAACATTTTTGACGTAGATTTGCTTGTTGTTATTCTGTCTCTCACGGGTTCAAATAAATCTACCATTAAAATTATAGATGATTTCTTTCTTTGTCAATCGGCAAATGTACAAAATTAGCAGGGGATCATATACTTTTTTCCCTCACTGTATATGCTGCACTTTGATAAGGAGATAAAAATACCAGTGACTACTGAATGATACAGTGGAATAAGATGACCAGGTGCATATCTATCAGATTGCTAGGGCTTCAGTATATTTTAACCACATTGAGGAGAGAAAAGGTTTAGTCTCTCAGTCTGTCTTAATGGGGATCATTTATAAAGTATGAAATAAAGTATAGGTATAAAGTATATATTATTATGTGATTATGTGAGAAGGCAGGTGACATTTTAGAAGTTCAGAGTACACTATACTTAAAAGGGCAGCACGATTATCGTTTTTCAATTCTTTCTTTTCACATCCCTGATTTTACTCATTGCATGCTGGGATAAGGTCCAGCCCTCCTGTTACCTAAAATAAGAATAAGCAGGTATAGATCAGAATCAGAAATACTTTATTGATCCCCGAAGAGAAATTCTGTGCAAATGAAAAGATGATGCATGAATAGATAATTAACATGATGTATATACAGATAAAATCTATATACATATAGTCATACTTACATAATGTCAAAGGTAACAAAAGCCAAGAAAATTGTTGTTTTGACTGAAGGTGATTGAAGTTTGGCTGACATGAGGCACTGTGAGGAGTGAAGATGTGTGTGTTATTATTACACACCTTTCTCATTCAGATCATTTGGCAAAGAAGTGGTGCTATTGTGTTATCGTGAAATCAATATTGTTATCTTGATGTTATGTACTCTGGATCAAGGTCACACTTAAAAGTTACTGCACACCAGACAGATGTGTTGGACTGAAAACTCTTTCTTTGGAAGAATCCTAAAACAAATGAATCGGACATACTGGGAATCACTTGTGCTAACATTTTTTAAAGATCTGCTATGTTTACATATGCTGTTTGTCTGTATGAATTTTATTGATGAAGGTTTGAGGACAAAAGAATCATAAATAAATTGAGTACAAGTGATTAACCTTGTGCTAGAGTTTTTGGTCCTTTTTATGTGTAGTTGAACAGGTCTTGTAAAACGTTTATGTCCATTGTTGACATGCAATTGAAAGGAAGAATGGGAGAGCAGGGCTCCTCCTGGTTGAGACAGAGAGCTTATTCATGGTAGGAGGAGTGGGAGAACAGACATTGTCACTGCTGGGAAGGATGTTGCAGAGCTACAGCTCGGAGTCCTCAGGGAGTTTGGGAGGTGGGAATTGCTGAGAAAGCAAAATAATCATTTGCAACAAGATTCATAGGCAATGGAATGAACTGGTTCTGTCGTCAAAATATTTCATCTTTGTTACATTTTTGTTTACTGATAATCTTGTGCTGCATTGTTCTGATACAAATACACCTCTGGTGTCTTGTTGAAGGAAAAAAAAATACATGTAAAAAAGGCAATTTTCCATATAAATACTGATAAATATTGTTCGAAGCACACTATACCAAATGGATTAATACCTTCTGTTTCTGATCAGGTTGTTCGGAACTTTGAGCTCATGGGCCGGGTCAACCTGGACCAGCTGGAGATGATAAAGGGACAAGGGAGCAGCGCAGAAGAGGAAGACGAAAGAGAAATCTTGGAGATGGTTGAAGATGGGAAAGAAGTTGCAGAGGAGGAGGATGAAGAAACTGAAATGGAGATTGTGGAGAAGATAGTGGAGGAACAGAGAGAGTTGGATGATGAAGAGATAGAAGACAACATCAAAGAGGAAGAGGAGGAGGAAGATAAAGAAGAAGTCAGGGAGGTGGAGGAGGAGAAGCAGCCTAGTCTACAAGGTAAATACTAATGAAGTCATCTTTGTTGCTCTCCTGCTGAACATATTATCTACTCATATTCATCCCTACTCTGTTGACAGAGTCCATATCCAAAGGATAATTTGCCTGGATGTTTGCTGAAAGAACAAATGTATACCTCCCCCCCCCCAGCTAGTCAAGATTATACTGTTTAGCCTCTGCATTTGAGCCTATCACACAATACATTTCTTTACAAAATCTTTTGGGATTACAGTGTCAATTGGTATTTGCTGAAATGCCATTTTCAGTTGTTTTCTCAGTAGTTTTATATCAAATCGTGATCAGTGTGAAAATCTCCTGTGGCGCATTTTAAGCCAAATAAATGGGCCCATAAGTAAAATGAATTTATGAATCAATATTTGCATTTCATTTTTCTTATTATCTTATTATTTACTGAGTGTACTTGACTGGTATTGGTTGCTGATAATAAAGTGTAGCGTAAATATTTTTCATGTTTTCAAATATTGTTGCAAATAGTAAATGAACACTTGTGAAATATTCTGAGACTGATCAATCATTTGAACTCCATTTCCCAGAGGTCCTTGCATCTCCCACCAGCAGCAGCAGCACTGCACCGAGCAGCGCAGAGAAGCGTCTTCCCTGTGAGTTCTGTGGTCGCTGCTTCACCAACAGCCTTGAGTGGGAACGTCATGTCCTTCGACATGGCATGTTAGTATTTTTTCCTATTTTTCTTCTTCTCTATACTCTCATTTTGTGTGTAAGGTGGCACAGTACACCATGGTCTTGTTACCTGTCTTTCTGGTCTTTGTCCCAACAATATGGACTAACGTACTTTGTGCTAAGGGCTTCTTGGTAAACATTGGCATTTATCAGTGTGTGTATGTGTGTGTGTATATATATATATATATATATGTATATACACCCCATCTGTCCTAAGTCTTATGTTGTTCATATCTTTCCACATGTTAAAATCACTTATTTCTGCTCCCTCCTTCATTGCTAGGATGGTAAATAACAGTCAAATGGACACCAGCACCACCTCTGCAATAGAGGTTTCAGCTTCATCTTCCTCTGGCTCTGCCTTGGCCTTGATGGACACAGGATTGGTCCTGTCCAGCAACGAGGAAGGGAACCCCGCTGATCTGTCACTGAGAGGTCCAAGCCAGTATGTGGAAGACAAAGAAATGCTCAGCACCAAAAATGATCAACAGTTTGGTTGAACTGATTGTGGCCTCTTGTGCTAGAAATTGATAACATTGGGTTGGATCAACACTGAGTTGGATCTTTATATAGGAAGTCAAAGGAAACAAAAAGATTGAAACTGAAAAAAAGTGACTTCTTTTGAGTTGGCGCATTACTAGATTTTAGGTGTTACATATTTAAGTATTAGATTGTGCTGCATAAAACGGCTGAGCTCTTTAAATGGGCAGTCCCCTAGGACAGATCTTAATATATTGGTAACCAATAGTGAACAGAACTCTTTATTGCTGACATTTTGGTCAAATCTACAGTGAAAGATCCCACCTAGATAAAAAAACTAAGCTATTTATAAAGAATGTTGTCCAAAATGATTAACTAAATTTAGTGTTTTATTATTTGAAGCACCTTTTACACTCCCCCAAAACAGGGGTACTTTAAATTTACCCAAAATAAATAAACAAGATATGAAAGCATTTAATCCATGGCCCACTGTAGAACTACCTTTTCCATCTTAGCCTTGGTTAGTTGTGTAGAAGTATTCCTTGAGAAACAGTCACACCTTATTTAGTTTGGTAAAACCACAAATCACGTGTTCTTCATTTGTAGAAATACTGACAATTTCCCCCAATGTTTGTAGCAAATTGCTATATTTTAGGTCCCTTAATATTATACTACGTATAAGCCTTCAGCCTGTGGCACCCTTTGCATTTTGACTGTACTTGACTGTACTGTCCAGATATTTCACTGATAAAAATAATGGAATTAGTTTAAGTCTCCAATCCCCCTAAGATATCTTGGTGTTTGTAGTCCAGGTTAAACAATATCACAGTTGACCTATGCAGTAGGTATCTATTAATCTGATCATAGCAAAGGTTAGCCTGGAACATATAACTACATGTTTTTACAACAGTGATGTGATATTTGTCATTGTGATCAATAGACCAAGATTACACTTGTCTTTTCAGTGCAAAATTGACAAATAATTGACTGAATCCAGCTCTGCACATACTATATGTATCCACAAATATTCACAAATAACAATTCAATGCAAAGTTTGGAGGAGGCTGACCACCACGGCTGAGTGTTAAAGCCATTGTGCTAGTGCCTTAAAATGCAGTTCCTCTAATGGCCACTAAATGGCTGTAATTGCGTTAAACGCACAATATATAATTATTGTGCCGCAAGGGGGCGCTTAATCAAGAGATGGAGTTTTTAGTGACGTCATGAAGTAGCTTGGGGGTGGGATCAGGGGAGTTGTTATCTTCACAACACATCATTGCAGTCAGCTTGTCTGCAATGTGTCAGCTTGTTCATTGGGTTTTGACCGGGAGCCAAATTATCCAAATAGATATACTGCTCTCCAAAACAAGGAAGCAGATGATTAAAACCAGTAAAAACACTGAATAACGCAGTTTCACATTAAAAATCAGTGTTTCTCTAAAGCTGTTTGGCGGACAAAGGATGTCTCAGAGGGGCTATGAGCCGACCTGCCGCTAACATTTGCTCAGCTCAAGATCCAGTCCGATGACTTAAATCTTTCATCCAGTTAAGATATATAGTAAAAAAATAAAAAATAAAAACCAAGACCAAAAAAGTAGTTCAAATGTGGCTTAAAACTTGATAAAAAACTACATTATGAGATCTTCTGGCAAACAACCACAACACCGCGCAAATGTAACCTTGATTAAAAATACAGATTTCTCTGGGTTTGGAAATTGTTGAAAACTTTTAGGATAATGTAAGAACATCTATGACATAGGTCTGAAGGTTGGAAAAGTTACATATTACATCTTAAATAAAGGTCAGCTGGTTTGAAGTAACCAGGAAACCAAGTGTTTTCCCGCAAGAACTCTTAAAATCTAATTCCACTTCTTCTGTGTGTCTTAGTGGCAATTTTCACAGTCATTGTTTAAGTAAGATCAGATTAGATGAAATTAGATTTTCAGTATGATTTTATTGTAATTGCAGCAATTGAGTGAGTACCAGTACAAAGAGATGTGGTGTAGTGGTATTTAGCCATGCCGATAGCTTTGGTTAAGGGGTTGAGATATCTGTCTCTGAGATTTCTGTCGGTCCAGTGGAAGTGGATGGAACTGAATTTGTTATACTCACAGCATTAAAGAAAATGCAGTATTCATTGGAATTACTATATACTAAATTAATAGTCCCTAAAACTGTTGACTGATAATTTGTTCTGAGTGTACAACTATATTATCTGGAGTGAAAGTAATATAAATGCTGCTGAGTTGTGTTGTTTTTTTATGCTTTGAGCATCACAAATGCTGAACTGGGTATGTGTGGAGCAATTTTTGCTTGATTGACAGATGTCTCTGCCTTTCACAGTCAGCCCTGGTGATTACCTCAACTCCATTCAGGTCCCTCCACATTGCCCATATTCAGATTGTTAGGCTCCAAATGACGGACAGGCTGACATTAAGCATTAAACTCAAATCTTGGCTTCAAGACATCCCTTTAGAAACGTATGGCGGATGCCATAGACATGTTTTTTAATGTCTGTGGTCCAGTTGTGATGCAACATACACTGAAAAGACAAGAGTAACCTAGTCGAAAAGCCCTAAAACCAATTGTTTCCACATATATAGAGTTTATTTGCCACTTGGACTACATGCTGACACTGTTAACACTGACTTTTAAAGGTGTCAAATCGCCCCACTTAAACCCCTTTAAATTATTCATTGGCACAACTGTCATAGCCTGCATATGTGTGCTTCTTTTTAGACAAAGTTATCATATTATTGTTATTACTGACAAAAGGCAGAGATTGTATATGTTGGAAGTTGCTGCTTGAATGCCCTAAAGCCTTATAAGATAATGAATAGCAATTATTAAGACACATTTATATTCAATTCCAATAAGACCAATAAGCAACGTTAAACAATCGGAAATAAAGTGGCTGATAACTACAATGTCAATTCGTAAAGGAGCACAATTAATGTATTGTGTTCTTGGTACCAAAACATTAACCAAGCCTGCTGTGTTGCTGCTGTGATTCTCTTTCCTGAACATTCAACCATTGACAGAAATAGGAAATTTGGGTTTGGAACCCAGGTGAACCACACGTTTGCAGCCATGTATAGAAAACAAAATTACTTGTTAAGTGTTTGAACCGTGATGTTTCAGAAAGGATAATTTAACCCTTTTTTCCTTTTAGGTGTTCTCATTTTAAAAAAATAAAAATAAAAGAAAAAAAGAAATCTAAAGATGATAGCTAACCCTTAAGGGCTTTTTGAGTCCCCAATCCAACATTATTACGCTGTTGTACAATGTCTGGTTACAATGAAAAATATCTCCTTTTTGTACTGTAAAGGCAATGAGCAGAAGAGCAGTGTGGTTGTACAATATTTAAACTCGTGAAGGACAATGATGCAGTTCTCTACTAATTCGTGGCCATGGCTTTTATTGTGAAGAAGAAGAAAAAAATGTTACTTTTGGCGCCATTACCTAAACAGCTTGGTCTTTTTCTGGGCTTGGCCCAAAGATTCCTATAAAATCTAGGTGACTCATGTCCATTTCAACATCTGACACTCTAGTAACGGCATCAGCTCACTTGCTCCAAGTAGGCCTAACGGTAGTCTACCCAGTCAACAAGAGGTGGGAATGTAGCAGCCCCACCATGCTCCTCAGTAATACCTTAAAAACCTGTTGAGTCGGTGCTGAATCTCAAAGCCCTTTTCTGTTTGTTCAGGACCAGCTTGTAGCTTTTTGAAAGTAAAACTGTTTAAAAGCTGTTGTTGTAGAAATAAGCTTTGTAGGGCAGCTTGTTGCCCAGCTTAAAGGCCCAGTGTAAACAGATGATAAATTGGGACAATCTGGGTAATGAAGCTGTCAACCCAAAATTGTTTGTTGTTCTGTGACTATTTTAATAGAAAATGACTATGAATCCTTCACTGTGTGCAGTCTTTAGACTGTTATATTCCCAGTTTACCCAAAGTTAAGCCTCTGCTGACAACACACTGGATATTTGTATATATGTTTAGTTTGTTTCCGATGCATTTCTCTTTTCAGACTGTTGTCGTCATAGTTTGACACTAGAATCTCTCCTTCTTGCCTTTCTTCCCATATAAATCTGATTACCTGATGGTGGGTTGTGATGTTGCCTAGAATGATTGTTTACAATTTTATTCCATTTATCTCTGGATATTCTGTAAATATTGTAATTCATTGTCTTTTTTTAACTTGATAATAAAGTTATCAGATAACAGTTAATTGCATTTATCTCCTCTTTGTACAGACTCATTGTGTAAATTCAATTAGGGCTCTGAAATGTCACTTTTCCTTGCTTAATTGTAATTTCCTATTGTGGGACTAATAAAGGTTAAATTAATCTTAATCTTTACACTAAGATGTTAAGGGTTAAATTGTGAGAACATGCTGCACTTTTACTTTTTCAGACTTGATACACTTGATATCACGCATAATATCATTGTTATATTTGATTAAATCTTTGAATTATGCATATCAGCACACATTTCCTTGACAAGCAAGCTTCCTGAATAGCAAATTGAGTAAGTGAAGTGCTCCACTATCAAGGGCAAAGTGATGCCAAAGGAACAAGAACTAGAATGTGCTGTTTTCCAATCAAATCACCTGCAGCAAATTAGTACTTTATGTTGTTACTTGCAGATTTGTGTTGAATATGGTTCTCATAGGGAGGAGCCATTTTTATTAGACTTTTTAATCACTTTTTTTGACATACTATAACCTGTTTTCAACATATACTATTACTTTTTATCACTTTTTTTCCACACACTATACTATGACTTTTTTTGTCAACATATTATACTAAGTGTTGTTTTGACACACTATACTATGACTTCTTCTATAACTTTTTTCAACGTACTGCACTGACTTTTTAGATACACTATACTATTTCTTTTTTTATCACTTTTTTCAATATACTATACTGATTTTTTAATTTTTTTGACTTATACTTTGACTTTATAAACTTTTTTTCAACATACTATACAATGACATTTTTAATCATCTATTGACAAACTATACTATGAATTAGTATCACTTTTTTTCAACGTACTACAGTGACATTTTATTCACTTTTTTCAACATACTATTCTATGTCTTTTTAAACCTTTTTTGAAAAACTATACTATGATTTTTTTTATCACTTTTCAACATACTGTACAATGATGATAATATATATATAATAATGTGTATATATATATATACTTTTGACATAATATACTGACTTTTTGTCACTTTTATTTACTTATTATACTATGACTTTTTAAACTTTTTTCAATATACTATACTATGATTTTTTATCACTTTTTTTGACATACTGTACAATGCTGTTTTTTACTTTTTTCAACATACAATACTATGACGTTTATTTCTCACTACTTTCAACATTCTAAACTATGACTTTTTTTCGTCATTCTATACTACGACTTTTTCATCAACCTTTTACTACATACTATGACTTTTTTAGACAAACTGTATATGTTTTTTCCGACGTACTTTACAACGACTTTTTTTTGACACATACAACTATGACATTGTTTATCACTTTTTTCCACATATTATACCATCACTTTTTCATCCCTTTTTTTTGACATAATATACTATGACTTTTTTATCACTTTTTTTAGATACATTATACTATCACTTTTTTCGACATACTATACTATGACTTCTTTCGAAGTACTGTACTATGACCGTTTTATCACTTTTTTTGGCTATGACTTTTTATTTATCACTTTTCTGGACATACTATACTATGACCTTTTCATCACAGTTTTTGATATACTGTACTGAGATTTTTTCCACAAAATTTACAGTAACCTTTTCATCACATATTTTCGAAATGTCAAAAACAATGACTTTCTATACACTTTTTTGATATAATAGACTGACTTTTTCGACAAACAATACTATGACTTTTTTTCAACATATTATACTATGCCTTTTTTAACTTTTGTCAACATACTATATTATAACTTTTCAATCACTTTTCTTGACATACTATACTTTAATGGTTTCGATACACTACACTAGATTTTTTCCACATACTATACAATATATGACGTTTTTATCACAGTTTTTGATATTCTGTACTGTGATTTTTTTCCACAAACTTTACAGTAACTTTTTCATCACATTTTTTCGACATGTCAAAAACTCCTTGAAAACAATGCCTTTTTAATCACTTTTTTGATATACTAGACTATGACTTTTTTTTTTACAAATGATACTATGACTTTTTCATCACATTTTTTTGACAAACAATTCTATGACATTTTATCACTTATTTTGACATACTATACCATGACTCTTTTATCACGTTTTTGAACATACTATATTATGACTTTTTCATCACTTTTCTTGACATACTACACTATGACTATCAATTTTTTCGACAAACAATGCTATGACTTTTTAGTACTGTTTTTGATGTACTATACTGTGACTTTTTTCAACATATTATACTATGCCTTTCTTAACTTTAGTCAACATACTATACTTTAACATTTTATCACTTTTCTTGACATACTATACTTTAACGTTTTTTCACTGTTTTTGATACACTGTGCTAGATTTTTTCCACATACTATACAATGACTTTTTCATCACAATTTTTGTCACTTTTTTCAACATATCAAAAAGTCATCGAAAACAAAGACTTTTTTTGATATACTAGACTATGACTTGTTTTGACACACTATGTGACAACTTATTCATCACCTTTTTTCTACACAATATTACTTTTTATCACTTTTTTCGGCATACTATCCTATGACTTTTTTATCGCATTTTTTCACACTATACTATGAATTATAATCAGTTTTGAAGATATACTATAACTTTTTTCAACCTACTATATTTACATGACTTTGTTGGACACACCATAAAAACATGAACATTTCTCATGGGCAAATTGATCAGATTTCGTGTGTACAAAGAAGTGATAAAAAAGTCATAAAATAGTATGTTGAAAAAATTGATAAAAAGGTCATGTCGACAAAAGTCATAGTATGTTGAAAAAATTGATAAAAAAGTCATGGTGTTGTGTAGTACAGTACGTCGAAAGAAGTCATAGTATAGTATGTCGACAAACGTCATAGTATAATGTATCTAAAAAAAGTGATAAAAAAGTCAGAGTACATTATGTAAAAAAAAGTCATTGTAAAGTATGTTGGTAAAAAACTTGTACAGTTTGTCTAAAAAAGTCATGGTATAGTATGTGGAAAAAGGGTGATGAAAAAGTCGAATAGAGAATGACGAAACAAAGTCATAGGGGAGAGTTGTTTGAATGTTTAAGATTAGTTATATTGTTGACAAGTAAACATTGCAGAATAGCACACTCCAGTTCAATGAGGATGGGATTCAAACCCTCGCGTGCAAAGCACAATGGATTAGCAGTCCATCGCCTAAACCACTCGGCCACCTCATCTCTTTTATCATTTTGTTTTACTATGACTTTTTTGACTTACTTTACTATGAATTTTTCATCACTTTTTTTTGACAAACTGTACTGTGACTTTTTATCACTTATTTTGATACACTATACTATGACTTTTTGACTTATTTTGATATACCATACTATGGCTTTTTAATCATCGTTTTGGGGCATACCATACTATGGCTTTTTAATCATCGTTTTGGGGCATACCATACTATGTCTTTTTTGACATATATGGGGTTTGAATCCCATCCTCATTGAACTGGAGTGTGCTATTCTGCAATGTTTACTTGTCAACAATATAACTAATCTTAAACATTCAAACAACTCTCCCCTATGACTTTGTTTCGTCATTCTCTATTCGACTTTTTCATCAACCTTTTACTACATACTATGACTTTTTTTAGACAAACTGTATATGTTTTTTCCGACGTACTTTACAATGACTTTTTTTTGATACATTATACTATGACATTGATTATCACTTTTTTCCACATATTATACCATCACTTTTTCATCCCTTTTTTTTAACATAATATACTATGACTTTTTTGTCACTTTTTTTTTTTTAGATACATTATAATATGACTTTTTTCAACATACTATACTATGACTTCTTTCGACGTATTGTACTATGACCGTTTTATCACTTTTTTTTGGCATACTATGACTTTTTATCACTTTTCTGGACATACTATGTTTTCATCAGTTTTTGATATACTGTACTGAGATGTTTTTTCCACAAACTTTACAGTAACTTTTTCACCACATATTTTCTAAATGTCAAACTCCTTTTTTAAAACAATGACTTTTTAATCACTTTTTTGATATACTAGACTGACTTTTTTTGACAAACGATACTATGACATTTTATCACTTATTTTGACATGACTCTTTTATCACTTTTTGGACATACTATACTATGACTTTCACTTTTTTTGACATACTATACTGTGACCTTTTTCAACATATTACACTATGCCTTTCTTAACTTTTGTCAACATACTACAGTATATTATAACTTTTTAATCACTTTTCTTGACATACTATACTCTAACATATTTTCACTGTTTTTGATACACTATGCTAGATTATATGCTAGATACAATGACTTTTTCATCACAATTTTTGTCACTTTTTTCAACATATCAAAAAGTTATCGAAAACAAAGACTTTTTTTGATATACTAGACTATGACTTGTTTTGACATACTCTGTGACAACTTATTCATCATCCTCTTTCTACACACTAGGACTTAGGCTATATTTACTTGACTTTGTTGGACATATCGTACAAACATGAACATTTCTCTTGGGCAAACTGATAAGATTTCCCAAAGAGTTGTTTTGAATGTTTAAGATTAATTATATGGTTGACAAGTAAATGTTGCAGAATAACACACTCCAGTTCGATGGGGATGGGATTCAAACACACGCGTGCAAAGCACAATGGATTAGCACTCCATCGCCTTAACCACTTGGCCACCTCATCTCTTTATTTAGTATATTTGACTTTGACTTTTTTTGACCTACTTTTACTATTAATATTTTATCTTTTTTTTGACAAACTATACTATGACTTTTTATCACTTATTTAGATAAGCTGTACTATGACTTTTTAGATTTATACTTTGCCTTTTTTTAACTTTGGTCAAGATACAACACCATGATTTCTTTTCATCACTTTTTTTGACATACTATACTATGACTTTTTTTCAACCTACTAATATTTGGATTGTTTTCTACATGCTATCCTGCATTTATTTAGACATACCATACCATGACTTTGTTGGCCATACCATACAAACATGAACATTACTCTTGGGCAAACTGATAAGATTTCCCCAAAGAGAGTTGTTTGAATGTTCAAGATTAGTTATATTGTAAAGTTAACATTGCAGACTAACACACTCCAGTTTGATGAAGATGGGATTCGAACCCGCACGCACAAAGCACAATGGATTAGCAGTCCTTTGCCTTAACAACTCGGCCACCTCATCTCTTTTTTCAGTGCATTTTACTATGACTTTTTTTGACGTATAATTTACCATGACTTTTTTGAATTACTTTACTATGAACCTTTCATCACTTTTTTTCGAAAAACTATACAATGACTTTTTATCACTTGTTTATATATACTATACTATGACTTTTTTGAGCCATACTATGTCTTTAACTTTGGTCAACATACTATACAATGAGATATATATATATATATATTTTTTTTTTTTTCTTTTTTGACATACTATGACTTTTTCATCACTTTTTTTGACTTGCTACACTACAACTTTTATTACATGCAATACTATAACTTTTTGACTATTTTAGACATACTAGACCTAGACTAATAACTTTTTTTCTCTTTTTTTTTTCAACATTCTATACTATGACTTTTTCATCACTTTTTCAACATACTATGACTTTTTTTGACATTCTATCCTGACTTTTTTATCACTTTTTTTTTTTTGACATACTATACTATGGTTTTTAATCAGTTTTTAAGCCATACTATATTTTGATTGTTTTCTACATGCTGTGCAGCCTTTATTTAGACATCCCATACTATGACTTTGTTGGACATATACAAACATGAATATTTCTCTTGGGCAAACTGATAAGATTTCCCGAAAAGAGTTGTTTGATTGTTTAAGATTAGTTTTATTGTTGACAAGTAAATGTTGCAGAACAACACAATCCAGTTCGATGAGGATGGGATTTGAACCCCTGAGTGCAAAGCACAATGGAGAAGCAGACCATCGCCTTAACCACTCGGCCACCTCATCTCTTTTTTTCAGTATATTTGGCTATGACCTTTTTCGACAAACTATACTATGACTTTTTATCCTTTATTTTGATATACTATACTTTGCCTTTTTTAACTTTGGTTGACATTTTTTTTTTTTTTACATACTATTCAACGACTTATCTCTTTTTTGACTTGCTACACTATGACTTTTATGACATACAATACTATGACTTTTTGACTTTTTTGACATACTATACCTAGACTAATACCTTTATCGCTTTTTCAACATTCTATACTATGACTTTTTCATCACTTTTTTTTAACATACTATGACTTATTTCGACCTACTATCCTATGACTTTTTTATAACTTTTTTTCGACGTATGACTTTTAATAAGTTTTTAAGACATACTATACTATGACTTTTTTCAACCAACTATAGTTTGATTGTTTTCTACATGCAACTGCCTTTATTTAGAAATATCATACCATGACTTTGTTGGACACATCATACAATTCTCAAATTGATAAGATTTCCCGAAAAGAGCTGTTTGAACTGATGTATTTTTCAACACTTTTTTCAACAAACTATATTATGACTTTTTGTCACTTCTTTTGATATACTACACTTTGACTTTTTAATCATCTTTTTGGGGCATACTATGCTATGACTTTTTTCGATATATACAATGCCTTTTTTTACTTTGGTCGACATTTTGACTTTTTCATCACTTTTTTCAACATACTATGACACTTATTCATTTTTTTTTTTACATGCTACATTATTACTTTTGACATACAATACTATTACTTTTTTTACTTTTTTAGACATACCTTTTAGATATACCTTTTTTTTTTTTAATCTCTTTTTTCGACATACCATACTATGACTTTTAATCAGTTTTTAAGACGTAATGACAAGCATTTTCTGCTGGAAATGCATTTTCTAATAACAATGCTGTTGCTAACCCATTTAATTACCCTTGCTCCAAAGTCAATCACATGCTTTTTGAAATATCTTCAAGTCTAGTTTTTGTGCAACATGTTTCCCATTTTCAGTGACATATAGGATTTCCTCTGCATGTCCACAGAGCCCTTGGAACAAGCAATAACGGTCCCGGCAGCTTGTCCACAGGAAATAGCTTCGGACTGAGAAGGCATCTTAGTGGCCTTCCCTCTGTGTTACACCCTTCCCACCCTCTGTTTCTTTCTCTCTATTCTACTCCACTCCACACCCAGCAAGAGCCCTGCTGACCAAAACCACAAACCCTGCAGTGCTAGTTGTGAGTGTGTGCTGTGAACATCTTTGTGTGTCTGTGAAATGTGCATGCATGAAATGCTGCAGCTCTTGCGCCCTAAATACCACAAGCCATTGTGATAGGCATGCTTTATATTTCACTGTTGTTCCTTTTATATTCTCAACATCTCCCCATATCACTAAAAACAGCACTTGGAAAAGTCTATGTGGTGTCTTTCTATTGAAAGTCTCAATTTCACACATGCCCTCTGCATTTCCTATCCTTCCTGTTTTAGAAGAGGCTGAGTATTTATTTCACATGTCCAACATCATCGCTTAAAAATATCTCCAAGTCACAAGGGATTAGACTGTAATCTCTGTGGCTCGCAACTTCAGAAGGGGCATGCTAGCAAACTGACGACCCCTGGAGACAGGAGCAGGAGACACAGCCACAGTGGGGAGAGGGTAACGGAGGACACTGCTGCTGAGTGAAGCAACATAAGGAATGCCTGATGAGTGTGTGCTCGGGCCAAGGCAGGCAAGGACAGTGCTTCTGTCGTAATAACTGGATGACAAGAAAGGGGGGGGGGTAGAAGAAGATAAGAGTGGCACAAGAACAGGGAGAGACAGTTGAGAGGAGTGGGAGATAAACAGATTCCCACTTAAAGCGATAGAAAGTGAGGGGGAGTGATATGAGAATAAAGGAGACGTGGCCTCCAGCATATTATCTTTTGCACTTAACAGTCCTCTCAGAGTCAGAGTTGTGCAGCATGTGAGACAGAAGTCAATAAAGCCTCTGAATACTGAGTGCTGGATGGATAATATTAAAATACCTCCATGCTTGAAGGTCCTGGGATTGTTGAAACTTGGGATAACAGCATTACATGCAAAATTAATTTAAGTAAGGGAAGCCAGTTTATTCTACCAATGTCAGTCTTTAGAGATAGCCTACATGATGAAGATCTATCAAAAACATGTTTATCTAAAGAAAAAACTTAAAGAAATGTTTAGATTACATGTAATTAAAATGTTAGCAATGTATTTGATAGAGGGTGAGTTGTTGCTCTGGTTGCTTCTTATACTATACAGTAAGAATGGGGCTGGGATGACATTACAAATATAGCCTGCATAAATAAAGGCAATAATTTTTTTTACTTCATCCCAGTAGGCTAAAGAAACTTTTTTGTTTACTATTATGTTTCTCTACGCATATTATAACTTAACTCTGTTTTGCAATGTACTATTGTGATCAAAATAAATGACAAGAAAATGCTTTTTAGGAATTCATTTCATATGGGATTCTTTGTGGTGGACAGAGCTAAAGGAAATAATACATATTTTCTATGTTTTCATGATATAATACTTAAATACTAAGAATTTGTAGTGTTGGAGGTATTTGTCTTCGTATTTTTTTTAAAGTAGAAGTGTTGCAAAGAAATGATACTGTGTCTCAATCAAGCAATCAAAAAACCTTCCAGTACTAGCACTTAGTCAAATTGACTCTTGTCAAGGTAAGGGATTTAATTAATTTTGTGAAATCAAAGCAATGGTGAAATGTAATTAAATACATTAATTTGAGTAGGCCTACTTTTTTATTTTCTAACCTCAACCACACTCCATGTCAGAGGCAGGTATTGCACTACTACATTTATCAACCATTAACTACAACGTTACTATTTACTCTGAAGATATATATTTCAAATAAATAACATATGATCAGCTAATGATACTTAATATAGAGGACTTAATATATTGTCAGTTGACAGGGTACCACCCAGCAGTGAGCCTACGTACCGCAGTTTCACTGCAGTTCCAACGCTGACCAGTAGGAGCGCTGTAGCTAACATATGATACATAGAAGAAGAAAGAAGAAAAGTCATGGCCGCTGACAGTTTGTAATGAGCCAACAAAAACAGACTAGATTATTGCAAGTTGGATCTACAACATTTAAGCTAGACCCGGTAATAAAAACTCTGACGACAAAATGCAGATAACTTTGAAAACCTTACAACAGCAGACGTTCAAAATCGACATCGATGAAGAGGAGACGGTGAGAGTTGAAACCATGCATTTGTGAAGGGGGTGGAGTGGGAGTTGGGTATGTTCTGGAACGGAGGACTTTAGTTTTTGACCATTTCAAATTAGACGCGTGATAGATGGGTCTGCGTAGACACGACGGATATATTTTAGAAGGACTAAGTATTCGGGTTAATATAGCCGGTGTATGACGCGGAGCATGAGACCGATAAGCGTCATTTTATTAAATAACGGTACTGGTCAGGAAAATAGTTTGCATTGTCAGCATTTAGCCTTAGCCCACTTATCGTTCCTGTGTGTGTGTGTGTGTGTGTGTGTGTGTGTGTGTGTGTGTGTGTGTGTGTGTGTGTGTGTGAGTGTGTGTGAGTGTGTGTGAGAGAGAGGTCGGCGCCACTACCGTCGAAGTGTTTGTGAACCAATGAGTTTTGATTAGCACAGTTCATTTTCTGTGGAACACATTCAAATTAGCTACACATTTGTGACACTACGTTACCAGTTTAGTTAATTAATAATAACAATTAAACATGTTATTTTGGTTAAAGTTATTAATGTAATTGCAGCACTACCCATTATGGTACAAATCTTTTCATTTCATTTTTCCTTTCCACCTATGGGACGCACGCTGCAGTCAAGCCTCTCAAAATACAATAACACAAAAATGTCATTTTCACAGGTGAAGACCTTAAAGGAGAGGATTGAACAGGAGAAAGGAAAGGAACATTTCTCAGTGGCTGGATTAAAGCTGATTTATGCTGGTATGTATGTTATGGTTGTATTAAACTCTTCTTAAAATTTACATTAAAAAAAAAAGCGCTTGTCACTGTCTTCAGCCTTAAGTGTAACCGATTACACTTTTTAGGGATGTCAGCAATACATTGGGGAGTCTGATGGTTTAATGTTTTTGAGATGGACGTTTATTCTTACTTTCCAGTGTGTTCTCTTGGTGTTCACTTTGAAGAGTGGATGTAGATGTGTATTACCAAGCTACCTTTGACAGTTTGCCTTAATGCTACTAGTTTCTCCTGATTCATGCTGGGATCAACGTTTATCTTGACATGATGTTGTATTCTGTGCAGTCACAGGGAGCCCAAATTTATCATGAAAGCTAACACGGATCTTCCAGTAGATTTGTATCACAGTGCTCTTAAAGTCTGAAATGGGTCTACATTAAGTGCATCACAGTTTTCCTTTTAATGGTTTACTATTAATACACTACTACTAATACAATGTACAATATCCTATACTGTTTTGTATAAATGAGGTTAGAGTGAATATCTGACCAGCAAAAGATGTTGTCAATGGTTGAAAGATTCTCTTCATAATCCAGCATGAAAGCAAATTTAGTTTGTCCTGTATTTGTGTTTTCAAACAAAACTGATCTAGCCAAGCCTTAAATAAGATCAGAAAAACAAAACTAATATATTGTCTATTGACTGTTGCCTTTGAATGGCTTGTATTGAGACAGAAGTTGCCCGACTCTTTGCTTCCCTCTAAATCATGTTGAGTCTAATTTTTATAAATTGGAATAGAACTGACATAATTATAAGTAAGGATTGTTTCTACATCTTTTGTAGCTGGTGTATTATGTAAATGTCCACACACTAGATTGGTTCTACCTTCGCATTGAGAGGTCTAAATGAATTTCTTTGGTCAATGTTGTTGTTCATTTTGCTGTAAAAATGCAACGCTGTAGAGCTGGTTAACAGTATATTTTCTGTTTAGCTGGTAAAGCAGATCCATTAAGGCTACAGCAAGGGCTGTGTTTTTTTAAATGCTTTTAATCTATCTCATGTTGCCATAGCTCAAAGCCTAAAGTATAGCAAGAAACCTGCCAAAGAATGAACATTTTATCCAGATTACTGCAAAGGAGGCAGCTTGGTTAATGTGTTCCATGACATGCCCACCGTCGCAGTTATATCTTTCAAAATATAGATGGATAAACCTTGGGGAATATGGTAAAAACCAGGTAGTGAGTAATTAAGACTTTAGTCAGACTTAAAAATTGCCCAATACACCACTGCAATTTACGTTTTAAAATAATAAAACGTGACAAACCGCAAAGGAGGCTGAATGCATTTCATAGGCACTGTGTATGTATACGTTTTGTTGCATTTGAGATTAGTTTTATGCGACCTACTTAAAGCAGCTTCTCAGAAATATATACACAATACCACAATCAAAAACAATATAACAAAAAAAACCCAGATGTGGTCACAAAAGCAGGTGACGTATCCACTCAGCAACCTTCTATTCAGTGGTAAAATATGATACCATCTATTGTTGCATCCCTGCATGTTGTTTCAGAGTTCATGCCAGGTAAAGCCAATAGAATTATGTCATTTTTTTTTTATTTCATCACAGGTAAAGTCCTCAGCGATGACACAGCCCTCAAAGAATACAAAATCGATGAAAAGAACTTTGTGGTTGTCATGGTGACAAAGGTTTGTAAAATTAGAAGTTGTTTCAGGAAATGGCAGGTTTTTTTTTGTAGAACAGCAAAGCCTTGAATGCTATTAAAATGAATTAGGATGTGTAACCTTCCCTTTCCACTGCCAATGACAACTCACAAGAAAAGCACCCTTTGGGACTCAAGTAATAGCGGATATGTGATATATTTTTATATTATAAAAATGGTCTTGCAGGCTAAAACGGCATCAGCCGCCCCCCAGCCTTCACCTGCCACTTCAGCTTCCAGCGCTGCAGCTCCCGCAGCGATTCCTGCCTCATCGTCCAGCTCCGAAAACACATCAGGGCCTACCTCTACAGGCGACAAACCAGAGGAGAGACCGTCTCCGACCGCTGAACCAGCTTCCAGCCCTGTCGGGTAAAGATGGGTAGATGTTTGTCTTTGACTATTTCTCTGGTTTCAGTGCGTCTTTTTCTGAGAAGTGACGTGCAGATCACGCCTCACCCAAGCTCTGTTTTCTCTTGCAGAAGCTCGGAGGCTTCAACCAACACTAACCTGATTAATGAGGCCGTTTCAAATCTAGGTAAGGCTGCATTTATAAACCTAATTTGTCAGTGAGTATTGTATTGCCTTTTGTTGGTGGTACACATGAGGGAAAGGTAATTATGAATCTGATGCAAGAGCTTTGTCACAAATGCCACACAATTTGTTAGACAAAAAATACTTTTTTCCCTCTCTGCCTTTGAGCCATATCTTGTATGTAATAAATCTGTGGGCCCAGTCATGAATAGTTTATTTTGATCCACCTTATTTCTCTGGATATCCATATCATGCTGACATAGATGCATCTTAATCAATTAGATTAGCCAAAACATAATCCCGTAGTTCCCCATGGCCAATATGCTCGGTTTTACAAATATTGCTGTTAAGAGCAAATCCTTTTGGTCCTAATTATTATCTATCAATATCTATATCTATTGATGTGAATTTTCAAAATATGAAGCAGATTTTTTTTTTTTTTTTTTTTTTAATAGACAGCAGTTCTAAAATGCTCTTGCCTTGTTTTGCATACAAGTCAAAGATCAACCGATGCATGGTTTTGTTTATAATGCTGTCATTATAGATACATTTTAGTTACGTTTTCTGTGACCTTAAAGACATGTTAATACATGTTTAAAGATTGGTTCATTTTCTCAAATTAAACACATGCATGTCTACCTTTCTGGTGGCCTTGACAGTTTGACACCCATGTTATAACCTTGACATTAATTTGGAAATATTAGGTCATTTAAACAATTAAAAGTGATTAGGGTTCGTTCTTAATTTTCTCAAATGGCTTTAAATGTGGCCAATCATAGTGCTGTTGACCGCCTGTTAAGCTCTTTGTGTGTGTGTGGGTGTGTGGTGTTTGTGTGGTGTGTGTGGTGTGTGTGTGTGTGTGTGTTGTGTGTGTGTGTGTGGTGTGTGTGTGTGTGGTGGTGTGTGTGGTGGGTGTGTGTGTGTGTGTTGTGTGTGGTGTGTGTGTGTGGTGTGTGTGTGTGTTTGTGTGTGTGTGTGTGTGGTGTTTTAAGTGACGGCCATCATAATGACGCCATGGTAAACGAGATGATGCTCATGGGCTACGAGAGGGAGCAGGTGGTAGCAGCTTTGAGAGCGAGCTTCAACAACCCAGACAGAGCTGTGGAGTACCTGCTCACAGTAAGAACAGTCTTAAGTCTGTGGCCCGAACATATGTGTCTGAGAGCAAATTGCTGGATTGGTACATAACTCATACTATGTTGATTATATGTTTTTTCAAATAAGTTTTCCTGTCTTTATTTTCAGGGTATTCCAGGCAGAGATCCAGGCCATGCATCAGGGCCTGAAGCGGTGGTGCCTCCAGTGAGTGGAGTTTCTACTGCACCCATAGGTGGTATTACCCTTCCTGCCAACACTGGCTCTTCAAGTGCTGGAGAAGGTAAGTGTCCTATACTATTATGCATATTCCAGTGGTCTCAATGAGAAAATGTTTGTTTCTGTCCTTGTCCTTCTGTGTCTGGCTTCTTGCTGCTTAAACTGACATTTAATTCTTTCAGGCAACCCCTTGAGTTTCCTAAGAAATCAGCCCCAGTTCCACGTGATGCGACAGCTGATCCAGCAGAATGCTGCCTTGCTTCCTGCCCTGCTGCAGGAGATCGGCAGGGAAAACCCTGAGCTGCTGCAGGTGGGTGGGGGTGCTTGACACAGTTCTAATTACATCACTCAAAGAGGCACACATGAAGTTCAGTGTACACAACACAAGGAGTACTACTCAGCCTTTAAATACAGCTGTATAATGTCCTCTGTGGCTCTGGAGGGAGCCAAGTTTGAAAAAAAAAGAAGAAACGTATCTCAGTTTGGACTTGGGACTTAAACGTTTTAACAAGCCTGCTTTCCAAACTGGAGGTGTGGGTTTTTTAAGGACAAGGATTTAGGGGGCAGGGCGTCTAGTGAAAGACAGTTCTGAGTTGCATTATGAGAATTGTAGGTTCTAGTGTTTTTGGAGTTTTACCCATAACAAAATACATTTTTGCCCCCCCCCCATAGTTTCTATGCCTCCATAGTACATACCTAAAATTCTCATTTACCACTGTAGGAGATTAGTAGCCACCAAGAGCAGTTCATCCAGATGCTGAATGAACCCAACCCAGAGGCAGTGCCGACTGGAGGTGGAGCAGGAGGAGCAGTGGGAGCCGGAGGGATAGCAGGTGATTCACCCAGCGGGAGTCACATGAGCTACATCCAGGTCACGCCACTGGAAAAAGAGGCCATTGAGAGGGTGAGGAGGAGCCCAACGCTGTCACTAACCCTTTACTCTCAGTCCAAAGTTCAGTACTGCTTAAATAGGCGTGCTGGGATATGATGCGTCAACTCTAATAATGTTGCCAAAATCATGACTGTTGAACATATTTTAACCTAGTAGACTATTAAACATGAAGCAACCATTTTCATTTGCTTATGTAGTTTGGCTAATTTGCAACTACTCTCTCTCTCTCTCTCTCTCTCTGTCCAGCTAAAAGCTTTAGGATTTCCAGAGGGACTCGTTATACAAGCCTACTTTGCTTGTGAGAAGAACGAGAACTTGGCTGCCAACTTCCTTTTACAACAGAACTTTGATGATGATTAAATCGTCATTTTGACTATTTTCTTATTTCTTCCTCTACTTTTTGATTGCTAACTATATATGTACAACAAGCCTTTTACATTTATAAAAAAAAAAAAAAATCTATTCAGTACATTCACCTTTCTTTATAACACTGGATCATTATCGCCTTTGGACAAGGACATGCTACTGTTTGTGGAGGAACAATTAAAGTACAAAAACTTTGCATCAGAAATCACCTGTGTGCTATTGATAAAAATAAAATAAAAACATACTTTAGTTAATCAGTATAGTTTGCAGTCTGCGTCTCATTGAAAGTGAGGTTTGTTCAGGAGGATAGATCCAACAGTATTCATGCACTCTTATTGTTTTGTTTTTTTAAGTTGACAAGTAATGGAGGTTTGAAAAATTAAAGCTGTGCACAATAAACAACGTGTATGGCACTGGTTCTTTTTCTATTTAACATCCCTCATTTGCATGTAAATCAACAGGAGTGTGGACAGGAGCTGTGTAAAGAAGTCTGAACTGCAATACATATGTGAAGGCATTTTACCATGTATACAGTTTACATACATGTGGTAGGGTTCATTGGCAATGGCTGACATTTTTACAGAAATATAAAGTTTTTAAAATATATGAAAGCTGCCTATTCTGCTGTGTTTACATGGAGTGTGATTGCATAAATCTGACATGCTCAAGATTATGAATTGATTTTATCGGGAAGGTTTTGCCTGTTTTTCATGGAAAACTCAGAAATTCTGTCCACCAGACCACAACCCCCTGCCCCACCAAAAAATAAATCGTCATTGCCTGATACACCACACTCCCAAATTATAGGGCAAACAAAATGGTGCAATGAAGCCTAAACTGTGACCAGGATCAATTCATAATGTATTAATATACATGTAGTATACAAAGGCTGTACAGAGCATAATTCATGTTCATGTGAGCTTTATTGGTGTCATCAAACCACTTCTTGTATTTTGCAGGTTACCTCAAGCTTAATAGTAAACTGCAAAATCTAGAATTACTTTTAAAGGCCTTAAGGGACTTTCAACAATTCTCTATTTAAGAATAAAGGTTGAACGACAAGAGCCTTGAGTGTGCTTAAAACTGAAAGAACCTATAGGGGGCAACATAGACCACAACATGTCAACACTGCCAACAGTAAGCCCATCTGCCAGCCTGAAGAAACCACAAAAAGAGTGAATATCAAGGCATGCCTTTTTTTTCCTTTTACTGTGTTAATAAGCAGTGCAATAGTTTTCCCTTGTTTACCCGGTGACTTTAAACACACTTGAAATAGATATTTTAAGACCTTGTGGCCTTTTTATAAATACAAATGTAGAGCCTATGTTAACACAATTAACATAGGCTCTTATGTTAAAAAAAAAATGTCACTACTAGAATTTAATTCCTTCTTTTATTCAATTATTTGTTGTATTTATAAATTTAAAGGCGTGTTTTGTGGGGGTAGAATGTTCTAATGTACAGTAGAATATGGGCAAAAAAAGGGACATTTTCTAAATTAATACAAAACTGATCATTTGGAAAATTGAGAAACTTCTACAGTATTACTTATCAAAAAGTGCTATCATATTTTTACAAAGTGATTTACTGTATGTTTAATGAACTGCAATCTTTAACCTATATTTACTGTAAAGAATTCTTGTTTTCTTTTAACATGCATGAATATGCATATGAAATTATTAGTGTTAAACTTCATATGGGGTTCCTTTCAGTGTGTAAGTAAATCAGTTGAGTGGACACTAAGCGTACAGCAGGGTTTCAGGTATGTAATTTCATAATGTTGCAATATGTGAGAAAAAAAATGTGTGTAGCTGGGTACATTACATACATGATGCATAGTCACATAGCAGAAACATATTAAGGGACTATCTCACAGTAGCATCTTCATGGCTTTTTATTTTTATTATTTTAAATGGGGCACCCGAGAGCTTCAGCTCCGGCACAGAGCGGCAGTCAGATTTGGTGTCACCCTTGAATGTCAGCCAGTAACTCAGTCGTCCTCCCCATTCTTCCCACTGACAGGTAGAAAGACAACCCCATGGAAACAGGACATTGTAGCAGTGTGTTTTTTTGGAAATCTTTTTAACGGCAACATTGTGTTAGTTTGCCTGCGGCGATAATCGCTATTATCAGGTGGGGATATTGTGTGTGAGCTTACTGTGAGATATTGCTGCCATTTAAATGTGCTTCTCCATTACACTGCAAGGGAAATCTATGATGTTTTCTTTTTTTGTTGTCAATAGGGTAATGATGTAAATAGGGTAAAAGAGTATAAAAGGTAATTGTTTCCTTATTTCAAATACAGTTTTATTTTATTATAGTGTAAAATACAAAACATTACAAAGCATTTTTATTTACAAATGTACAAAATTTAAGATTATATTACATATTTTGGCTATAAACAAAAAAAATCTTTGTTCAGAGTTACTCATTCAATACAAAAATATGAATGTCTCATAAATTATTGCACTTTGCAACTGCAGTGCATTGAAGATTGCCATCACCATTTAGAAGTGAAGTGTTCCCCTGATTTAAGTCAGATTGTGGAAGAAAGGTTTCCAAGAAACACACAAACAACCATCTGGCACTTTTTTTTTTTCATAGTTTCACCCTTTTGTATATTTTCCTTAATCTTTGGTACCTTTTTACAAAAAGAGTCACACAGCACCATTTTCGATAAATTATAATTGTACCTGAAATTAATGGCATTGCAGGTGAAATGTGTATATAAATATAGATGTATTTACTAATACAGTATTTTGAACAGTGTATAGATGATAACCGAGCCTATATTGGCATGTTGCTGGTGTAAGGCCTCTGGAGATGTCTGTTGCTCCTGGTTTCCCTGACAAAAATACATTTCCAGTTAAAAGTTGTTGGCACCTGGTCCTCCAAGTTTTGTCAGTTAAATAAGACAAATTCCAGTTTGGTCCCTTTCATAAAAGTTTACAACCCTGGTCTTTTCAAGTCACCTGCACAGTGTGCAAAGACGGGATTGAGAGAAATTCTAGGCTCTTGAGGGAGTAACGCTGTTTTTGCCGTGAACACCACAGCTTGTCTTGTTGCTTGACAACGGCTTGAAGGCAAATTATGGTTCTAAAAAGTGTATTTCAGTTTGTTCAGGGTTCTTGTTAACATAGGTTTTTGTTTTTTCCCCTCTGGAGCCTTCATCCATCGCCAAGTCTCATAAGTGTCTCTTCATGTGGAGAGCAAGGTGGTCTGACCTCGAGAAGGCCCGGTCACATTTCTGACACTGAAATGGCCGGTGGCCGGTGTGTTTCCTGTAGTGGCGTGTGAGCTCGTCCGAACGTGCAAACTTCCAACCGCAGCCCTCCCAGTCGCAGTGGTAAGGCTTCTCCCCTTTTGATGGTAAAACAATACACATATGGAGCAGTTAGTGCTGGCCCCGAGGTTAAACTGGCCCAACCTTCTCCACCTTGAGGAGAAAAGAGGTCCGTCCTGTCCTACAGCTGGTGTATAAAGGCCAAGCTAATGAGCCTGGGGTTTGTATTTGAGCAGGGATCAGTATCAACCGGTTTTACCGCACCTGCCAAACAAGTCACCTTCCCCATCCCCCACCCACCTAACCCACATTCATGACTCAATAATTCACTGTGACGTTCTTGCTGTGGATAATAATTAGCTCTGAACAATGAAAACAGTATGAAACAACTGCATTAAACAGTTAAACAGTAAATAGCCAAAAGCTACCTATATGTGACGTCATTTAATTCAAACCAGATATAAATGACTGACAAAAAAACACTGGAAAGAAAATCTAACATACAGGTGCATACCTGTGTGCGTGCGGTGATGTGCTTTGAGGTGGGAGCTCTTTGTGTATGTTTTCCCACAGCCAACATAGTCACACGTGTGTGTGGCAACTCTCTTCCTGGGCCAGGAGCGCCTACCACGTTTAGGCTTTGGTTCCTCCGACAAGCAGTCCTCACTGGAGATCATGAGGGGCTCTGTGGGGTCAAATGATCATGGTCATCATCATGGTGCCACATGTGTAGATAAAATAAAAGAGAGCACACTTTATATACAGTAGAAGTTGCAAAATGTCCTTAAATCCTTATTTTCATTAACTTTAAGACGCAAAAGATAATACCAGCCTTCTTCAGAAATAAAAATGCTTGGAAGACACACCAAAGTTTGTAAACAACTTAAAATTACTATATTGTAAAAGTTAATGCAAAGGGGCACAACAATGGACAATTAACACTAATACTATGAAAACAACCAAATCCCTGTTTATTTTGTTAAACATCTGGTAATGTCATACATTTTTTGGGGCTGGTTTAAAGACCATGGGATGCATTTTTCAATTCTTTTGAACTGCTGTTTTGGGGGTATAAATAAGTCTCTACAGGTTGTTCTGTATACTATGCATTTAAATAGACTCAATGGACTTTGAATTCATGTTGTGTAATCCATTGTGTAAGTCTGTTTTGAGTTCTTCCCACATTTAAGTTACTGCACAGAAAAAGTACTAACCTTGGTACTGCAGAGAGGATGGCTGAGGGTAGGAAGTGTAGCCCTGCGGGGAGCTATGGTGGTATCCCTGGGGAGCTAGAGGGATCTGAGAGTGGGGGTGTCCCAGAACCTGGTGATCCCGGCTCAGAGGATGGTCTGGGGAGAGGGAAGAGGATGAGGATAACCTGCCGCCTGTCATGGATCTCCCTCCAACAGGGAAGCAATGTAGCTCTAACTGACATGGGCGCTGCTGCTGGCCCCCTCGGCCCTGGGAGTTTACCCCAGCCTGGTGTAGGTCCATGGGCTGTGAGATGGTGCAGTTACTGGGGTTCTCCTGCTTTATCCTGTGGCATGCAAAGGACGGTGACGCACGTGAAGGAGTTGGGTCTGACACAGCAGTAACGCAAGCCTTGCTTACGTTCACGCCTAGGCTGTATTCTCCCATGTCCATTGTGGTCTTTACCACAAACTTGCCGTGGAGGCTGGTGGGGTGGAGGTATGCCGGGTCCAACTCAGGTCTCATGAGCTCTGCCACAAAACCTCCAGAGGGCGAGACGTCACTGATATCTGGGATGGTATAGAGGAGCTCACTGCCAGTGCCCTGAGGGGAGGGGAGAGGGTAAGATGAGGAGAATGACCTGGGGGAAGGAGACAGGGTCTGACCAGAGATGCATGCCATGGCCTCCTCCTCCTGCTGCTGCTGCTGCTGCTGCTGCTGCTGCTGCAGCTGCTGCTGCAGAATGGAGTTAGAAAGAATGAAGTCGTAGTCCAAGTCCAAGTCCGGCTCTGTGTCTTTCTTGGACATGCTGGGGCTTGTTGTGCTGGTTGCAGTGGGATGGTCTGGGTCAGAGCAGCTGCTTCCGGTTGGCACACTGGGTTTCTTAAGATGGGACAACTCCTCCTTCCATCTCTAGAGGAAAGTTACAGAAGCATAAATGGCTTTCCTCGTATAAGCTGCTTGTTTGCATTGTGTTACTGTTCATAAGATACAAGCAGTAGACAAAAAAAAACACACTTGTCCTGTCCTATTTAAAAATGAGTGCTTGCTTTGAATATATTGGGACATCAGACACAAGTATAAGTCAATGCTTCAAGGATAAAGGAAGCAGAATTTGTAATGAAGCGATTCTTTTTGACAGCTCAGCTACGGAGCTCAGTCTGGTGCAGCAAGTGTCCTTGGCACAGAGCACTTCCTAGAATACAGATTATTCTCACTCACAAAGAAATTGCACTGAAAAGCACTAGTGGTGGTGTGGGTAAGTAACGCTTAAGCTCAGACAGCCTTCAGAGGATTCTTGCAATCAATGTGTAAACAAACCATTCTTAATAAATATAATAATAATCATAGTGGGCATCAGGATGTTTTCTTAGGAGGGGTGCAGTATCCCATGGCGCTCTCGCTAGAAACCTATGTAAACTGGTGCACGCCCCAGTAGAGCATGGTGTCAAGCCCTGCCTGTGTCCATAATAACATGGGAGGGACACTAAACAACTAGACTGTAAATAAGCTGCATATTTTCCCTAACAGATTCGTTGATGCCTATGGCTATTTGGCTTCCGTGTGTAGTAATAATAAGTGGCCACGGGCTAACGTTACTTACTAAATTGGCACTTCCTATGGATTTACTCTTGACAGTGGGTCCGCTGGCGAACGTGGATATGGATGGCAGAAGAGTCCCACCTAAAGCCATCTCGACGTCATTTGGAGGTTGCCTGAAATTAAACAGATAATATGGTAAATCCTTGTGGAGTGATCCTGGAACAGCGAGCGCAGTCTGTTATAGTCCCACAAGTATGTGCATCAGACAAGATGTTATTATTAAAAGTTGCTCAAGGTCCACACCTCATCTATGAGAATCGGTGTGTGGAGTCCTTTCGGCTGCTCTTCGGTGCGTGACTGCGCTGGGCTCAGTATCCCGGGGAAAGTTTCTGCTCCGCGTCGCGCGCTATACTATATTCCAGTACATGCTGCCACTGATGGGCGCGCCGGGTAGAAGCAGCCAGGCAGGTTTGAATTTTTAACGTTAAAGCAATTTTGAAAGGGAAGACTGAGAGGCGACGTACGGGGGAACCCCTTGCGCCTGTAGCCATACAGGGACCGGCAGCCTGAACTGAGAAAACCGCGTGAGAGGTATCCTTAAATCACTAGAGCTGGACACGCCTTCGTTGCTCGGCAACAAGAGCGGAAAAACATTAGTGCGAGGGAGGGAGCACATGGGGAAGGCTGGGACACGAGAGAGCGAGAGAGAGAGAGAAAGAGAGAGAGAGATTTGTTTGTATTCATAGCAACAGCACCTATCTTTTATGCTGTGATCCCTAATAAATATGGGTGAAGAAGCGCATCTTTTCAGACCGGCTGAGATGGGGATAACAGCGAGTATTATTTCCTCATGCCGGGAGAGTCACCATGGGCATCCACATGGGGGGCCAAAAGGGTCTCTGTTGCATTAGCTTCTCAGCTGTCTTTGCTCCACTTGTTTGTCCGCAAGTGATTTCTTAAATGAGTGCAATGATTTTACCAGAGCTTATAGGTAATTATGCAAAGTATTGTGGGCACACGTTGGGTTTACATTGCATCACTGGATTGCAATAGAAGTCAATCCCCATACAATTCATGCACGCACCTGCAACCAGTGGTGGAATGTAACGAAGTAGCCCACTGCACTTATATGCATATTTAGGCCTATATTATCCTTCTACTCCACTACATTTCAGAGGGAAATATTGTAGCGTACTTTTTCTCCTCAACATTAATCTGACAGCTTTAGTTACTTTACAAAGTAAGTAAGTCTGCATACTAAACACAGTTTATAGTTTAACAGTTTATAAAATATGTTATATTATACAATAAACTACCCAGTAAGTAATATCGATACATATAGCCTTATTGTAGGCTATATATAGCCTACAATAAGGCTACAGCTGAAATAAGTAGCCGATTAAACAATTAGTTAATTGACAGAACAGGAGTTTTCTGCATTGAGTACCTTTACTTTTAATACTCTGAGGACATTTCTTGATGATACTTTTACTTAAGTAACATTGTCAATGCCGGACATTTCCTTATAACAGAGTTTTACAGTGTGGTATTAGTATTTTTACTTAAGTAAAGGATCTGAATACTTATTGCAAAGCAATAAAAAAAGTGTTTTTATACATTATTATAATATCCTTATATCATGTTTTACTTTTACAATTAGGGATATCATTAGCAGGCAGCACAAGTATATATATACATACATACATACATACACACACACATTATATAGGCAGATGTATTGACAAACTTTATATATGCACATATACATAGCGGACATATCAACTATGCATAGCCAAAATTCTCAAAGATAATTAGTCTTGAACACATTATTTTCTTCAAACAAATGTCAGACACATATAGGAAATATAGACCTTGAGCTAATGTGTTTCTAAATTTTAGTGTAATGTTTCTATAAACAGTTGTTGGGGACAACAATATTATAGCAAGCAAACCTGATATATTTATTGTCCTCCCTTGCAAATTGCAATCTTGCCCATTATCAAAAGCCCCATAAGAAAGACTTAATTCAACACTAGAGTATAGTTATAAAAATTCAGTATGGGGAAAAAAACCTACCTTAAATGGGAACACTATAATGCTGAGAACTGTGTTGAGTTTGAATTGGGTTCAGGCAGTGTTTGCTCAGAGCTAGCGAGCTAACACAAACCTTTCTCTTCAACATAATTAGACACATTGACTAAGGAGTTCAATGCAAGAGCAAACAAAGCGCTTGCAACTGATCCTGCTGCATCAGGATCTTGTCTGTTAGGCATGTCAACAAACATGCCGTCACTTCAACAGGACACAGTTACTGTCAGCGTATATTGTGTCTTCATTCAAACATTTTAATTGCATGAAAGCATGTTTCATTAGTTGGCAAACAAAAGCTGGTGGGGGAAAACAACTATTGACTACACAATGGAACTTTGTAAATGGAAAGTGTATCCTGTTGGGCAACTCTTTATTAACTGTTTGATATATTAACAGCAACACTTAATCTAACGAGTATCCAAACAGTAGTATGTGTACTGCCCTTTATCTCTGATTGTGTGGTTAGAAGTGATGGCTTTACATTTAGAATACTTGAACTATATGTCTCATTCTTGAATAACTCTTTTCTACATCAGGTAGGAACACAATGGCAGCTGTGTCATTATAGCCATATTCTTAATGGTGGGAGATAATGGTTTTGAAAATGATCCTGAAAACAAAGGCTTGACTTTGACAACTGGGGCGCTTTGCATTGCAATAATGACAGAGAGATGAGGAATAAAGGAAAGAGATAAAGGAAGAGAAGATGACACCACTGTGTGCTTTTCCTGACACAATGAAGTCATGGTTATTTTAGTAACTCACACCAAACCCTTGTGTGGAATATGTTAATGCAACATTTACAGTATTAACTGGATGCAGTGCTCAGAATACCCTGCTCACACTAAATAGTGTTACACAGTTCAAGATATTGACAAAATGTTAACGCCATAGGTGACATGACTGCAAGAATCACATGTGCACAGGTTTAGGTAATGCTGTTTTGGGTAACTGTTGAGTATGAACTTGATACTTTAGATGTCACATTTTCTCATAATTTGTGGTTATGCTAATATTTAAATCGAGATCAAACACAATTGATAATCCAGTTCCACTATTGTGAACACTGATATTATGTAAAGAGAGTGTAAGCAGTCAAATAACTCAGCACAACTCTTGAGTACTTCGGTGTGCATGTGACTGACATGGATTCCTCTGGTGTCTTTTAGTAAAGTTCCCCCTCCTGGAACGCACCCAAGTGAATATGAGTACCAGCGGATCATAACTCCAGATATTGAGGTTTTCAGTGCTCTCTTCCAGATGCTGTTCAGTAATTAAAACATAGCTTTCATTCTTTCCTTAATTCATGAAAGCTGAGTCAAGCTTTTTTGGATTCTCCGTGCTGCACTTCCCTCCACTCCACCTCACATTAGCACTAATGTAATTATATCAATATACGTACATATATATATATACATTAACTGTAATGGTTTTGTTCCTCTGGTAGCCTACTGCAGTTCTTTGTTTTAGTTCAGTCATAATTCCTAATCTCAGACAGAATTTAAAGACAGCTATTTGCAAGTAAACATGTAATTTCCCTTTATGTCCATTATGTTACTCCTCATTTTGCTTTTATAATTAACACCAACATCTGTTCAAAGTTCATACACTAATATAAAGGCATGTTCAAATTCATATTGAACATGCTGTTGATCATGTTTTTAAATCAACAGAAACTTGTAGGGCTGCAATTAATGATTATTGTTTATTATCAATTAATCATTTAGTTAAATGTCCATCACCATTCCCCAGAGCTCATGATGACAACCTCAAAGTGATTGTTTGGTCCGACCAACAATCCCAAACCAAAAAGATATGCAATCAAAACAGCAAAAATCGGTAAATAATCACATTTTAGAAACTGGAAAGCCATGAGTGTTTGGCATTTTTGCTTGAAAAAATATTTATGAATATCAAAATAGTTGCATAACACAAGTTTCATACTGTATTATGTTTCGTAATTGCTATAGTGTAAAGCTATAACTAAAAGTTAGTAACATTCAGTATATGTACAACATTCACAATACAAATGATGTGGGTTGATTAAAACATTACTTAAGTGCCTTTTTACAGTCATTACCCTGACCAGGACTGCTTGACATTTTCATTTATAATAATCTAAAACGCTCCGTGATGTAAAAACACCTGACGGATCCAGGCCAAAGAGTTCACCACACTTGTTACTGGGGTCCAGACATCCACCAGCAAGCAGAGCTTCGTATACAGAGATCACCATGAAAGCAATTACCGGTAGCTTTGGTCATTTTTCTGACAAAATTGTTTTGTATTTATTTTACAAAAGATAAAATATGCTAACAGACAAGTTGACAGTTCAGCTGTGTGATGGTAAGCGTATGGATGAGTTTTGAGTCAGTGGGGGCTGTTTGTTTGGACAATCAGCCAAGTCTCTATAGCTGGACAGAGCTGGGGTCAGGCTAGGACGCAAACAACCCACACTGGGCATTCATCACGTCATATAATTTAGTGGTGGGCTTCCACAGGTGTAGGGTAATGTGGTTTAGAAGAGGAAGAGAGAGAGAGAGAGAGAGAGAGAGAGAGAGAGAGAGAGAGAGAGAGAGAGAGAGAGAGAGAGAGAGAGAGAGAGAGAGAAGTTGATGAGAAACAGACTGGGAGCAAAGAGAGAGAGAGAAGTTAGCGAGAAACGGACTGGGAGCAAAAGAGAGAGAGAGAGAGAAGTTGGCGAGAAACGGACTGGGAGCGAGGAGTGAGCTCCTGCCGGGCGGCAGGCTGTCCAGCCTTTGCCTGCCCTGGGATTCCTCGGCAACCTTAAATATGCCAGTTATTTTTAACCGGCGACGTAACAGAGCCCAGCGCCGGCCCCCTCTGTTAACAATATTTCCTTTCTGTCAGGAGGGGAAATGGAGGGGAGCCACACTTCCTTGTCATGTGATGCAGCTCTAAGAGACCAGGGAAGTGGGGAAGAGCAATTGAGGGGAGTAGAGGGAGCTTGGTTGGCTGCCTCATACCCACACCAGCCCACATATTCACTCAGCACCACCTTTCTCCAAAGCTTAACCCCCTCAGCTTGCCAGATGAGGCGGTCCGTTTTAATCAGATCCTCAGACGTCAGAAGCCAAAAGGACCAGAGCAGAGATTGGTGTTCGTGAGCTGTGGAGGAAATGAGAGTGTGGGTACGGCACGTCGGCAGACAGAGGGTGTGGAGGGGGGGGGCTGTGACGTCAGACCATGGACCTGCCAGGATTAGAAGCCTCTAAAAAGTAAAAGGCCTGGGACTTGGGCTGCCAGAGCTGAAGAAAATGTGTTTCTCTGTCTGTCCGACATTGGAGAATCAGGGACTTCCCATGAGCTCACCTTGTTGACATACAGAGAACTTGGACTAGTTCATGTCTCAATCTGCACTAACCTCACTACCAGCTAAATGAGAACCAGCCTCATGTCAGACTATAATGTTTGACAGATTTCTATTGCTTCACTACATCCACAGTGGACACATGTCAGTTAAATAGAAGAGAATGTAGAATATGACAGCCTTATATTTAGTTTAAAAGCAACACTTAAGCACTTTTCCCGCTTCCCTACCCTACTGGTTGGAAGCAGAACTGTCCATAACCGCTATCGTAATATCTCATTTAAACTACAGATCCGCTACCCGATCTGGCAAACTTGCATAACACATATAACACATAATACATGTAATGTAATGGACAATTCTGCTTCCAACCTGTAGTGGTCCGAAGCAGGAAAAGTGCTTAAGTGTTGCTTTAAATACACATAAAACCATTTGATGTTTGATTTTTAGTGTGCTAATTAGACACTTGGTCAACATGTGGTGTGAATATGAACTCTACACTAGCTCCTTTTAAACCTAAAAGTCATTATTTGTTACTGGTTTTATATTATTGTGTATCCTTTGCAGTTTTGTACAACTCAGGATATTTTTGTGGCAGTTTTAAGGGTACTGGGTTAAGTTAACTCTGTATTGTGTCAATGCTATAGAGGGAACAAAACCTGGGACATTTGGATTTTTAGTGTGCAGTGGATTTTAACTGCGAAAAAGAAGGATTCACATTCAGGGATGAATCAGATCTTTGAGACCTACAGTGAGAGGAAAAGGCCAAATAAAGGCAAGTCTCGAGGGAAATAACATTTCTTAATCCATAGGATGTCAAAGTGAAATATAATGCTTTTGTAAAACTCTTACTAATAACAAATGTATTTTGAAATAACTTCAAAGTTGCGTGTTTAGGGATTAGTAATGGAAAAATAATCAAAAGATTGTGAATTCTGGTTATCTTGGATTCATTAAAATCTATGAGCTGAGCATTAAGTTGTGGAGTAAATTAATGCTCAGCTCATAAATTTGAGTCAATCCCTAAACCTGATTTTTCATGCTTTATACATATTGTTTGATTTAAAATGACTCACAGCCCAAATGGTTGTGGCGTCTTCATAAATAAAGCAGAGTTACTGTGTGTACCATCTATAGACAAGTTGTAGGCAACATGGTGTAAACATGGAAAAGAACATAAGTCCTGAGGTACTTTAATCACATTTGCAAACGCTGCTTGAAAAAGGGGTCATCTAAGGTTGAATACCAGTCAGCAGCATCTGTACAGACATAGCTATAGAAGAAATCTGGCTCTTTGATATGAGTTTTTAAAGCTTTGACACAATAGGAGACACTTAACTGAGCTCCAAGGAAGCCAAGTCACCTGTATCTAAAGTGTAGATGCAGAAAAAAGAATTTGTAGTAGGAAGAATTTCTGATGATAACGTGGTAAACACAGACAAACTGCATGGAAAACAAGCATCACATTCACAAGCTGAAGCTGACCAATGAGGAACAGCACATTTACAGCTTTATACGACCCAAATCTGAATTCTTTTCAACAATATAGTGTTTTATCTTGAAATGGTTCCATTATTTTGTCCCCCACTGTATCTATGGCTTCTCTATTGAGCTACAGAACAATCTAATTTAACAAGGAGTGTTACCGTCACGCTTGTACCACAAAAGCTAAGTGTATAGGCTGTCAGTAAACCAAGAACACATCTTTACAGTGTTAAGAAAGGTTCCTATAGAAACATATGAGTATAAAGTTTTTTTTTATTTCTCTGTATGAGTCTGTTTCAGACCCTGGCTGCACAGCAATTACAGCAATCACGATTCTTAAACCTTTAAGAGCGCTCTGGCATTGATTCAAAGGCAGCTAGTAGGTCGTCTATGGTCTCACTGAGCTGCTGTTAAACTGTAGCTGTCACATTTTCACAACACGATTAAATCTTTGTGTTTGTGAGGCACATTGGAATTTGAGATGCAATGTTGATAGAGGCTTGGCGGTTTAGTTGTATCGACATGTAGTCTAGAGTTTGTGATTTACAGAGCTTTGGGCCTGCGTATCACTGCACTCTATAATGTGAATTTAGAGGTCTCCAACAGATTAAGTTGAAAACTAAATATTGTAAATGGATAGCTTTTACCGTTAAAACTACAACATAGCCTACACATGATATCCATGTCCTTATAATTGGGCAAAATTCATGTGGTAATTGTTGTCAGATTTCAGGGTAGCTGGACTGTGTTCCTGAGAAGGTGTGGACTCTCCTGTTTTCCCCATTGGGAGTGGTTGGGAATGTGTGACCTTTTCCATGGATTGCCGTTTTTCAGGCCCTGGATTGACTCTCTGAGAACATGCCTGCAATCGGTGGAAACATTCAGAGATTTAAAATGACAATAATAATTCTGGATATCAGCACGTAGGCGCTGCAGGATGATGCATGGTTTGTAGGAGAGAGTAGACAGTCTTGTTGGGAAACTCCCGTCACTAAAACCAGGGAACTCCTAATACATTTGCAGTGCAATAAGAGAGAAGAAACATAATTATCTCCACTGTTTCTCCAAACCTCCCTGTGTTATGCACGTTAATATTCAGACATACATCTGGAAATTAGATGGTAAAATATGGGAATAGCTGAATAAAAGAAATGTTGTGAATGACTTAAAAGGAGAGAAAATGGTCAGAACAGTTCAAAGTTTAAACTTGCTTTGTTCTCACTACATCCTATTAGTTTTCCTCTCTATCTATCTATCTATCTATCT
>NC_045748.1:16549681-16560492 GCF_008692095.1 Etheostoma spectabile | reverse complement strand
CTATCTATCTATCTATCTATCTCCCCCCCAGTAAAAGGCAAACAACCTTTATGGAAACGTTTTCAAGCCAAGCGTCCAAATCAAATCAGAAATGGCACATTTTGGTAACCTTAATCTAACTACAAATCATTTCAGACTGATCGCCCCTGCTGGAATGCTGAGGATAGAACAGTACTTGACAGGCCCAATTTAAGTGATAGCTTCTCCAGTCTGACGTTTTATTGACATCATGCTGAGTCTAATTGAGGAGGGGGGTTTCAGTAACTCAAAGCAGATGGGCCACCAGCTCATGAACTAACAGCCCCCCTCGCTCCACCCTTTTACTCTCTCTTTCTCTCGCTTTTTCATTTACAGCTATTTTGGCACAATGAAATACTATAACTGTAAAATGTCATGACTATGAAATGCCATAAAACTAACTAACTCTTTGGTTAAATGTATATCCATTGTACAAATCTGATACAATGCCATTTATCATAAAGACACTTAAAGCTAACAATTGAAAGTAAGTGGTGAAAGCATTTTTTGAATATTCTTTTTGGGATAGTCTAATGAATCCCATTGAAGAAATATTTTGATATTTTTTGGAAATATACTTATTCACTTTCATGTCAAGATTTAGATGAGAAGATTGATACCACCCTACTGCTTGTATGCTAAATATTTAGCTGGAGCCAGCAGCCCGTTAGCTTAGCTTAGCTACTAACCGGCTAGAAAGACTGCAAACAGGTGGAACAGCTAGCCTTGCTCTCTAGGGAAATGTAATCCATCTACTAGCACCTCTAAAGTTCACAATTAAACAAAGTAATATCTTGTTAATTAAAAACCAAGCAGTGTTTACCTGGCTGACTATTTCGTTGCCAGGAAAGAAAGTAGAACGTAATTAGTGAGGTTTAGAGTTGCTGGTAGGCGAGTTTATTATCTTTGGACAGAGCCAGGCTAGCTGTTTCTCCCTGTTCCCAGTCTTTATGTCAAGCTCACCGACTGCTGGCTCCAGCTACAGATATTGTGTACAAACATAAAGTGGTATCAGCATATAAGCTTTTTTCCTAAAATGACAATCTATTCCTTTGAACCAAGTTCCAATACAGAGCATTAACACAACACACACATATGCACACACAGAGACTGAGAAGGAGAGAGCTACTACACGCAGTTCATTAGACACATGGATTTAACGAGTCTGAAAAGAAAACTGCCTGTTAGAAGTGAACTAAATTAGTAGGTTCACATGGATTTCTTTAGAACCAAAATGGGAAATGTGCCACATCAGCCAAGCACTCTTCATTTGCAGGCATTTTTGAAAAGACATCAGAGGCTTTCTGAAATCATACCAACTGCGATCAATAGTGCACTTTAAAAGGCATTAAAGTAATTTCACCAACTGTTAATGACATTCATGACGCAGCTTGTAGGTTATGGTACTGTAATCAAATAGGCTAGAATGGCAAAAAGAAAAAGAAAAAACACTGAGAAGTTCTTATAAAATTAAATTAGGAAAACATTCCACATAAATGCCTATAAACATGACAAAAGCATGGTAATCATTAAAGCCTGGCCATCAGTGGAAATACATGTACGTCTGTTTTAACACTCAAAATAATGTGTTTTTTTGCCCACAGATTTTATTTAATATATTCTTTGGTGGGAAAAATGTGTAGAGATAGCCTAGAAAAGAAGTAGAAACAATTTTCAATCTTCTTTAATGTATTGTAAACATTGGAAAAGTGGGGTTAGGGGGTTAGGGTTAGTGATGCAACTTGATCATGGTCACATGAGTTGTCTAGGTTTCTTCTCCATAAGAAGACTAATGAATGTACTGTACATGATATTGGTAGAAACCAAACTTTGGAGCTTTAACAAATATTTTATATATTTTTTATATATCAAACAATTTAAATCTCTGCAAGAGATCATGGACAAATACATTATTAAACCACAAATTGATTTGCTGTGACTAAAACCCCTTTTATTTCCCTGTCTGCCTTTGAATTTGCATGCCATTTTGCATCCAAGCACAATTTACTCATTGTGACTTGAGGTATGTCCGTTTAGTGTCATATTTGCCATGGGAGGAGATTGTGAGTTGTAATTGTTGCAGATCTTGAAAGTGGTACTCATTCAACTTCCCTCCCCTTTTTCTAAGCAGAGTAGAGTGGCTCTACTCAAATCCAAGAACTAAATGAGGAACTGATGCCAAACACTTTCACGAAAAGGCAGGTAATCAGACACCATTGTTGAATATGTCGGTCATGGTGAGATGTTGAATGAGAGTGTAAAAACTGTTGACGTGTTTTGCTGATCATTGCCTCCACAAGCTGCAGTGTTTAAAGCATAACGTGCTGTAAAGTTGCCATTTTCCCTGTGTGAACACGCCAAATTGGAACCTGAGGAGGTGCCAGTTTCATTGGAGAAATCACTTCTTTGAATAAATGACAGATTCAAAATAATTTGGATTCTTATCTGCAAAACATATCAAACTTTTCTCTGGCTTTATTGTAACAGGATGGCTTTGTGTGCTTTTCCAACAATACTTTAAGCCACCAGACTTTTTAAGAGAACCCGCGTGACTCACGCAGCGGTTGTGTTTCTAACTATGTGACCTTGTTGCCCTGCGTTGGTTTATGGACCTTACAGCCAAAGCGGATGCTGTCCAGCTTGTTGACTGTGTGAGAGACTGTGTGTGGACTTATTCCACTACCCCACAATGCCAAGCTACAGTATATATGCCTGCTCACGTACATGGCAGACGTGATCTAGCTACATCTGTCCCAGGGAAAATGTGATGCGGGATACTGTGCTGTGGTGAAATGTCGACATATTATGGAACTTTACAAAAAGTCAGTGAGACATGGGCATACCCACAATGTAGTGTGTGTAGTGCGCACACAAACACACACACACCCACCCACACACACACACACACCCGTGCACACCTGCACTATGAATGCAGAGGGAAAAATACAACTTTGTTTCTCTTGGAGGCTTCTGCACCAGTGTCACCACATTCACATACAGCAAGAAAAAGCCATTTAGCTATTTAAAGCACAACCGTGTTAACAATAAAGGCCTCATTCAGCCAGCCTTGTATTTGTGTTTTCTTGTTAAAAAAGTAAGGAGCTCCTTCCTGCACAGAGCAAACAAGTGCATGACTCCACAGTAAAGAGTAGAACAATCAACAGTGTGTGTCCCTGTTGTGACTGAAGTGCTGTCAGGACTGAATGGTTGTGTTATTGAGCTCACACATACCCAGGAGCTATGAGTATCCTCATTTCCACATTCTGCATGTGCTTGTGTGTCTGAAAGAGAATGAATGAATAGAGACGCAGTGTATTGTATACCTTCGAAAATTATAGTTTAGTGTGTTAGTTTCTCTCCTCTGTCACAGACCTGGGAACCACCACAGGGAAGACATAAAGCTATTTTTAGAGCAGCTCACCTCTGTTTCCCATCTGGGTTAAAGACGGCCCCAGAGGATTTTGAACATAAAACAAAATACTAATAATGTTTGCTTAGGAAGATGTTTTGCAAATGTTTGTGGTTATTTAAAGAGTTAAGACAATTACAGTGTTTTACAACACATTTGTTATTGTCCATTTCTTTTATTTTCCCAGCTTTCGCTAACTCTATGGGTAACATTAAGATTATATTTACCAAATCATGCTAGCAAGATGTGAGGCCTCTGTGAAGCTTTTTTTTTTTGACTAAATGCTACGATCAGCATGCTGACATACTCACAACAATGCCTAACATGCTGATGTTAAGCATATACAGTAATGTTTGCCTCGTTAACAATCTTAGCATGTTAGCATGCTGACATTTTGTACTTAGGGTTAAGGTTTAGCCAACTGGACTACTGTCCATCGTAAACATACCTACCATACATACAACACATTAACATCATTTGAAGTGTGCTGTACGTTTTGTTTCCAAATAAAGTGGTTTAGATTATTTGGCTTAACTGTTGGCTTGTCCACAACCTGCCTGATCTCTCTAACTGTTTCTTGCCTCATCTGAACTCAATGTAGAAATGTCAAAGTGTTCCCAGATCTTAGTGAATAGCATGGTGGGTATAATGACAAAATTAGTGATAGAAATGATCATGACTATGAAAATGATTCCCCTTTAAAAGAGGCAAAGCAAAACCTGAGGGTGGATTAGATTAAAATACACTCTTTTCCAAAAACCATATTGTTTTTTTCCCCCTCAACGTTTAACTTTCTCCTCAATTCATGCCTATTTGTTCTTCATATATAAAGTGCAGTAATGTGCACGCATTCCCCCTTATCAACGCATCCACTATGATTAAACCTGCATTCCATAACAAATAATCCAGATTGTGCAACTGTCTGTCAAACCACTTTTTTTTTCTCCTCACTATTTTAATACCTCACCACAAAGTTACAAAGGGAGGGAGGGAGGGAGGGAGGACCCTCCCCTCCCTGTGACTCATTCTGATTCATGCGTAAGCAGCCGCTACAAACCTGAAAGTAGTATTCCATTACTCTTGCCAGTATTATTGTCTTCATCATCCTCAACATCACTGTTGCTGTACTGTTAGGTCCCTGTGCCAGGCTGGTGTAAATGAATGCTAAAAAAACAGAGTGCAACTCACTGTGGCAGACAGGCTGAGATCTGAATGTAGATAATTCATCGCCATGGAAATGTTTAGCTGTTTTAGTTTCTTTCTCTCTTACAGTGTAGCACATTGTTTTCACTGTAAGAAAGGAGGAAGGACCCATAAATTAAAAAAGGGGAAAATACAGGTAGAGAAAAGATTAAAAGAATAGAGGCACCAGAAAGGCATGAAGAGAAACGAGGAATGTGGAAACTGAGACCGACGGAAGTAGGAAGAAAAAGTTTAAAATTGTGAAAAAGCTGCAGAATAGCAAGGAGCAGGTGTCAGGGACGCACAGTAACAACTGTGGGTTAAAGACAGATCCTTGTTGAGGGGGTTTTCCATTTAGCTGAGGGTCTCTGTAGTATTATGTCACTCTTACAGCCCCATTTAGCCATAATGAGGGTGTTACCTAAATTATAATGTCACAGTAGACACTGCCAGCAATACTATTACACTTGGCTCCACACAATATCAATGCTGTCACTGTATCAGCTTGTCCATTTGACAATATACAACCTAGCTCTGGTTATGTTCTGAAAATTGAATTAAACTCAACAGGAATGTGAACATTTGACGGATCAAAGTGTCGGGACACGTTCAGTGAGCATGGAGGCAGAGAAAGCAAGTCACATGCCATTGTAAGAGAGAAGCCAGGGCAGCGGGCCAGAGAGTAAATATTCACTTGACGATAATGTGCGTGCTGATCTGGTGTACACACCCTCTGCCCACAGATAGGAGCAGCCTTTTATCTTAAACTGTACACACACTGGCTCAGTAACAGTGGCAGGGCAGAAAAATAGCAGCACTGACCAGTGATAGAATGCTGATGGAGCATCTTCATTGAGTATCGAAAATATCAAGAATTAATGATACGTTAAAGCAATATGTGACTTACACGACCCAAGCTCAGACTCAAATTGCATGTGATATGCTATGCCCACATTGTCCAAGCCCACTAGAAAGTCTGTGTGGCTTCTCTCATTTCAGTTTAGGTGTTAGAAGTGATTTTAGTTGTTTGCTCACACATTACTGAATTCTTTTTCTGGAGGTACTTCATTTTTAGGATCCCTATAAAAACTCATTTATGAGTATAAAAATATGGCAAATGAACTAAGCCTTGTAAAAGTTATGAAAACTCTCCACAGGCACATTAAACTTGTACACCAAGATAGATGTTAAATGGTTTGACCACTTGTCATTCCTTACCTAAATGCCGTGATAGCTTTTTTCTCTATTGCCTAGTGACATAATGTTTCTTATTCAGCTCCATTTGAAAAGGCACCCTTTTTCTGTGGAACATGTCCTGGGCCACAAAATGTGAGAAACAGAGACAGTTTTGTCGTTGATGGGAGCAATTTGATGCTTATCGCAATTTCTGTGCGCCATTTGGTCTCCACTCTATGTCGTGACCATCTACAGCACAAAATGTTGTAGTTTTTGCAATAGGAAATGTTAAAGTGGTCCACAGAATGTTAGCTTTATCTCACAGTTCATCAGATAAGGCCACAGACCGCAATGACAAAATGCACCTGAGGAGCTTCTCAAAGAGACCTTTTGAGACTTGTCCCCCCCCTCACTGTCTAAACAAAACTAACAACCGTGCTCAGAGCCAGGGTCCATTTCTTAAATACACACACGCATGTAATTATTGGCAGCTAATTGTTTAGCACAGCGTTATGGTACAAGGGCAGCGTGGTCATTTAAAAAGCATTTCCTGTTTGAGTTCACTGATGGTTTGATAAGCACAAAGACACAGTTTTATATCGTCTGAGATTGCAGGCAGAGAAGTTGAGGGTGAGTGGGTGAGTTGTGGGAAGGTGTCAGAATGTAATATTTCCTCATCTTGGCCTGTTGAAGTCAGACCTAAGCCCAGTTAGAAATAGTACATGAGAAACTTATTATTCATTATGTGGCAGGCAGTTGGGTTCAATGTTCTTGAAATGAGCTAGTTCGTACGACGTGTCATCAGACCACATCTAAAGTCAATACCCTTCCCAAATGGACATACTTGTATGCACAGCGAAAAAACCTACAGCCATAGCCTCCTCCTGGTGGCATTACACTGCCTCAAGGACCTGCCTCTCTACTCTATCTCTTGTGTGTTTTTGTTATCTCAAAGAATCATAAAAACGTGGATAATGCTGCACACTTTCAAAAAGGCAGTCCTGAAAGGCACTCCTGGGGTTGCACTCCACTGCACGTACAAAAAGAGAGGCTGCAAAGTAGTGATTTGCTGTTGGTGGCATCATGGGAAAAACAAATAATAATAATAAGGATTTATCCTCTCAGCAACATGGATATCTGTCCCAAAGTTCATTGCGATCCACCAAATAATTCATAAAATCCCAAAATGTCAATGGTGGCACTAGAGGAAAAGTCAGCCTGACCCACAGTGGTGGACATGACTGACAGGAAGACTGACAGAAAGACTACGGTGTATAAGAAAAAGGGCTTGAGAGAGAAGTTATGATCTTTCCATCTTTCTTATCTTTGCACTCCTGGACAAACTGGATAAAGTGGACGTCCTTGTCGGATTGTTGGTTTCAAAAAGATGCAAAAATCAGAGTACTTTGACTAAAACATTAATAAAAACAACTAACTTAAAGGAAAGTTGACATATTTGTAACACCACAAATGCCCAGCAAACTATATTTACATGTCATGGATCTACTGTAACTATTTTCATTTTTTGTTGAGACAGTGTCAGAAGGTAGATTGTATGATATATTTGTTGTGTTGTATTATGACAAAAACGGCCTGAATGTAATTGTTTCCAACCCTGTATGTGTGCCAGCTGTAGCAGGCCATAACCTCAGACTCAGACCTACTTTCATAAGCCTACATCACAGGATGCACTCGGGAAGGGAGGAGCAGGCTGGAGCTTGAGCCTGGCTGGAGAGGAGTAGGCAGGCATAACGTCGGTCACAGGGAGATGACCTCATAACATTGTGCCTTCGGCCTGTAGTTACGCAACAGCCCTAACGCCACCCGGGTTGCCGAGGCCAGAGAAGGAAGTGTTGAGGACAGACAGCCACCCTCTCGGGGGGCTGGGTGGAGAGACAGGCCAGAGCTCAGATCTGATTTTGCAGGAAGGAAAGGCAAAGGGAGGGGAGAGTCGGATAAGAGCGCTGCCACTGCTTTATTACAACATTATCCTTTTTCCCTCTAAACTGGGACCCAGGCCTGTGTTATGAATGCCACAGAGGTGGAGTTATTACACACACAAAGCCGAGCCAGGTCTAATCTTGTTACTATTCTGTTCAGTAACAATGCAGGGCTCCTTTTACGGGGGCCAAAAGTCAGATAAGTGTAGTTCAAGGGAAACAAAATGAAGCAAAAGTTATGTAACATCTTGAGCGGCTACTGCCACTTGTGAGTTTTTTTTTTGGATTGGCCTCAGGGACCAATGCCATATTGAATCCCCCTCCAAGCACTTATTCCTATTTCCTCTGCTATCATTAAGCAAGCTTCTCCTTTACTGACTAGCAGGTGATTTTAAAGTGCTTGTCTGTTTGTCTTCCCTGGGACAAGGGGCTCCTCAGTCGGTGATTATAAAAAAAAAAAAAAGACAATTACTACAAACCAGAAGCTCCTGTCAGCTGGAGGAATTCACAGTAGGAGGGACCATCCATGATTAAGGAATGTGCACACAACCATGAGCCTGTGCACACAAATACAAACAACTTCATACATGCTGGATTTCAATCTGTGTACACCTATTGACGCTCACGAACACCTCTCAAATGATGTCCATGATGTCACTCTGAAGCTCCTATCCCCTCCTTCATTCATCTGCAATGACGGGGCACTTAATCACCAGACGACACACAATCTCTCCACCCACCAGAGGACATGACGTTTTATGCCAGAGTATTGACAAAGCAAAGGAAGTGAACCCACACGCTGCTTGCCAGGGATCGAACACTGCAGACCTTACTACCTGTTGGCCGCGCCTGTCAGTGTACCAGTCAGACAGTCTTCTCCCAGCCCGGCCACATGTGTGGGTTGTATGTTAATATACCTTTAAAAGGAAAAGTTCAACATTTTGGAAGCTAAAGCTACATGTTATTTACTCTCTTGTTGAAGATGAGAAGATCAATAACACATGTCTGCCCACTGAATATGTGAGCTAGCGACAGCCAAGAGACTTTTAGCTTAGCTTAGCATAAGGACAGGAAACCGGTGGAAAAAGCTATCCTGGCTCTGTCCAAAGGTAGTCTCGCTTTGCCAGACCCTCCTTCAAAGCAAGCTGAAGGAGGGTTTGGCTACTTCACATAGCATTTGGGGATGGGAGGAAAATGTGCCCTTGTTTAATGGCATTTTTTTCAAACCAATCACAATCTGCTGCAAAATAGTCGTTTAAAAGAAAACTCATATTGGACAGATAGTCTAGCTAGCTGTCTGCAGGAGCAGTCAACAATAGTCCTCATAAATCCATAAAACCAATTTTAAAATTCCAACAAAAAGTGTAAGACAGCGGAAAATACATGCATCCGGAATTTCCTACGGCACCGGAGCAATCCCAGAAGTAAAACGTCAAGAATATAGACTATTCCAAATGCAACCTACCAGCACCTCTAAAGCTCAATAATAATGTTTGCTAAGTTAGCCGGCTGTTGGAGGCAGCTTCATATTTAGCAAACAAACACAAGACTGGTATTTATCTTTTCATCCAACTCTCTGCAAGAAAGCAATTAAGCGGATTCCCCAACATGTCAAACTTTCAGTATCTCAGACACTGTGCTTGTTTTCCGATCAAACTTTTAATATACATGTTTGTGGTTGCATTTTTAATATCAGTTAACCAATATGTTGTAATATCTAATGTCCAAAACTTTTGATTGGAGTTTTGGTATAATTTGTACCAATGGGCAGTCCCCATTATTTATCTGTATTAAGCAATCTAAAATGAAACTACAAGTTAAATAATACAAAAAAAATGTTTACATGTAATAGTAGTGACGTTGTTGCAGTCTAAGTATTTAGACAGTTTTATCTTGCTCAGATTTGAAATTAAATAATTTGAAGGGGTTTACATCCATATCACATAGGCAACTTGAAGCCTTTCTTTAGCTCTTCCCCCAATCAGGTGTGTGTAAATATTCTTACAAAGTTCACAGAGTATGGATGTGAACACCCTAAACACCCTTAACTGATATTTTGCACTTTAACCCCCCAGTCATTGTTTCCTTTTATATCCAAACTGCTGGAGTAGAGTCAAAACAATGAAAGTCACTTCACTGTCCACATACTTACAAACTGCGCTGTATTAGTAGAGCTGTGTCCATATTTTCGCATATGATCTTTTAACCTTCTGCAGTGGAGAATTGCTCAAGTGGTCCATGCAAACATTGGCAGTCCTTTTTCATGCTTCATCTTTGACTCCCAACTACTAAAGCTGGGCTTATAAAAGTAAATTACATGTCTATAAACTAACCTCCTGGGTTTGTGGGGCCATATTTGAAGTTGCGTCATAGCAGCAAAACAAACCCTAAACTATGTAACACACAGCCATGGCACTCTCAGCTCAGCAGCTGTAGGTATTAAGATATAAAATATATTTCAAGAAATCTCGGTGGGTTAATTACTCTTTTTTTCCCCACTTGTTTGACAAAGCTCCACATTCTTCTATTATACATGTGTGCAGACACACGAACGTACACATACACATAAACCTCTATAATCAAACTATTAATCCAATTCATTTTTTGGGTCATTTCTGTAATCTGTTTTTCACATTTACAGGCTGTTCAGTCACATGTTCAGTCTCGCTTTTACTACTTAAATAAAAATCTATGAAATAAAAAAAGGATGTATATACACATGTCAAATTAACCAGTCGTACGTCTGTCAAAATGGTGAAATTCATACAGCCACAAAACACAGCGTGTTAACCTCGGCTTCATCTCAGCCCTCCTTATCAACCAACATAGTTCTGATACTTTAACTCCAATCCTTTTCAAGTAAAACTCAAATCAAAGAAAAATAGTGCATAGTGTTTGGTAGCTACGTTCAGCTCTGCTATTGCAAACAGGGCTACCAGTGCTGTCTGTACATCAGATCCCAGCAGACCATTGGTAAATAAATGTCTCCTGGTCAACTTGCTTTTATCTTACATCTTCTGCATTGATATCTGATTTCACACACACACACACACACACACACACACACACACACACACACACACACA
>NC_045748.1:16540978-16548478 GCF_008692095.1 Etheostoma spectabile | reverse complement strand
ACACACACACACACACACACACACACCCCTCTCAGCTTCTGTCCAATCACCACACCCGATTGCATGACATCAGCCTGTGATGTATCATGGGACCAATGCTGGCATGCTATCCAGTGCAACTTCATCATCAGCATCATCTCTTGGCAGTTGCGGACGTGCCTTGGATGGGAGGCAGCTGGATTGTAACAATTCCTTCAACCTTTGCACATGTCAGTTGTGTGTGTGTGTGTGTGTGTGTGTGTGTGTGTGTGTGTGTGTGTGTGTGTGAGCAAGCGCACAGAGGGGAGGCTAAAAGACGCAATTGCTTTAACTCAAACAATCTGAGCCAGATGGAGTTTGGCTTTCTTTGGCCAATTTGTCCTGTTTATAAAGGGCTTTCTGGGCAGATTCACATCGTGTTTGTCAACATTTCAACTGTGAGGTAAATATTACAGTGACAGCACTTATTAAAGAGGAAAAAGGAGAGAGGAATGTGAAGCAGGGGAGAGGCAGGGATCATGGGAGAAGGGAGGAAAGAAAGACACAGGAGAAGAGAGGCAATAATCTGAAGTGAGGAATAAGATGGCATTGGAAGGGATTGGACAGGACAGGATGGGGTGGGACGACAGGGAAAGGCGAGGCGTGACAGGACAGGATGGGACGGGACAGTGGGAAGAGGAAAGGCGTCACATGGTGAGAAGAGACAGAAAAGTGGTGCTTAAATATGATGACAGGCGCAAAAAGGGGACTGAATAGTTACTAATAGGTAATACATTTAGGAAAATAGGTTGGAGAGGAAAGGTATCGTAAGACCAAAAGAGAGGACATAAAAGAGAGGATTTGAGGATCATTTATTTTTGGGGATATTTTCTGTGATTTTCAAAAGAACAGTGCTTTATTACAATTCCATAGATGCAATTGCCAAAAGATGGATCTTTAACAACTGGTTACAAATATAAAGCTGGGCACTATGTTTTTTTATAAAATGATATTCAAACAGGAGTAAAGATTGCATTTGTTGGGAAATATTGTAGCCATGAACTTGAGTGCTCTAGTGAGTATTTAGGGCCACAGGAATAATAAACTACAATGCAGATGTTAATTGTAAAGAAGGAACATGTGACCCGGTGCAACAGTGTGGCTCATTAGTGTGTGTGAGTATTATTTTTTTAACAACAGTGGAGCTCGGTGGCCGGAAGGAATAAGCTTTATCTTGGCTAAACAGGAAATACTCGTTCATCAAATCATGCAACTGTCATTCGGTGACCAGAATTTGAATAAAGAGAGTTACAGTTAATTTGTTCATTGGCCATTCCACACAGCTGGACTCGGTCAAACTGATGAGCACAGCATGAATCTAGTCAACCCAAAACTGCCCTAATGAAAGTTAACAAAGATTATGACTTTGTTTCACTGTAAGTCACTCTGGCTCATCCAAACCAACTGTTCAAGAAAAATGATCTTGAGGAACCACAGCATTCTGGCGCCTGTGTGGTGAGTGTACACCATGGAAACAACCACACTGTTACAACACACCTGGAGCCCATCCCAGGGACAGAGAGAAAAAGAATGAGAGACAGACAGACAGAGAGACAGAGACGGATTGATGAGCATATGACAGGGTCCCAGCTCTCACTGCTGTTCCTTTCACTCTTCACACTAAGTCTACACCTGGATTAATAGCTTCATTCAGAGCAGCCCGTGTTGCTTTTAAGGGACCCTCTCTCCATCCCGCTGGCTGTCAGGCATTAGTGCTAACATCATGCTGCATAGATCGCCTCCAGATGTTGTCACGTATAGTTTACATTCACTAAAGCAAAATACTCTTTAGCCAGGCTCATGATGGGAGACATAAGCTGCTTTTTATTATGTTTGTTTTAAACTGTTCTGCTGTTTTTTTGCAATCAAATCTGAAACAGTTGTTACTTGTGACGATGTTGCATATCTTACAGTATAACTGAAGTAGTGGCCTGTTATCTACTTAAGAGTGTAGAGGACAAACGCATGTAATTTTGATGCAAATCTGATCATCTCAAACATGCAGATTCTGCAAGAGAAACCTGTGCTTGACAAAGTAAGAATACTGTATATACTGTACAGTGTTCAGCTGAGTTTGACAGCGGAAATGATCAGTGATGAATGTTTTACATTAGAGTAATAAAGTGGACTGGAAGAATCCAGATTGGATCAATAGAGCAGGGCAGCTTTCCAAACCTAGTCATTAACCGCATATTAATTCTGGCAGCAGCCGCCAAGCCACATTCTGATCGGGGTGGTTTCTAGAGGAGTGTTTACCAAAACAAGACTGCCAGCTCTGCTTCAGCGGTTTCACACAGCTCTCCAATGACGTAGGAAACCTCAACATATTACCGACTTTATGTACGCGTTTAGAAGTGCGAGGTCATGTCAGTCTTGTATGTGTACATTCTCAGTGTTGTGGACTGATTCCCAAAGAAAATTAAAGCCTGGTCCTGCAATGGATCAAAAGCACAATTGCTAAGATAACTTTGCTCCAAACAATAATAGTGTCGAAAATTGTTGACTGCAAAACTTGTGAATGTATTAAACACAAGTCAAGCTCTTTATTAAAAACTGCAATCAAATAGGAGATATATATTTGGAAAGTGAGACACAAACTCACGTACCTCAGCACCTTATGGCCTCTCTAACACCAGCAGCGTATTGAATATCCACCATACAATCTGCACCTTCCTCTGCACCGCTGATATCTCATTCTTCTCACTCTAAATATAAGACATGTGTCAAAATGTTTCCCCCCTAATTGACCCCTAATCACATTTGCTGAACACACAGACGTCTGGGGAGGTCTGTCTGACGTGTCTCTCCTGAGGGTGTCACATTTGCTCTGTCCTTTCCGTATCACTAGTGCATCATCCTGTCCATATACATTTTCTGTGAGCCTATTGACCTCTTTACATAAATCCAAAGAGAAAACTGTTGCTTAGCCATATTAGCTTTGTGTATAAAGTGTTAATGTAGGCACTGTTGGGGAAAATACACTAGGAGAGAGCATAATAGTTAAAAGGACACATTTGAAAGAAAGAAAGAAAAGAAAACAGACTTAAGGTACAAGGAGGGCGCAAATTACCTTCAATGGAAGACAATTTAATGGGAAAGACTTTTGAGATTCAATCCCTCTGTCTGCAGCATTAGGCAAAAGATGATGGAGGTGAGAGTTCATGCTGATACTTATTATTGGCTGATTAAGATGTATGATGACCCCTGACCTCTCCAAAATCTAAACCATGTGTGGCCAAAAGACGACTCTAATAGAACTATAATGAGCTTTCATACAACCGTTTGTACACAGGCCAAATCAGTTAAAGTTGTATAAAAAGCCTTTTTGTCCTCTTCCTTTGCTTTGACCTTGCCATATATGTCACAAGGCTTATAGAAGCTTAAATCTCAAGATCCTTCTTTTCTAGATGTGAAATATCGTTACAAACAAACCATATTTAAAATACAGTATTCAGATTGAAGGAACACGCAAGTGTTGTAAGTCAAAATGTCTCATCTCTGCGAGCCCACAATGTAACCCCAGTAAGTTACATGTAATTGTTTCAAGTTGATTGATTCCAGTTGTGCTTAAAGTCTTTAAACACTAAAAGGCCAAACTTTAATTGGATTTTTATTAAGTTTCTGTTCAAAACAATGAATCTAATAACTATGTAGATTTACACTGACCTTTTATACTCCACACGAAGTACAGCAGATTATCGAAAACAAACAAGGAATACAAGTTAAAGACACATTGTCCCATTAACTTGTTCATAGTTTAACAGGCAAAGTGAATTAATGGCTTCAACTTTCACCTCCGCTGCATCTGACTACAGAGCTCACTTAACCATCGAGAAGAATTTTGCAGCTCATATCTGGCTCTAATTAGGATCTTTGTCAGTACTGTTTGGAACAGAGAGACAGAGAGAAAAGAAAAGCTGGGAAAAGGTTTGATTTTGCAATCAGATAGTCTTAAAGGTCACATATTATGCTAACTTTCAGGTTCTACTTGCATTTTGGGTTTTACTTAAACATGTTTACACGCTTTAATGTTAAAAAATTTGAATTTAAAAGTTTGAATTTACCATCAACTGCATAAATATGGACACAGCCTTTGTGACGTCACCCATAGTTTTCTGAAGAGCCAAAATTCTGCTTAAAATGGGCGACTACTGGTTGCTTTGGTCACCATCTTGCTTGACCTCGCCTCATCCAAAAATGGGCAAATAGGTGGAGACGGAGAGTGGATGGAGCAGAGGCGGGCTGAATGAAGCCTACGCCTCCTTTGATGGCAGAACATCTGTCACTCAAAGTGGAACCCCCTAATTATGCCGTCATGTTTAATTCTGCCGTAAATGTGACCATTTTAACATTGGGGCCTTGGGATTGACTCCCTTTTGGAGCCAGCCTCAAGTGGCCACTCGTTGAACTGCAGCCACTCGATGGCTTCATTTTTCAGCAATGAAGGTTGCTGCTTGGAATATACCTCTATTCACCCTCTGTCTGAAACGCTACATTTTATCACCTGTCTGTTGAAGCCCCGCTGCTGAAAAAGCTAAGTCTGCTCCTACTGGTCAGCGTTTCCAGGTCTTCGGCATTTCACTTTCTACAATATGGGACATTTAAGTCATTAAGTCAGTTTTCATCATCAATAAAACTCTTGATACCTCTTTCTGCATGTAGTTTCATATGAGCCACTCCTATCCATCCAGACCCTTACAAAATGTCCATGAAAAGTTCTAAAATGCAAATATATTAATGTTCATGAAAGGAAGACTGAGGTATTTTCCCATCATGTGAGGATTATGTGAAGGAAACATCCAGTGGTTTTCACATCAAATCCACTCACTGGTGGAAAGTGAGGGTGTTGTGGTCGGCTTGGTGTATGGGGGGATATGGCCTTAAACTCTGGTGACCTGGGTTTAATTCCCAGCTCATACAGAGAGTTTTCTACTGTGAGAGGTTCACTTTTTAGGAAACACATTTCTTACTTAACCGTTATCAAAACAATATTCTAACTTTAGTTTCTCAATTGTAACCATAATCTGAAACCAAATTGTTTTACATGCCAAACCATAATCCCCTTGAACACTTTTTGATTTATGTCAACAACATGCAATCTGAATTTATGAGTTAATTTGAATGTTGGATCATGTGCACATCATTAGTTTATCCACTGGTTAGGATACAGCAAAAAGCCACCATCACTGAATGTTTGCTAAAAAATGTAGGCCCCTAGGACAAAAGAGGTTTAATATTGTTAATTATGCGATACCACTGAAAACAATATCATTATTAATACTCTTTAATCTAAACAAACATTAGTAATACATTTCACTTAAAATGCAATCCAGCTCTATCACCATAATAGCAGCATAGCTCTGTGCATGTTAGTTTGTTGGTTTGAACGCGGGTTTTTCAGTCAGCCCCAACTTTGGTCCAGACTAAAATATCTCATCAACTATTGGATGGATTGATGGAAATTTTGCAAAGATATTCATGTTCCACAGAGAATGAAACCTTGTGACTTTGGTCATTCCCTGACTTTTCATCTCGTGCCACCAGTAGGTTGACATTTGTGGTTTTGAGTCAAATGTCAAGAAAATTGATTGACACAATTGCCACGAAAAAATTGGTCCAGACTTCCATCTTCCCCTCAGAATAACAATTTGGTGATCCCTTTACTTTGCATCTAGCACCTCATTGTTGGGTTGACATTAAAGGCGGCTTGTGAAAAATTTGCCCTACAGCCCACGTCCACACAGAATGGTGGCGACAAGGACACACTGAGGTTGAGCGGGGATCAAACGTGGCTTGACGTGAAAAATGCCGATTTATTAAAAGGTGCAAAAACAAAATTTGTCCTCTGGCACACTGCCAAAACAAAAAAGACTTCCCAAACAAAACAAAAAAAACCCAACAGGTTTCTTAATTTAAATAGCACAAGCAAAAAATTCTCTTTCAATAATTCTTCTGTACACAACCTCTCAGCAAGTTGACAAGGTCCAGACTCACCCTCGAGGGCAGAAAACCCTCGCTTTGAATAAAGCCCTCCAATTAAGCTAATTGGTAGAAACCAACGTGACAGGGTGTTTTGTTATGCATAGTGATTCAGCCGATATTCTATCCATTACACATACATTGAAATATAGCTCATCATACATTTCAGTACTAATAATAATATTAACATTCTTACCTTGCCTAGAATTAAATAATAATTAACTTGGAATACAACCAATCATTTTATATTGTTACAATAGCTTCCCCCCCCTCAAATAAACACTTTCCCCTGTCCCAAACAGGGAATAAGCTAGCCATTGTCATGGGGCTTGTGTTCCTTGGGGAAACACATTGATGCAGGACCAGGAAGTGAAAGTAGGTGCCATCAGTATAGTGTTGGTCTTTACGTGCACAATGTATGGATTAACAGAATAAAATGAACTATGGAGCAGAATCGATGGGTACCGCGTCATTCGCTATGTGGTTTACAGATGTTTGGGGAGTAGCTGAAAGTTGTCTAAATAAAGATTGCGCATGAATGAATCACGCCGCGGTTGCCGGCACCACGTGTAGTTACAACCATTAGACGCTAAGAGTGTGTGTGTGTGTAGGAGAAGGTTTAAGTCAGTTTAAATGTCAAAGGGAATGTCAGGCGAATTGGGGAAAAGGAGGAGCTCTACCTTTTCACACTGCTGTAATTTATAATGTGTTTTTTTAAACAAAAACCTCAAACAATGTTGACCTCTAATATGGATATATTACTTTGTGCTCCACTTTTCTGGGACACTCTTCTGTTGCAATCTATCATAAAAATGCAGCAACACACTCAGATTGGTATTACGTTAAAAATGATTATATGGATTCAGGCCAGGGAAGAAAAGCAATGGATCATTTGAGTAAACACTTTTCAGGCTCTGACAGCCAGCAAAGAGCAAACTGTTGCTTGGCCATATAAACTTTGTGTATAAAGCGTTAATGTAGGTACTGTTGGGGAAAATCCACTAGGAGAAAGTATCATGGTTAAAAGGGTGCATTTGGGATTAGCTAGGGAAAGAAAACAGACTTAAAGTACAAGGATCTCAATGAGATCAAACCATTTCATTAATCTAGCAAGGTTAAATATGACAGACTATACAAAAACAAAAGACACATACTCACATACATATACTGTACATGCATAAACATGTACAAATTATAATAATATAAAAGTTGGGGTCATCATATCTCCATTTAGTGTAATTTACTTTTACATTCTATAGGGTAAAACTGAGCCGCAGCAGTAAGCAATAGCTGTACTGCCAGATATATCATTTTAATAGAATTAATAATAGCAGAACATTTTAGATTGAGCAATACTGTGGTCAGCATTATCTCAAATTATGTTTAGGATTGTTATTGTAAACACCTTTTAGGATCACTGAGTTTACCCCCAAACACTCTGCCTAAGTGAAGTTATGATTATTATAATGATATAATGTGCTAACCACCTCCAATCCCCCCCCC
>NC_045748.1:16527664-16540968 GCF_008692095.1 Etheostoma spectabile | reverse complement strand
CCCCCGACACAGAAGGACTGATGGTGGCCAGTCAGACCGTTCCCGGAGGAATCATTTAGACCCTTCATTGATGTTGTTCTAAGAAAGAGTCATTATGACTTTTATAAAATAAGCTGTCCAATTAGATTGTGAAAATGATGTACTGCCTTTAGAGGGGAACATTCCTAATAAGCTGCAATAATTCCAGCGCAATCTGCTCCATCTAAATTATTATTGAACACTAATGTCCCTTACTTGCTAAATCAATTAGCATTTGTAAACAATGATTTTCTCTGGGGGCTTTAACCACAGCAATTTGACAAACTCCTGCTATTAATCCTGGTTAAATACCAACCTCCAGACATCCCAAAAATAATTGTAAGCCATTATAAAGTCTCAGCTGGGTTTCGCAGTTGCATTGTTAATGTGCAGCGTCATTTATGTTAGTATTTCTCAATCCTTCATTGTCTATGTGCTTAAAGAATTGAAGATTTTGAAGTGGCAGAGTATTTGTCTTTGTTTCTTTGGATTTCCCAGGGGTTGTGTCAGACCAACATCAGCCTTTCAACAGGAAACCGAATTCCAAAAGACATCACATCCCACACTGAATAAAAGATTGTTTACATTATGCAGCAAATGCGGTGGTTTAATCGAAAAAGCTGATGAATAGCTGAAACTGCAACAGTCAATCATCAGAAGAATCAATCATCCTATGATCATCTGCCACTGTTGCCTGATCCAAGTGTTAATCTGACTCATCACAAGCTTTTAAATCAGCCCTCAAATTGGTTAATTATTTGCCGTTACGTTTGCTGTGGTTCACTGGCCTTCTTAAAAATGGCTCGAATCTCTCCTGCTGAGTGAAACATGGTTTCAATAACAACACTGTTGCATTTGACAATCATCATGGTTGCCGTTCACCACATCTGAAATCAGCACATTCTTGCCTCTATATGTCACCTTGAGGCAGCTCAGAGGAACCATACCTCTTGTGAAATGAGTGCATGCTCCTCTTAGGATATTTCTCGCCAAGTTCAAAGGTTAAAAAGTCTCATCCAACAAATAATTCTTGCACTGACCCGAGGCGAAGGCTTAAGATACTGTTTTGTTGCAAGTGAAAAGGAGCTTGATTTGTCATTTGGCCAATGAAATGAGCTCATCAGTATCACATGAGGCAACATCTGGGGTGTAATGAGCAACTGCAACAGTTCTGATTGAGAAAGTCCTTTCAACACACAAACAACAAAGCTTTTCTCTCCAACATTATCTATTAATGACTTAATTTGCAGTTTTTAAAGTTAAAATGTGGCATTATTTATTCAGTTTTTCACACTAAATATGAATGAAACTGTGTGGCTTCATCCCATTTGATTGACAGCTGCCTGGGAACAACCCATCAACTTTCATCAGACTTTAATTTAATTTTTTCTTTTCCTACTGAGTCCCGCCCACTTTAAATCAGTGAGGAGAGCACAGTCAAATCAGCACATGTAGAAATCTCTCCAGTGAAATAACAAAAACTGTTGAAACTCTGGCAGAAATCTGTGTATTCATGTAGGACCCCAGCTCAAACGGAGGTTAACTATGGGGGCAATACACTGTAGTGTCATGCTCAGAGAATGACCTCACATCAAACATAACACAGTGGTAGACTTTTGTGTTGCCATTCTTTTATGACCATGGATATTTTATTAACCATAGCAGCGAGATATTTTGGATTTAGTGGAACATTAGATAACATGTTTTTTTTTGTCTATATAAACAACAATTTCATGCCTGCAGGACCTACAGAGAGATAATGTACCTCCAGGATGTGTTTGCATTACTATGGCCAAGGACTGGAAACAGTGGGCTACATTACAAGTGAAAAGCAACATCTCCAGCTTTGTTATTGACTCATTATCTCATATTCTCTTATTATATCTCATTTATTTATGTGGCTTTAGAGGCAGTTACAAAGTTATTAGATAAATGTTTGTGAATCCACCCAGCACCTATGCACAGAAAACCCTTTCTCTTAAAAAATGACATTCCCATATAACTAAAGTGCATTCTTAATTACGTTTTAAGTCATTTTGTCCCAGATTGATTACACATCCTCTTACCAGTGAACAATGTTGTGAAACGATGTGGTTGACGTTGTGAATTGAAACAAAACTACTTGGTTAGATTCAGGAAAAGATAATGGTTTGGGTTAATGTAAGTGCATTTGTTATGCATCTTACATTACGTACACAACTGAAGTATGTTACATAATTCAATGTTGACTATTGGCTTCAAGCGGGATACGAACAACAGCCTACTGGGTGAAAAAAGTCCCATGTTTGTTTGACCCATCCACTCACACTGACCTCCTCCCTACTCAGAATTTGAATGTGCTTTCCCTCAAAAGGTAATTGAGAATCCAGCTGCAGCAGGTGTTACAGTTGCATGTCCATTTTGTACGCAAGGTCAAACTTTAAGTTGTCCTGAAACAGTTGGGAAGTTCTTTTCAGCATTTGACAGCTAACTTGCACGGGCCATGGTTATACAGAACATTATGTTCCAACCTCTAAGACACAAATGTGTTGGGTGGACAGAAATTCTAAACTTCCTTTTTAAACCTCTCAGTGAATCAAAACTGTCACTGTAAACTGTAATCTCCAAATCATCCAATCAAAGCACATGTTTTCATTAAACTGATGAGCCTCAGAGACTTCCTACAGTTCGACAGCGATTTGATTTGGGCCAGAAAAAGGTGCAAAGTCAAGGATATCCTCACCGCACCCTGCCTCAGCAGGCGCGCTTGCCTGCTGCCTCATGAGCAATACTATGCTCGCTATTTTCCATCGTTTGGTCTCATTCCAGCTCTAAGTTCAGAAAACACTTTTTTTTTTTAAACATGCAGTCCCTCTCACACATCTCTCTGTTTTTACCACTTTTTTTCTCCCTCTTTCTTCTCCTTGCCACCACCGACATTCTTATCTTTTTCACTGTGTTTCCTACCCCCTTGCTTTCTCCGTTTGTCCTCTCTAGCATGTGTCCTGTCCTGTGGTCTTTCTTTAGTGTCCATATGCTGTTAGAATTAAAAGAGGGGAATGGTGGGAGAGAGGAGGTAGGCAGCACAACCCTCCTCCTGAGGGAGCATCTGCTTCTCTCTTTCCTCTTGTGTACAATCACCTCTCTCCCTCGTACTCTCTTTCTCTGCGGAGTAACAAACAGCTCTGACCTCAGACAGTTGGATAGATTACAGAGGAGCAACATTATATAAAACAAAAAAAAAATGTAGCCAAATGACCAATCAAGTTAAGGATGTGGCCAAACTCCAGAACATTGCATACATTTGCAGATAATTGAAATAACTGATAAAAACACCTTTTCAAATTCTGTCTGTTAATTCACATTCAGGAAAATAAGATGCTCTTCATAACACCCTACAAAATATATGAGTTTAACTATGTTATTAATATCATATTGTTACAGCAGATAACTAAAACATTGTAAAAGGTTGCTGCAAGCACAATCAAACCAACATCTGACAATTGATGTATTTGTCTAACAATGTTAGATTGTAAGTTGTTTACAAAATATGTTTTTATTACCTTCATAATAAGATGTATCAGCTGGTGTGTTTCAATGCATTTGTTGCTGGTGACACTTTAAGACCCACTATTTAGCATTTAAAAGCAGCATACAAACATTTAATAAATGGTTTATAAGGAGCTAGGCGAGATGATTGTAAGGGTTCTTTTTTACTGATAGCCAAAGATATATTTTACACAAGTACATCCATACTTATAATTTAAATTACAAATGTTTTTAGGTGACGTTTCCGAAACATAAGATGAACATGCTTTATTACAAACTTTTATGTCATTCTTTCGAAGTACTGCATTTGGGCCAATCTTGCAATGTGAAATATGAAATTATAAATTTGAATCTATAGCTGCTGACACCTTGTATAAAGTATATCTTCATCTATTTATGTCCAAGATCATTTCAGATTTTAACGCTGTCTCAATGTGTAAACACACATCTTTACAGATTGACTCGACAGTTTCCAGCTATTCGTCAATAAACATTGAGTGCAGCTGAAGTGTTATGCACTCAATATGTCCATAAATCAGCCATGAACACAATAACACACCCTGAGAAGTCGTTTTCTATGAGCTATTCCAGAATATGATAGAAAATCTTCTACCAATGCTTTGAAACATCCCATGAAATACATCAGCCTCGTGTTGGTCATGAGAGGCCGAGCAGAGTAACAACACTTGCGTCTAAAACACAGGCGACATGTAAACAAGTGTCAGTGGGAGGAATAAATACTGAAAAAAAAATATGATGATAGTGTCAATGTTTCCACCCTCCACGAAGGAAGAGAAGTGAAGCGAGGTCGAAGTACTTATGTCAGAGACAAGGTCTTTTGGTATGCAACATACTCATTTTTTTTCATATACAGTATATTTATTTGTGATATTAAGGCAGGAGTATTTATCAAATTCATTTCTGTGGTGGGTGACGTCGCCATGCTTTATATCACTGATACATTAAAACGTCCTCCTGCCAAAACTATGGTTACTCTTTTAAATCACTTTATGTCCTGCTTGATTTTGCCCTAAATCATAATAATCCTAATAGTAAGTGAATGGTAAATAACCTGAAAGTGATGATTTCATAGTTCGGCTAAGCATGACAAAGCAAAGATTATTTTAATTCTTAATACTATGGAAGACTGTTTGAGTCACTTCTATTATATTGCAGTACAATAGAATTGAACCCCATACTTTACTATGATTATGTTATTACCTCTTAAATACCTTTTTACTCCCTCTTACACACTATGTCATTAAAGTTGCCTAAGCTACAGCTCAGCTCTTGCGTTTCTTGTGTATGAAATTATGTCTCCAACCCCCCCCCCTTCCATGTCTGCTCTGCCCCACTCACACAAACATGGACTAAATCTGCAGGGCACCCTCCCCACTCTGCTGACTCAGGCAAGATCAAGGCGTGGGGAGTCTTCTTTTTGGCATCAGGGCAGGAGTGAGGATCTGGAATTACTGGGCATCCCTCCATGCAACAACGATGCCTGTTTTCTGGGGGGGGTAACGACGTTACGTGTAAATGCATTGCAGCACTTTATATCAGTGAGATCACACAAAGGGCTGTTCTCATCGCGTAGGAAAAAGGGTGTGTAAAGGCAACACGCTTCTGTAATGGTAATGATTCATGGGAGCTTTCAATGGTTTGACTTCTTTTTCAGGTTTGGATACAACATGTTCACACTGGACCTCCACGTGCAAGCTCGTAGTGAAGGGTTTGGTTCATTTCATAAAAACCGTAAAGCTACATTGAGCTGCAAAACCGATGCAATTGCATCATCGAGGAACAGATGTTTGTGACATTTTGCATCCAAACTCTCTTTCGCTCTTGCGCTTACCTCACTACTTCTCCACGTAGCCTATCGTATGTACTTTACCGTCATTTAAACTTTTTTCGATGTCAGAACACCTTCTGGGACATTACAAGGCTTTCCCATGAGGTTGACTGAACGCATAGGGATGATGCATTTACTTAAGCAAGATTAGATGACACATAAACAAAACAGCATATCACAGCAACCAGGGTTTCAGTCTGCCATAAAGGGAGGAAAAAAACGAAGGAGGGGAAAACAAGGATAAGAAATAATGACAAAATCATGCTGTGCGTTTGGCAGCAAACAGCGAGGAACACTTCAGAGGAAATCCAGGGAAACTGAGTAAGCATATTTGCTATTGTCTCTGGAGTGTCTTCAGCATGTATTGCTGTTGGCTGAAGATGAGGCTGCTATGCATTATCAAGGTTCAAGTTTAACCTTGTGTACGACAAGTCGTCGGTCTGTTTTAGGCTTGACACGTTCCACTCTGCTTCTATTTCCTATACAGATACGAGGTACGGTTCATTAGCAGTGTGAGTAATGCGAGCAGATTTCTCACAGCAAATGTGTTTTGTAGTGAGGACTTTACCAGATTTCTACTAATTACAGGCCAGAGGGGGTACAAGCTGAACCAAACTCACATCAGCGAAAAGGTTTTTGCCCTTCAAAGCCTCATGAAAGTATGTATCTTCAAACCACAAGCTGCTAATATACTGTAAAGAGCTACATTAAGTGAAATATGAGCCAAATGATGACTGTCAGACTACTTCTACAGCATACAGGCTTCCACACGTTCACGTTTTATCTGAGATATGCTTTGTCTGTCTTACTACAGCTATACCTGAATACCTCTGTAATAGGTAAAGAAGTTCTGCAAATACAAGGGGTTTATTTAATCCCTTAAACTACAGTTTCCTCCTTTTGTTTCCCCTTAAAAAGAAGAGAAGTCAGAGGCATGCCACTCTCATATCGGCTTGTCAAATATCAAGCTACAGCCAGGAGAGGATTAACTTAGCTTAGCATACCACCCTCCTTATCACGGGGTACAGTAGCCTCAAACCATCTCCCAGCAAGAAAACAAAAACAAAAAGCGTACAGCGCATTTCCCAAACTGGAAAACTACTCCTTTAAAAGTGTACTCCGGGGCGACCTCTAGCTCACCCAGTAGAGAGTGCGCCCCGTGTATGCTGAGGCCTTTGCCGCGGCCCGGGTTTGAATCTGACCTGCGGTTCTTTGCTGCGTGTCGTCACCCATCTCTCTCCCGCTTTACCTGTCTATCCACTGTTACTCTGAAATAAAGGGAAAAATCTTTTAAATCTTTAAAAGTGTACTCCAATAATTTAGCATTGCACTCCTTTAACATTGCCAGACTCACAGCAGGGACAGGATCAAAAGCAATGCAGCAGAATCAGAGATATCTTCTTTAGCAAACCTGGTGCCTACATTCAAACCCCTTTAATGGCTGGCCCACCGAGAGGGCGCTGCGTGTTACGGAGCTAACAACAACAACAACAATGGCAGATCCAGCATAACGACGTCTTCGGTTCCCTTTCAGGAAGTTTACCTTAATGTGTCAGTGGTGTAACACTTCTGCAGGCTTCTCCCCCGTACTCATATCACGCAACATTTACCTCCCCCATTTTCTTTTTACACACACACACACACACACACACACACACACACACACACACACACACACAACACACACCCAAACACACACACACACACACACACACACACACACACACACACACACACACACACACACACACACAGGTCAAGTAGACGGTTGGAAATCTAAGCTATTGATGGTTACCTTGGGAAAAGCCAGAGTTTGGGCAGAATAGACTAAGCCATTTTTCCCACACCTGCCGCTTTGTGACACTTTATCCTAGAATATCCTCTCTGGTCACTTTATCCTGGCCTTCCCAGAGACAAGAATAGGATGACTGGCAGGATGATAGCCAAGTGCTCCAAAAAGCAGGCAACCCATAGAGAAGGGTTAAAAAAAATATGTATTTTTTTTAAATTACAACATTTCATCTTTCTTAGTCTCTATGAGCTTGCAAAATAAATTCCATGACTCAGAGTTTACGTTACAGGTTTCTATAAATATTACATTTTATGGTGTCATGTAGATTTTACTACAGTACCATAATAGTACGCAGCTTTCATCCACTAGGATACACAGGTAACGACATTGGACACCGCCAAGGGAAACTGACTCTTTTCTCCAAGCCACGGGAAACACAGGATGCAATCTAGGCCTCTCACAGTCAGCACGCTATCCACGACATAGGCCCAAAGCTTGGGTTACCGCCTTACGCTCTCCTCTTTGTTCATCTCCCCATTCAGCAGAGAGAAAGATATCCAGGGCTGTTTTAGGCCCTGGGGTGGGATTAACAGCTTTTAGGTACCAACGTGGCTTGTATGAATTAAACAGGAAGGACTTTTTAAACCTTTGATGACAAACAGTTTGATAGCTGGCAGTTCATTCCCACGTGATTTCCTCTGTACTCACATGAGGGAAACACCAGAGGCCTATTTAAATCAGTTTGCATGCACAAACTGTACATGTGCTGTGCGGAAGGTTGTACATGGATGTTTTCTCAGGCCTGGGAAACAAACGTTTGAATGATCCACTTTCTCAGAACATAAATTTCTGACATAATTAAACACTTTGCAGAACATCACCAAAGAGGGGACTGATGGCAGGAGTGCGTTTCATCTGTCCCAACCGGAACTGTAATGTTTAGCCAAATAAATAGAGGGTATCAGCTTTCCCACAAGCCCAGTAATTAAACGAGGAGGCTTTTTATAGTGCCTTGCTGCTTTGAATCATATCGGTTAGATAAGGCTACATGCTAACTTGTATCGCCTTAAGAAAATGCAGAACTCCGGCAAAACAGGTGGGAAATTAAAGAAAACAAACAAGTCTAAAATTCATGGTCTTTGAATCAGATTTGTTTCCAGTAAAAATATTTGCCTAATCAATGGTTTCCCTTAGAGAAAAAGACAAACAATCCTCACACCATGGATCATTAGGCATAAAAGGCGCCTCGATATGCCTGTGCCCAGCAATCCAGCTAAATTCAGTATTGCCCACGGTTTTTATCAACATTAGCAGCTACAATGGCACATACAAAACTGTTCTGTTTAATACCCTGGAAAGATGCTCTCATTAACAAAACATAACTGTCGGCACCACAATGCAGTCTGGGAGAAGGTGGCTTCCGGCCGAGTTTATACAAAACAGTGATTGGCTTCAGATTAAATTATTGGCTAAATAAAAAGGCGTCAGAATGTCTCTAAAAGTCGATTTTCCATCCAGTAATTATAGCAATTTATTGTTAACACCACTGTCAGTAAAAAATAGCAGGACTGGGAAGAAACGCTTTATGCGGAGAAAATATGGTGTATATATATATATAGCAAAGGAGGGCAGAGCAGCAGTGGAATGAAGGTCAGGTAGCACCTGTTTAACATCAGCAACAAACAGCAGGAATATGAATCAAAACATCTGGGTTCAGCTCTGCCCATCAGATTACTGCTTGGCAAGCAGCTGCACGGCTGGGTGTGTGTATGTACTGTATGTGTGCGTGCAAAAGAGAAATATTTAGTCCTTATTTAGACATTTCAAGTTCAGCATCTGCTTTAGTCATTTATTCATCAGTGACAACACATATTAACTTACATCAATGTCATGTATATTAATTTTGTAATGTATATGTGGATTCTGTTGGTACATCCAATTCTTATTGGTATATAGGTATTTTTCAAGTGCACGTTAGACCATTCATTCAGGTAATTTGCTATGAAACTGTTGACCCATACTTGTGCTGGTACTATATGGTTTTCCTTCAGTTTGTGGAGGTGGTAAGGCGTGGCTGGGAAAATGAAAGTCTGATTAAGACTAGGTAAACTAGGTACTTTCAAACTTTGTCTATTCTCCCTGAGCAAGTTCTCCAAGTCTGCTTCAGAGCTCTACCTCCAAAGCAAGCAGCTCTTGCTAAGACAAGCTACCGATCTATGACATAACAAGAAGACAGTGCATGAATGGACTTCATCTCCCAGAAGAAAGAAACAAGACAAGACATATAAAAGCGTACACAAGCAGCCTGTGTGTGTATGCCAAAGGGTCAGCTAGGCATTACAGCCACCCCCGAACCCCAAACAATGCTTCAAGTTTCTTGTTGTGTCATCCAATTTACTGTATGCTATTTTAGCTAATCCCTTCTTAGATTATCGCTCCAGGCATCCCATATGTAACACCTGTTGTTTATGTCTTAGTCATTGGGACACAAACAGCCTCGATGAAACCCTTGAATCTCGAGGAAGCACCCCCCCCACCCCCCGTCCAACTCTCTCCTTTGGGTGCCACCACTAACAGCTGTGGAGTGGAGAGCGAGTTGATGATGTCCTTAGGGGTAATTGTGGTGTAAATGTGAGGTCTGAGGGGGTAAATAAAGAACTTTTTTTTTTTTTTTTGGGGGGGGGGGGTAACCTGACACCAACAACCACCTCTATTAAAAGGAGCATCACCAGCACCACATCTGCCCTATATATAGCTTGTGGGCTGCTTTCAATTTCAGTTTTCCCTCTATTTCTTTGTATATGTCTCACTCATATGTTCTCCACAGCCTCCCCCCCCCCCCCCATCTGTTAATCACAAAGTGGTGTCATAATATGTAGACCTACATTCAAGTGCATGAGCTCATAAGTCAAAGTTTCAACGCAGTGTTAGTAAGCACCCGTCAACACTTTAATCACTTCATGACCTTCTTCAGAAAATCCTTTTTTATTTTCTGTATCAAACAAATGTCTGTAAATATCTGAAAAAAATCCCCATTTACTAAATTCGATTCTCCTTTACCTTTGCCAAATGTTTCCAATTTTAGATTTTGTGATGGGATGTTATTTTTGCCAGCTCATCATCAAAAAAGTGATTTTGTCCATGTTGATATTAGTTGCTTCATGTACATTTATTAAAAAATTTGCATTGTTTAGCTTTTTAATATAGCTAGACGTCTAAACTCTGGGACAAGGCCGTTATGTTTAAACAACCGCCATGCTGATTCCTAACAGACCACTTTGTCAAGGCAGTTTGAGCTACAGATAGCTTTTACACAGTGGCCATCGTTAATGACAAATCGTGTTCCGCTACGAACGTGCACACACGTATTGTTTGGATCACAAACACGGCCGGTCAGCGAAGGCGCAGTCGCAGCGGTAACCGTCAATGCCGGTAATGTACTCGTAGGACAGAGTGTACGGAAAGAAGCTTTGTGACTATAGCTAGCATCTAATGACTAGCAAGCACTTTCTTACCGCTGCTGCCGTACAGTGAATATCTTCCTTGAACATATGCTCAAGGCGGGTGCTCAGTTTTGAGGCACCAAGCGCTAAATGGCTTCCCGTCTCCACCCTTTTCCTCTTGTCCTCTATTCAACTAAAGCTGTCTCTACATTTTTTTAGCCGCGTAACCACGGCGACCACACACAAACCGCACTCTCGTTTTTGGCAAAGACCCGTCCTACTTTGCATATGATTGGCTAGAACTTGTTTCAGTGGTAGGTGGAAATTCGATGATTGGTTAAACTCGGCGCATCAAAAACAAATCCCATGTGGAATTTTTAATTTATTAATTTTTCTAAAATAGTCATACCCCAGAAATCCGACAGCAGGCCCGAGTACTTAAAGCTCTGCGTTAAGAGTTGCGTTGCTCTCATATGATTGGTAGGTGAAATCAATTGACTCGAAAATATAAAACCACATGCATTTCCCAAATGTATTCATTCATTTTTCCTCCAGGCGCACGCCAGAGTTCAGGCACGGTGCCGCAATACTTTAAGCCCTGCAAGTTAAGTATTTCACTCAAAACCACAAATGCCAACCTCATGGTGCCACAAAAGGAAAAGTCAGGGGATCACTAAAGCCAGTAGGATTCATCCTCTGGGGATGATGTATATGCCAAATTTCATGGAAAATCATGCTTTAGTTTGTTTTATTGTTCAGCCTGGACATTGTGGTCCACCAAATAATCGACCAACCAACCGACCATTCACAGAGCCCCCAGCATGGCTAAAAACATATGCCATAACAAATTAACAGTGGAACAGTATTACATTCACAGAATTATACAGTGTAAGGGGCAGAAAAGTAACCCCCAGTTTCCAACAGGTGGAACGGCTGTTGATCCGCTCCAGAACGGCGCAGTCGTTAGGTTTCCATTAAAGTCAGTGTGTGTATTTACACTGACTGCGGAACGGCTGCGTTCCGACTCCGTCCCAGCTCCGCCAATCCGCTGCCCTCCGGTGCAGATACACAGAGCTTCTATTTTTTTCCGGACACCAGAGACCTCCGCAGCAATTCAGCACACAGCAGACAGTAAGTCGAGCACAGAAACAAAATGAAGCATTCGGTTAATTGTCAAAATAATCTACTCCTCTGGATGGAAACAAACTTTTGTTGGCTTTGTGGTTTTAGGTTATATAAATTCGCAAGATCTTGTCGGTCCTCGTGACTTCAGATGTCAGTCATGGCCGCAGCCGTTCCGCAACAAAACCGGACCTGGTGGGTATGAACGGACGGCGGAGCACGGAGGAGACACGCAGCGGAGCCGATCCGATCCACAGCCGTTCTGCAACCAGTGGAAATTTGGAGTAAAGGGCTCAATGAATCAAAGCCCTGGTTCCCTGTTTGCCTGAGTTTCCTCCCACAGTCCACAGAAATGGAGCTCTGGAGATACCAACTTGCAAATTCATTCCATTGGTTAAAAGTTCAGTTGCAGCCTCCTTCTTTTTTCAATATATACACACAGCATTGACTGTGGGTTAGCCCTGTGATGAACTGGCAACCTGTCCTGGCTGTTTCCCTTGCTTTGCCCACTGAAGTTTTTGTAGGCCCGAGAAACAACCGACTGCAAGCCAGGTCCATTAAAAACAGTAGGTACACTCTACAATGCGTAGGCCTGTGTGTTTTAAAAGATTTATATTTTAATGTGACATTGTCTTGTCAAATCAGCTGGTAAACATCTTGGCTGCAAAGTTTCTTTTCAGTGTGTCTGATACACCGCACAGTTCTTATTTTTCTATTTCAGTGTGACGCTCGAGGAGACATGCAGACGGTCCCCGGGTCCTTGTGGTTCATCCATCAGCTCTGAATCTGAGTGGGTGGCTGAGTAGCTGGTCCACTGACATTCCCCCAGAGACACGAGGAATGACAAAAACTTAGAAAAACAAAAGGCACACCAAAACCCCAATTGAGTTGCACAATAAAATCCTAATTAGCTACTGGCAATAATGATAATAAAAATATAGTCTAGACATGCTGTATTGAATAAAAAGTGGGGATTTTATGAGAGCGTAATGGACAGTTTAAAACACCCTCCACAATGTTGTCTGCAATGCCAGTGACAGCTCATATTATCTTGTTTTATGAATAATTAAAAGGTTTGCAGTTTTCTTGTTTGCTGATGTAAGGGGAAAGTATGCTGGTGGTTGTGAGTTAAGTCTGGGTCAGACTTGCACGCTGGAAACAGCTCACTATTTCATTAGCTTGCCTACTGTTGCTTTATTGTTATTGAAGTGGCTGTTAATTTAAGCTAACTATAATGAAGAGCCAGTAGAGTTAGGAATCATGGTATAATCCTCAACAGTAATTCTTGCTGAGTGCCTGTGGGAAAGAGTGAATGCTTGCTTGCGTTATTTGTTTAAAGGCACCATTTTGTTTTTGCACACATCTTAAGCAGAATAGCTTGAAGAAGTACTTCAACAATTAGGGGAAAATGTTTATTTTCCTGTTTTTGCAGAGTTAGATAAGAAGGCTGATACTACTCTAATTTGTCTCTACAGTAAAAATGTAGCTGAAGCTAGCAGCCAGTTAGTTTAGGTCAGCATGAGGCTGGAAGCAGGGGGGGGGGGGGGGGGGG
>NC_045748.1:16524848-16527653 GCF_008692095.1 Etheostoma spectabile | reverse complement strand
GAAATCACTAGCCTGGTTCTGTCAAAAGGTGGACTCTGCCTACCAGCACTAAAGCTCACTGATAAGTATGTTAGACTATTTCTCATTTGTTTAATCCAAACAAAAAACTAAATTGTGCCAGACTATTTCTTGTGTCAAACTAACTCTAAAACTAATAACTTAGAAAACATTAAACATGTTTACACAGTCCTTAAACAAAACTAACATGTCCCACCTGTAACTGGAAAACCCTTCTTCTAAAATCTTGGCTATTAAGATATTACTGACAGAAAAACTGAAAAATTACTGCCTCTTTTTAGAGACTTTCCACAAAGTTGTAAAGCGTTCTCGCCTTTTAAAATGGAAGAGGCTAGTTCAAAGTCACAATCAGAGGGGCACCCAGATAGCTCAGTTGGTAGAGCGGGTGCCCATATATAGAGGTTTACTCCTCGACGCAGCGGGCCCGGGGTTCGAGTCCGGCCTGCGGCCCTTTGCTGCATGTCACTCCCCCTCTCTCTCCCCTTTCATGTCTTCATCTGTCCTGTCAGTTATAGGCCTAAAATGCCCAAAAAATAATCTTTAAAAAAAATTCACAATACACATACTTATATAGTGTCATCTAATAGGCCATACAGAGGCTCAGATGCTCATTTGAATGGCTGCACAAGCTACGTTAACACAGTTCCTTCCTTCTTTGGAAATGTAGTGTATCTATGTTTGTAACAATGAATGTGACCAGAACCTCTGTCAAGTAACTTACTGCCACTGGGTTTTATTGTGTAGAGACAGTGTGGCGATGCTGGTTGTTGCCACAGCGGACACCCATAAAAACAAGTCATTCTCTAATTTAGCTTGTCATTTATAACATGTTAAAAAATGTGGCAACATTTCTTCCTCCTAATGTTTTTCATTGCATATCCTACAGTGCACTGCAGAGGATGTGCACTGAGTTTTGAGCATGGTTGAAATTTAAAAAAGCATCTATTTTTGCAGACCTCTAGTGAGGAGCTTTTCCTGCAGTGTGCGGGTTCCCTTCTCCCTTTGATCTTTTTCTGGAATCAAATGTAATGATTGTGGCTAACTTTGAAATCTGGAAACACACTTGCTGTGTCTCGTTGCAAAGCTCCTTTGCACGGCTCTCACTGGCCCGTTTAAGCTGCATATTTGCTGCCGTTTTATTCATTTTAAATACTGGATAGTTTTGATTCGATACTATGAACCCATAAACAACCATTTTAGGGTGAAACACTGATAAACAGAGCCTCTGTATAAAGAGTTACGCCCTGTAAAGCTGGGACTGGGAAGGCATGTAGGGCTATAATGGCAAATGGAATTAGAGCAGAGCATGTCTTTCATGTGGTAATAGGCCTATTTGTTGGAGTTGGGGGGCCGTGCCTGCTTGATACTTAAATGGCGTTATAGGTCTATATTTCTATATATGAAAAAGATCTTTTTACCACAAGTACCATGGAGGGTTTTTTACATGTGACTGTGCATTTAGTGAAGATATAAAATTCTTTGTTTTTCTCTCAACCTACTACAGCATCATTTAAAAGTGATGTGGAATGCAAACAAGTGCATTTATTTAAGAACTGTACTTAAGCACAAATGTTGTACTTTACTTGAGTATTTCCATTTTATATAACTTTATACTTCTACTTAACTACATCTCAGAGGCAAATATTGTACACACATTTATGTTCCCCTTAGGTTCAATTGTAACGAACCTAAGAGACGCACGCTAGCATGGCTGAAGACTTTTTGACTTCCTGGTATTTATTTAATTTTTTAATTGAGAAAAGTTTAGTAATTTACCAGCAGGTGCTTCCTGTCTGAGATTCACAGTGTTTAAGAATGTCAGTTCTATTTTCAGCAATGTGGAATGTCTCAATTTTGCCACCTCATGTTGTATATACTATAGAGTCCGATTTCCCCACCTTTATTAGCCAAAGCATCTGTCGCCACATGCGGTTAGACTGCCTCACTTCACCTTGTTGATGAGTAATTTGGCAATGTAATGAGTTTTGATAAAGGATGTCCTCACTTTTTAGTTGGAGTCTATGCTCATATTTGTCAGCGTGATGAACTTAGTGTGTGACTTATTTGAGAACATGTTTCTCTTTTTACAGAAGTTCTGACTTAAGATCTTAGGTACAAAGCGTATCATCATGACGCACAAGGCAGCAGTTGACACATTCATACAACATCCAAAATAAGAGTTTACAATTTTAGCTGAACAAAGAGTCTATTATGGCCGACTCAGGGGAAGCGAGAAGACGCTGACTGCTGATATTTTGTTTGTTTAAACGTTTTACTCATAGTGAAACAACGTTCATTTTGGTTTGCGGGATGTTGGCGGTCAGGGATTGTAGAGCGGTGTGAAGAACAGATGGTCTGAATAAAAAACCTGCTTAAAAACACAGCCGGTTGTGACAATACAGCTTCCCCCCCCTCCCTTCTCATTTGTGAAATTTTTTTTTTTGACAGCAAATATTGGTTTTAAGCTTTTGTTGGATTTTCTATATTTTCAGTACAACACGGTAAACATAGAAGACAACAAGCCAAAGACAACATACTTGTTTAGCCATCAGGGATTGCAAGAGAAAAAGAAAGAGCCCCATTCCCAGCCATAGCACACATATGGGAGTCTGTTCCCACTAGTGTCTTAAAATAGTCACTGAGGGCTTTCCAATTACACAGGGCACGCTGTAAGAAGGGGCCCAATCATAAAACCAGAGTGTTTACCTCGTCTCTAAATCTTACTATGCCTTGATTAAGGGGGTATAAGGCGGCTGGGAAACCGGGATAGAAAGGACAAAGATGGGA
>NC_045748.1:16523776-16524838 GCF_008692095.1 Etheostoma spectabile | reverse complement strand
GGGGGGGCGTACTGTACAAAAACTGTTGGAAACACAATGAGAGTTGTAATTGTCAGCCATCTGTGACCTGAGGCCAGCAGAGCATCCACTAAAATGTTAGCTCAGTCCTGTACCACTTACCTACTAGAGTTACAGAGACAACATGAGTGGGGTCATTACAGAGGCAAAGTTAGGTCAAGTGAAGCTGCAATTTAACTCTATGTATGTCTATGTAAAAGGGGCAGTCCTTTGTTTACATGTCAAAGTCAACCAACTCGTCATGGAGAGTACTAATAAGCCTGTGAAAACTTGTGTAATGTCTTCTGTTAAATCTAAAAATTGTGTCATCACCCGGATGTCTCAGATTGGGGACTACAAATTTTACACTAAAAGCGCACAAACTGGGAGCTCAAAGGTGGGTGTTTGCCAGACGGAGAGGGTTTAACAAAAGACGCTATCCATTTGCATTATGGGAAGCACTCCTTCAAATAGAACAGTTAGACATTTTTATGCTTATAAATATGCTTATTCACTTTCTTGCAGAATTACATGAAGAGATCGACTCTCATGTCTGTGTTTTAAGAGTTGTTGAGTGGGTCCCAATAATTTTTCCCAGTCAATGTTATGTGACTCACAGCTGGAGCTCTTCTATAGATTGGAAGGACATGAAACACCTGGCTGATTTATCACATAAATCACAGAAAAATATGTGCTTCTTTAATAAAAAGTCAAATGTAGAAACATGTGTGAAACATAAAAACTTTGGGTGGGGGAAGTAAACTACACAGGCCAAAAAACATCCAACAGCAGCGGAGGCTAATGGGTATTGTAGTGTTTAGAGTCGCCCATAATACCAAAAAGTAAACATAATTTCAAAAAAAAAATTATAATACTAAAACGAACGGCCTTCACATAAGATTGTTACATTATCTGAGAGAGTCATGTTTAAGGCTGGGAGCGTTAGCGCATTACCGCGGCCTTGAGCTGCTACCACGACAATGACATCATAACTGCTAAAACCGCATATTCTTTTTTACAGTTACAGGGGAACCGATATTGTGTGATATGAAATATAATGAAAGC
>NC_045748.1:16514970-16523766 GCF_008692095.1 Etheostoma spectabile | reverse complement strand
GTGTAGTTATCCTCATCAACTGTCTTCTAACCTACATTCAAGAGTTTATGGAGAGAGAAAGAAAACTTAAGTTTCTCGTCACTTTAGCTTTGCACAAGGATTTAAACAGCTACTGTAGCCCGGCTCGGTCCACATTTTAAAATCCACCTACCAGTACCTGTAACGTTTGTATCTTGTTTTATTTAATTTGTACACATTAATGTGAAAACAATCAATTGTAATTTTAGCGGAAGTTAGACGCTGTTATTCGACAGTAAGACTTAGGAAGTCATTGCACCCAACTGTTGTTTGCCAAGAAATAATTAGGCTACAGTGAGAATGCGCCCAGTAAAACTACAACTTTTCAGATTTACATTTCTTTTTGTGTAACGATTATAAACATAAACAAGATATAACCTGTTAACTAGTAAGGTTTTGATGTGCTGGTAGGTGTATTTTGAACTTTGGAGGGAGCCAGGCTAGCCGTTTCCCCCTGCTTACAGCCGTTATGCTAAGCTAAGCCAATTGCCCCCGGCACCCCGTACATATTTAACGCACTAGACATTCCAGTGCTGACTGTCAAGATCATTACTGTTTCACAGATATAAACATTAGAACAGGTTTGTCCTCAGATGCACGACAGGGTTGTCACTGTCATCATGGAAAATGAACCACCTTCTACATGCACACACGCATGCATGCACGCACGCACGCCAATTTGCGTGTTTCGCTTTATGTTTCTTAATAGAAACAAGTGGTGCATTCAAGGGCGTGAACGAGGTTACAGAAAATGATTTACACACGTGTTCCCAGGTTTCATTCTGGATCGCTGCTTTGAGGAACCAGCTAAACCTGTTATTCCCTCCAAATGAATTGCAATGCAAATGGAAAATTTTACAGCACACATTGCCATTCATGTTGCACTACAGACAAGATCATGATGTGCTGCATTTGCCCTTTAGCTCAACGAGCACTAAAAACCGTGTTCAGGACATTACTATCCGGGGAGCCCACTGTTTACTGCTGTCATCAAGGAGCTGTTTCGGAGGCATGAAATCCTCCTCAGTGCTTAATAAAGACTTCTCAGTTTTTATCTGCACACGTCTCCATAAAAAGATCAAATGTCTCATTTATTTCTTCTTCTCTTTTGTATGTAATTTGCTCATTCCCACAACCTGAAAACAATCTGAACAGTCTTTAGTTTTTGTTAGTTGTAGAAAAGCAATATAACTAATACATTGGGTGATATGTGTTGTAGGGTTTAAAAAAAAAAGAAAAAAAAAAAAAGTATGGTGAAATACAGTACCTACACCTCTGAGACATGACATGTCCACTTATAAATAAATATATTAAACAAATACTGTTTTCAAAAGTAGGATTTAGGCATAAATCATTGATGCTCATTTAAGGGTACATTTTTGTTGATCTTTAATTCAGCAGGTCAACCTCAGCATAAACACCCCCATCTGATCTTTTTCTGCTGGCTGGATGCTCAGGGGATTATGTTTTTTAACGAGCTTCTCCTCATAGGAGGTAGATCATCCCTAATCAATATTTTAACGCATCTATTAACATTATCCAAATTGATTAAGTGTATTTGCATCTTTAAATGTTGTTTATCAAAGGAAAGGTCACGTGATGTTGTTGGCTGTCCTCATCTTCCTGAGGACTCCATAGGAAGACATGGTGTAATATTGATCAATGGTTTAGCTTGGCTTAGATTTATCAGCACTAAGGATGCATAAATAAATGTTTACACATCTCTTTAGGGAAACAATATAAAAAACATCAGTGTGTGTTTTACAAATTACAAATAATACGATTTGCAATCGTAAAAACAAAAATAAATCAATAAAAAAGGTAGTTAAACCATCATAACTGCTGCATGCAAATCAAAGATCACATAAATTAAAAAAAAACATAAAACATTATGATCTAAGCTAGATGACTCACAGTTCGCACTCTGCAAAATATCTCACCCCTGCAGCTGTGTTGATCTGCTGCTCTGCCTGTGTTGCTGCAGTGTTTTTAGGTTGGTGCAGGGTTTTGGCTTTTAGTCAGTGCAACAACAAAACAAAACTAAGTTCTTTATAGAGATTGTTAAAAAAATGAATAGTCACATAGACGCTACCTTAGTTTTTGTTGAATTTTTGATGCAGAAATATGCTTGTTTCAACTATGAAAATGGAACACAGCAGTTGTAGCCAAACAATGGATACAAGCACTTCTGCAGGCTGATGCACTCAGCGAGTGTAATGGACTCCAGTTGATATAACATTTGATTCAATTTGAGAACACAGCATTAAATTATTAATACTGGCAGGAATAGCGTTTTTTAATGAACACGTAGTGGTGTATGATTCCTGTCTAATGGTCCATTTGGCACGTAGGAGGAGGTAAGATAATGTGACAGGGTGAAACACAAGCATTAAAGATTTTTTATTATTTCATAAGACAATAGAGAACAGAGCAGCCGTTTAACGTTTATACGCACAATCCTCTGCCTCTATGTCAACAAGGGATCTCTGGGCAAAAAAAAAAAAGAGACTGGTTTTAGTAAAGGCAGAACCAAACTTCTCTGGAGGGGTATTGTGCGAGAAATACAATTGAAAAGATCATTTTGGGTTGAACTGCATGTGCATGATTCAGCACTGTTTTGATTCTAATCTGTGGCGTAACCATGCTTCTTTGGCTTTTTTTATTTTATTTGTTTATTTTCTCAGATCATAAATGTGACCTTGGTTCACTCGTCTGGAAATTCCGATCCTGAAATTTCTCAGATGTAGAAGATTAAGCCAAATGAATAAGCGTATGTCTGAGAATTCCAACAGCTGAACAGGATTGCTTTCATTGCGAATAAAAACCTTCGGGTTTGTGATCTATTGAGCCAATGAGGTCAACCAAGGACACCGGCACTTATGATCAGGACTGACTGAAGTGCCACCAGAGCACTAACACAATCTGCACCATCTGTGCAGGTTTTGTCAGCCAACATGTGTGAATAAAGATATTTGACCAATTTTGATCCCCAGCCATGAAGAGTTTCCGTTTTCTCATCACCTTCTGTTCAGCATATAGCTCTCAGTGTATAAGTCTTAATCTGGCAAAACGGGTTATTTAATTGCTGTGGTACTACAAAAAGCATACGGTCCATAAAGATACAAAAAATTACGTTGTTATTCGTGTTTATGTAGACAGGTAGAAACGCACAAAAAAAAAACATACTAAACAATGTGTGCATTTTGTTGTATCATGAAGAAGATAACATATTAGGACTGGGACGATATGCTTTTGTCCCGATTCGATTCTTTCACGGTATGTGGCTACCGATTCAATGTGGAGGCGATTTTAATTTATTGCGATTCGATAGTATTGAAATTTTGATTTCCTTCTTTAACAAAAACAAAAGTTGAATAATACACTTCTACAATTTATCATGAGACATTTATAAAAACTAATTGTTTTCTAAAAAGAATGCATGTCAGTCAGTTTGACATTTAATTTTTTTAAGAAGTACATAACGTGTTTTCTGCTTTTGCTCTGTTTTGCCGCTGTCAGCAGTACCGTACAAACAGAAAATATTTAGGTAAATCATTGCTGAAAAAAAATAAATAGATACACATACAGTATGATTTTCATTTTTTTTTTCTAGCCCTATTACATATAACGGTGTAACTGTGCATGTAAGGATGCTCATGGTGCTGTGTATGTATGTAGGCATGAATGCCTGTTCATGTTGCTTTTGGATACTATGTATCTATTTCTTTTTTACTAGGTTTGGTTATATCTTAAGAATGACGCACCATGTCAGTACTTTTGTAAATGTTGTTGTACAAGTGACAATGACAATAAAGTTCTATTCTATATAATATCCCACTATTTGACAGCATCCTAGATGACCCTCTTCTGAGATTTATTTCTTGTATGCCTAAAAAGACAGAAATTAATTTCTCTGCATCATGTACCAAATCTCCTTTAAAAAAAAAAAAATAATAAGCCAGATCTAAAGCCGTCATCAGATTCACAACGCACCAAACGCTTACACCACAACAGAGAGAACACTGTCGCAATCACATTTGTCATTCTGAAAATCCAACCCTCCCTGTCTTTCACCAACATAAACAAGCCTATGGTCTTCAGCTCATTCATGAATCTACGTCTTTAGAGTTCCTGCTTGAAAGTGTAAGTCTACCAGTTCTGAGTCAAAGCCAAGGCACACCCTTTTCCTTTTTCTCAGTTTGGCAAGCATTCATGCACACGCTCCACCCAAACAGTATCTCCATGGTGACACACATATTGTATATAGACCAACCTTTAAGGTGTGTGTCTTTTTCTTTTTTTTCCGTCTTCTCCTAAAAGGCCTTTGAACCGGGACAAGGGTTGAACGACAACGTCAGCAGATAAGGGGTTTCCCTCTTCACGGCCTCCGGTTGCCCAGGCAACATTCCTGAGTCGACAAACATTGGCCCGGACTTAAGCATACCAGAGGATCTCCCAGGAAGTCCAAAAGGCTTTCCTGGCGCGTTGTTATTGTTGTTGCTATAGGAGTGGCCGCCAGCCAGCGAGTGTGTACAGGTGAGAGCAGGTACACCTACTGTACCTACCTCTACGTGTTACCTTCTATTAATACTTGAGAAGAAATAGAACAGTCTTTACATATGAACATCTGAAAGACGTCACAACTGATATAACACTCTGGCCTTTCCAATACACAAAGGTTATATCATGTTAGTAGTGTAGATATAAACAACGTAACAACATTTTATCTGCATTGAATTTATAGTTTATGAGCAATAGAAAGTGAAATCAATATTTAAATATGCATGTCTCATTACATAAATTTTCCAAAGAGATTAATTCTGGTCATTTAAATGAATCATTTGCAGAATCAACTCAGCACATCAATACGCTTCAAGTTTTTTGACCATTTTTGAAAAAGTCTACATCGGCCTGAGAGAGAGAGAGAGAGAGAGTGTGAGTGTGTCATGGTCACTAGGGAGGCTAGAGGCTTGCAGCCGCTCAGTGCAAACACAAACCAGAGCCATCTGCAAGCTTGGATCACACACACACACACACACACACACACACACACACACACACACACACCCACAACACACACACACACAACACACACACACACACACACACACACACAACACACACACACACACACAACAACACAAGCACACACACACGCACACGCACACACGCACACGCACGAATTGGGTGACAGCGGTTGTAACACCTCATCTTTCGACACAAATGTATATGTCTGGGGCCAAGGCAGATGTTCTGCATATCGTGAATACAGTTTTTCTATTTAAAACTTCAAAGATGTTGAACAATTAACTTTGTAAATTAGATAATTACAGTTTTCAAGTAAATAACAGCTCCTGTAGTGTTTTAAATAGTTTTACATCACACAGATTATGAGTTTGTCTTGGTCCTGGTTTCACTGTTGCTGGGTAATGTTGAGAAAACAAGTGAAGCATGTTGTTATGAAACAGTGACTGATGCTGTGTAGCAGCAGGCCAAAGTGAAAATGCCTCTTTCACTGCCAGAGATTTGTATTTAAAACCACAGATCCTTAGCACAGACCCATGTAGGCCTAGCGCTACACAGATCCAATTTCACAGGGAAACGTGTGTGCGTACGCGCATTTTTTTGTGTGTGCGTTTATAGGCCAAACATGCCTAAAACTAAGATTTCCCTTGGTTTCACTCGTCATGCTAACTGTAACCGAGTGTCTTGTCGACTAAAAGGCAAGAAATCAAGATAAAACAACCTGCAACTGGTTGCCGTGGTGGTTAATGAACATCTGATGGATGCATTGTCATGTTAAAATTTGTGAGGATTTCAGAAATTTCCAAATACCTTCTAGGACTCCTGTCCTAAAAGTCACTTGAACTTGATAACTCCTTCTGCTATCAGCATTTCCTTGTCTTCTCTCATCTCTAATGGAAATGTTTTTGAAGAAGACATCCTTAACTAATTAAATCGTCGAGGTTGTCCTCGATCCAAGTTGCTGGGCTTCAACAAACAAGAGCAATGGGATCGCAGCTGTATATACTGTACAGTCCACCATCCATCAAGCTGGTCCCCTTTCCCTCTGAAACTCACGGATTTTCCTTTGAACCTATTATTGGGGAATGAGAAAAGAAAAACATTTGACAGTCACGACAGTCAGCTGCATCCTCTTATCGGCCATGCAGACAGCTTTTACATATGGATTATTAAACGCTGAGCGACCAGATTGTGCTGGAACACAGACTATCATTTAGTGGAGAGCTTTGTTTACCAAAGGTTTATTTGAAACAAAGTTGTGTTTTTTTTCCTTTCAATTTAAGTTAATCTCTAAAAAGGGTGGTGTTTCATTTATGCGACACTGAATGCTTTTCTCATCCTGAAGGGTTAACCCATAAACTTAAAAATGTACAGTACGTATGTATGTTGAGATACACACACACACACACACAAGTTTGGGGTCACTTACAAATTTCCATTTCCATGCCACTCCATTAGAAAGAATACCATCTCATCTGAGTGGGTGGCTGAACTTTAATGAAATATCTGCATTGGCTATTATAAGCAAACATTCATCTAATGTTCCAAAGGCTCATTCTGTTTACTAATCTGATATCATTTTAAAAAACTAACTGAGAAAACAACCCTTTTGCAATTATGTAAGCACATAATGTAATCTGAAAACTGCTGCCCTGGTTAAAAAACAATGCAGCTGGTATTCTGTCAATAATGGAGGGGAATGGACATTTCTAAGTGACCCCAAACTTTTGACCGGTAGTGTAGATACACATTTGATTGATAGTGATTACCTCCTAAGACTACACATATTTTGGGTATTACTTTAACTTTGTTTCTTTATTATCCATCATGGTGGAGCTAGTAGAAAAGTCAGAGGATCCCAACAGTGATAATAATGCATTCTTAAGGGGACATGTGCGTACCAAATTCCATTGCAATCCATCCTGTAGTAGTCTATAGTCTTTTCATTCAGAACCGAAAATGTCAATCTGATGGTGGCGCTAGAGGAAAGTCAGGGCTCAATGAATGCCAGGTACAAAATTGCCAATCCATCTAGTAGATTTTTCACTGAACAAGTGAAAACCTTCTGGTGGAGGATCACTTAAGTCATTAAAACTAATTACCTGGATGCAATAGATATCTGAAATTTTATGGCAATTCATCCAAGATATTTTACTAAAAGCCAAAAATGTCAACCTTCTGGTGAGGAAAATTTAGGATATCACCAAAGTCGATAACTTTTTAAAATGGATTTTTGTCATGGATGGTAATCCATCCAATAGTTTTTGTAGAGATTTCAGTCTGGGCCAGAGTGGTGGACGATTGACCAACCGACAAAACTGGTATCATAAAGTATGTTTTCATGTTCAGAGTGACAGAACACATTAGATTAGGGAGTGAAAGTTATCACTTCAATCTGAGTTACAGCAGTCCATGTTTTTCCAGGTGGGTTTTTAGATGAGTCACCCAAAGGTTTTGCAGGTTCTTCTAGCTTTGTGTTTGGATTTCAACAGACGCACTAAATTGCTACCAGCATGTGCCACACATCTGATCCGACCCCAGAAAGAGTCTTATCAGATGTACAATGAGAATCCTCACTGAGGAAGAACTAAACATAGTTACGTGGCAAAAGCTTTATCATAATTCCCAAATCACACTCACTTCTCATCAAGGAGTTACCTAGATACCAGACTAATGTCATGAAATGGCGCATGCATGACACGCCAATTTGTATGCTATTATTGGCATGTTATCCAGAACCATACTCACTTTTTAGCGTGTATATCAACGCCATTTGGCCTCCATTGACCAACATTATCTTGTGATGGTTTGTTAATAAACTAAAGGAAACAGTGAAAATCCGTGAACAGAGGTTGGTCGGGGTGGTGGATGGGTAAAACACAGGACTTTCACCCAGGAGACCTGGGATTTTGTCCCGCGTGTCATGTTTCCTTGTCCCACGTGAGACGTTCTTTTCCTAAACCCAACCGTAGCGTTCTTCTTGCAATAACACGCTAGGTGGCGTGTAAGTGTATTTCTGCTGTATACAGCGAAGATTTACACGCGGAGAGATCAAAATGTGTACAGATAACACGCCACTTTAGAAAGTTGGTATGTATATTTACGCGTCATGATATCTTGTTGTAGATACAAAGATGTTTTCATGTTGCCAACTATCACCCCAGTGGGCGTGATACTGCTGATGCTTTCACTAAATGTGTTATGTAAGAGCTATCATTTGTAGAATTTGGGTTGCCCTCAGTGGCAAACAACCATATTAAAAGATAATCATTGAATTTTAATTTCCCAAATGTAGAGTAATTAAGACAAGACGACCCTGCAGGATTGATATTTGTAGTTTTTGTGGAGTGACACTCAAGTGATTGCCTAGTTATGAACTTCAGTCTTAAAGAAGCAAATTTCCACCTTTTGTAATCTGTACTCCTGATGAGATTTTGGAGATTTCAGTGTTCATCATGTAGCTTCTTGTCCACTGCCTTCTCCTTTTCTCTCTCTCTACCGAATTCATATCATCACTTCACATAATTTCTCCTTCTTAACATATCAATTATATTTGCCTTCCACCTATGCTCGAGTAGCGGTACGGACTTCTTTATCCTGCCAACTACAGCAGACTCAATGACCATCTGCCCGGACTGTTAACAATCTCAGGGTGATTGTGAACAACAATCTGTTGCGTTAGGCCGATTTCACAGCTGCACAATCTCTCCCAAGATCTCTTAAAGAAATATTAAGCTTTCATTCCACCATTCC
>NC_045748.1:16485649-16514960 GCF_008692095.1 Etheostoma spectabile | reverse complement strand
CACACTCTTATATCTTGAATATTTTTCTTCTTCATTTGTAGTGTTTTCAAAACTTCTTTAACAATTCATGGCTAATCTACAGATAAAGGAATTTTGCAGTCAGAATGTAACCCCCGAATTCCACCAGATGCGTAACAGCTGCAGATCAGCTCCGCTGCATGTCGGCTCCGTGCTCCGCCGTCCGTCAACACCCACCAGGCCAGGATTTGTTGCGGAACGGCTCGACCATGACTGACAGCTAAAGCGGCGAGGACCCACAAGATCTCGCAAATTTATGTAGGCTAAAACCACAAAACCAACAACAATTTGTTTCCATCCAGAGGAGTAGAGGATAAGCCAGGAGGGCTGCGGACTGCCGGAGCTGGGACACAGTCGTTCCGCAGTCAGTGGAAGTACAAAAATTGACTTTGATGGAAACCTAATGACTCTGCCGCCGTCTTCAACAATCTTCTGTTGTGGCATTTAGCCTACTATTAGTATGTGTTCTGATTAGGGTCAGTTAAATCTTCAAATGTAAGAGCAAGATAAACAATAACAAATGTGTCAAGCCAGATCCTGTTAAGTCTACATATGTGGCGCGACACTTCTCAGATAAGTAACAATGGCCCAATCCCAAAGTTCGGACTCACAGAGTTTGGTGCGCGTTCTCGCAAAATTCGTAAGGGCTTAGGGTTGTCCCAATGTTGAATTTCAAAGGGCGTGAGGGTTTAAGTACACACTTACCGAGCCCCTTCCGTGAGTCTGCATCGATGCAGACTTCACCAAAGGGAATTACCCACAGTTCAAAGCGTTGTGACGTTTAGCACGGAGATCACAGGGAAATCCGGAAATTACAAAAACAACAGCACGACACACGACCACGGAACGGAACTGACCAGCCTGTAAAACAAGAATTTGAAAAAAGAAAAAAAATTTAATCAGTCAGCCGTCTCCTGTGCCTTGGCCGTGTGGTAAGCAAATTAAAATGAAAATACCCCAAAACGGCAAGTGTTAGCAACATCTTTGTTATTAAACATTGCCAAGGTAACGTGATCTAGTGAAGTGCTGTCCCAATCCCATTTATACCTATCTGAGCCCATGTAGCCTCACACGCTCACTCACTTAGCACTTGAGATCAATTAAGTCTGTGAGTCTTTAGTCCTAAATCCTCAGGGCTCACTTTAGGATTGGGCCATTGTCTGCTGTTTTAGTATCTTTTTGCGCCATCTAGTGACAATTTCTTTGCATTGGCAGACAGCTTTTAATGCCATGATAGAAAAGTTATGCATCATGATATAAATGTCAAACGTGTGTAAGACACTGACAGATTTCGTTCGTTTGACCTCAAAAGGCAAAGCGTGTCAAAGCCATTAAAATACAAAATCACCCCACAAGTATAAGAATTAGCTCAGTCATAGTCACTGGGTTCACTCCCTAAAAAACAATCATGTAGTGGGTCAAACAAACTGCTGTATCCTGTATGACACACAGAAAAATTAAAAAATTACAGTCAGTTTACATGACTTTATTTAAAATATCTACTAGTCAGTCAAAGCAAATTACAACGAAACTAAACAAAATTTACTTTCAGGCAGTATAATGAAATAATGCAAAACCATATTGTAATGTAATAGAGGGCTACAAATACAAATTAGCAAACGTCTCTTCCATGGGGATCGTATTACATACTCTGCGGCGTATTCAGACAACTCTGACTTAAACAAATATAAAAAAAAAAAATTTTAAAAAAAAAATGGTACAGAGGAAATACGGATGAACACCTTTTCACCTCTGGCTGCTGCACCCACTTTCAGATTGGAACATCTACCAACGCCCAAGGAGTGACTAACTAACCGTCATCTCTCCTCCATGGTCTGCAAGATGTCTGATGATTCAAAGCATGGACAAAGTACATGCAAAGGCAGTGGGGGTGAGAGTCTGTGAGCCATTATTGAAACGGATGGGCCACCAAAAGAAAAAAAACTGATAAAACTACATCCTAGACAAGGAAAATGCAAATGTAGTAGGTGTGTGTATCTGCAAGTGCTTTCTTAAGTTTTCAAAGTTTAAATACGATGATACAACTGAAATTATAATGATTATTTTTGGTTCAAAGCAGATCTGAATTTGCATGATGGACACCTAAACTCTACATTTAAAGCCACAGAAAATACTTTCTGAGCAGCTGTTGATTTTTTTCCTTCTTCTTGGCCGTCTAAATCCCCTTGAGATTTCATTACCCTGATGCTTGCATTGATGCATTTGGTGCTCGTTAAGCCAGAGATGACAGATTGATACAGGAATGACAATCAAGTCCTATCTAATATTTCAATTTCAAAACAACTTTGAAAAGCAATGGTCTGCAATGAGCTGTTAAGGCTTCCCCTACTTCTCCAAGACCATCATACATCTGATAATATGACTTCTAAAGCAATTCAAATGCAGTCAGAGTTACATCTTTTTGTATCTGAATGATCGATGGCTTTTAACATCTCTGCTTTCCTCTCGTTCAGGTCAGTGGGTTCAGACAGCTATTGCATACATTGCTCAGTAGGTGGCACTACACTACATGAAATACACCTGAACATGAAATATACAGAACAATAAAATCATGATTATGTAGTTTGGTGCTAAATGCGTGAAATTGTATATTTATTATTTTTATTATACACAGCAGTAGTAGCATAATTATTCTTACTTTAATAAAATAGGTTCATTTTTTAGATTTTTTTTCATTAGTTTAATTTCCAAGTCTCAGTCTCGATTATTTTCTGACTTTAGATCTCAGTCAGTCCATCTTTAATGAGGCCAGATTCAGACAACATTCACTGGGAAGTTCTGTGCTTTTATTTTTCCAACACCAATCTGGTTTGGCTCCACACACACGCACGCACGCACACAGAAAAAAGATACAGCAATTACTGTGTGACCACTGGTGACAGCAGGGCAGAGCTGCACAGTCCTACTGGGGTTTTGATGTGTCTTTATCCATCCAAACCTCGTTATGCCTCGCTGGTTACTGTGCAGCACCAGGCAGTGTTTTCTTCTCTTAATGCACACACTGCAATGTACTAATAGCACTGCGTTCAGTCCTGACAGAAGAACATTTTGAAAACCTAACTTTGCTAACTGAATTATAGACATACAAAGGATGAATGCCTTCTTAAACCTTCCACATTATAAAAGTGAGTCTGAATTTAAAATGTTGAGGTTCAATTTTGTATGATTCATAATGTTATCCATCTCAATGGTGATTCATTGAGGGTGGTCATTTAGAGAGAATGACAAAGGGAGGAAAAACAACAACAAAAATGAGTCACTTTCTGCTGTTTATGGCTATTATTTCTTTTGAATAAAACTAAGGAGGATTTTCAATAAGTAAGACTGAATGAACTGGGTTTTCATGTGGGCTTGCTATGACCAGAACTAGCAGCATGTTGTTATGGATTGCTCATTATTGATTGACATCGCTGATGAAAGATACTGCATTTACATGACATACTTCTCTCTAAGCTGCCCATTGAATATGAGAGGCGAGCTCTGATCTACTACGTTCGTCTTTCGTCGACCACTGTGCAATGATTACAGAAACTAATCATTTTTTGTTATCAAAATGATTTATGGTGTTAGAGCATGTTGGAGAAAATGAGCAGACCGTAACGATCTGTAGTCCAGATGACAGTCAGATAAATGATATTGCTTTACTGGCACCTCTGCCCTATCTGACCCCAAAAATGGAAAATATACCAGTATCTGTGAGAAAGGCCACTCATCAATACAAAATGTAACATGTATGGACTGCAAAATGGAGGGCTTTCTTAAATAAGATGGTTCAGGAGGTTAAAGGGATCTTCATGAGCTGAAGAACCTAGTTCTGCCAACGACTGGCTCACTATCTGATCTGTTAGACAATATTTTCATTCTTTTCTTCTTTTTTACAGCAAGTATAGATCAGTAACATTTCAGAGTCATTGATACTCTGATTAATAATTACTTTAAGTGAAACCCATCCTTTACTGGATGAAATCTGAAAGTGCATATGGAAAATAAGAGCAAATATGCATGCGGTGAACCCTGAGTTAAAATCTGACTGTCTGGCTGAATAATTTAGATAAATGATTCCCAACCAGGGATCCTTGGATGTTCACAAGGGAGTATACTGTATAAGTGGAAAGATTGTGCAGCAGCCCAATACAGTTCATAAACTAAAATATAAAAAGGCCACATAGCCAGCTATAAACACCAGAACACCTTGAGGCGACTAAGAGTGTGTGAAAAGCAAGCAAAGAAAAAAAAGATGAACAAGCCAAAATGGGTAAAATCATTAGCCAATCGTAATGGATAAATGGTTAAAATTGTTAAATTGCTAAAAGGATAAATGGTTTGAATCCACAGCTAAAACTGATGAATAGCTTGTTAAAATGAAAAACCTAAACATTGACTGTTCAATTGTATAAAAAATAATATTTGAACATCCACAACATGAAAGGTGGTGTTGAAGATGAAGGTTAGGCATCGAACGTGAGACATTGAAGTCTCTGTGTGTGTGTGGTGTGTGTGTGTGTGTGTGTGTGTGTGTGTGTGCCTGTCTTATGGTAATTTTCAAATATATAATCCACAACCGTGGCTTCAGTACTATGTTTCATTTTAAAGACGTTGTCTTTATATTTGTGTCTTTCTGTATCTGGTTGTTGCCATCTCCTCTCGGTTCTTTTGTCCATACAGTATGGTCAAGTTAAAAGCTGACAGACAACTGCAACCATTTTAACAAAACAACATTAAAATAATTAATATTTTGTCAATAAATTACATCCTGCCACAAGAGTGAGCCCTCTGCTCGAGTACCACCTGTAACAATAGAAACACAAACATTCAGAAACGGCCAGTATAACATGACCTGTAAGTGTGATTTGAACACTCATCTAGACCAACAGAGGATTCCAAGACTTTAACAAGCATTAATCTGAAAAAGGTTGATGCTACATTGCTATAAGAGTGGAATCCATCAGGTCCACCATTTGTGCCTGTGGGCAGCTGTGCAGGCGCTGCATCATACTGAGCCTGGGGCTCACCAGCAGCACACAGAGTAATGAGCCTGTTGTCCCCTGTAGCTAGTGATAAATGACATGGGGCCATAATGGCTCTGCTTTCTACAAGTGACTGACAGCACAGTGAAGCAGGACTCGGCCCTGTGATGTTGTGAGCATTTGAACACATTGCATGAGAATCCATGAGAAAATGAGAAATGTTGCTTAGACAACAGTGGTGAGAAATGTATGTAGGCCTAGTTAAAGTGTTTAAACACAGGGGTGACGCATGTTTTTGGTTTTGACTATTTTATCTCTGATAAAGATTCAAGTTATTGTTTGGCACAAGTTTCGGTATAAAAGGTGCAATGTCACAGTATTTATATTCTGAATATTTTCTGTGTCTGTTTACCCAGTGTTATATGCTAAAATATCAGGAACACTGCAACATGCCAAGCTACAAACAGCAAATCAATAAATGCTTTTCATACTCAAAAAGCCTACTTATAAAGTGCATCAGTGCATTCACAGTACATCCAGGGTTTACAAGTTGGTAAAATACACAAGAGGCTGCTAGATACTCATCGGCCAAAAAACAACAATAGTTATTTATCGAGTGGCTGGTAGATTTTGGAATATACCAAAAAACCTTGAGTACATGTATGATCTAGTGTGCTGCTGACAATTTTCCATCATTTGACTGACGTTTAACTATCAACTTAGCTGTGTTCAGCTCGCAACAAAATAATTACTTTAATCTTACTGTCCAAAGTGGAACTATTTTAAAAATACAAAGACCGACATTGAAACCATTGCTGTCTTTTTATAAAATAATATTTGAGTGCATTTGTGTAGCAAAGCTAATCATGAATTACCTGCATAATCTGGACTAATGCAGATCCTTGTACAGTGACAACGCTATGTATACAGGGTTCTTTCCTGCAGAGAGAAGTTTTAGCCAGAAAAAAAAAAGGAAAAATCACCAGCATCAAAATGATCAAATAAAACTGAGAATAAAAATAACAATTCAAATCCTCTCCGAATCACAGTCAGGCTGTACCACACTCTCCCAGTGATTTTAACGGTAGTGATTGATTATTAATATTCATTTTAACAATTTTTTTTTTAAATTGGGGGTTTATTTACTCAAGCAACATACATATTTAAGTTTATCAAACTGTCAGAAATAACAAAAATGCATGGGCCCTTACTGTACGAGGTCCATTCTGAGTCAGGGAGAACCCTGGTATGAACTTGAGTTGAATGTTGATGTGCTTTAGAAATGATCACCTTGAGTTTCTACATCTGTCCCAAATAAAACATGGGCTACAGAACTGTCTGCAAAGTGAAGAAGAAGAAAAAAGTTCTCCATAAATGCATAGCTAGTAGGCTACAACATCCCGTTGCATACATCCGCGATATCCCCAGTGGCGGTTTAAGATGAAGATGGTGGGACACCTACTGACGTTACTTTGTGCTGATGCAAAACCAGAAAATGACATAATTTACAATTTAATGACACACAGTTTAACACAGGTGATAATCCGACTGGTGGGCACATACCTGCTCTCAATAAGGTATTGTATTCCCCAACTTCACCGCGTTGTCCTGCTGCTTTCATGTTTCGGTAATCTCCTCGGAAAGATGTTCAGGTCCTGGAAGTCTGTTGGTTCCTAAACAGTCAGGTACCATCCCATCGAAAAACACACGCCGGAAGCAACAAAAAAAAAGGGGCCTTCTCTGACAAGTTAGCTAGCAGTTAACGTGTTTTATCCCGGAGAGCCGCTCCACTTGAAACTTCAAATGTTTACCAGGTTTATAAAAATATCCCGCGGCTGGTGGGCACCGAGGTGTTTAATTTAAAAAAATAAAGTTTTTCTTCAAAAGGCAGACTTTCATATTTTGGGGTGTAGAAGACTATCTTTCTACGTCGGTCAATCGCATTTACTAGCAAATGACAACAGCATGCTATATGGCAAACAGCCAATCAGATGACAGTGTGGCGATCAGCACTTTGAGCATGCGTACACAGGAGGCACTTGACGTTGCGCGTGGGGTTATCCCATAGCGGCCTTTTGAGCCATGGGCATTTTAAACACCATTTTAAAACGTATATCCAATCAATAGCTTTACATTGTATAATAATAATAATAATAATAATATAATAACAATAATAATAATAATATCATCATCCTCATAATCATAGTCTTACGGTTTCATGTTGTGCTTAGATCCAGAATTATAATTTCTAAATTACACAGTGCCACTTTTCTGCTGCCAGCAGTTGGGGTTTTGCCGCTTTGGATCCAAAAAATAAATGATATCTCTGAGTCAGTCAAGGTTTACGTGTTTGTCCAAAATCTTGGAAACTACTGGCCCCATTGCCATGATATGTTCTGTGGATATATTTAAAGTACAAGATGATTGACAGGCAGAAAACATAGCAAATGGCTTTGGCAGGGACTGGGGCTCTGAGTAGAGAAAAGACATTGACAGATTCAGAATGGTGTAGTGGAGGGACAACTGTGAGGCCATCTGGTTTCTCAAGACAGAGATGCCAGCTCCTGGATTGATCAGTTCAATGGGTAACATTCAGAAAGACATTGATATTTTTAGTGCTTTCACCATATTGTCCATTAGGGGAGTCTATTAGGTGGACAATCATCATGCTATCTTAATTACCTACATACTTCTCAGTTTAAGCACCGCCTTCTCCATTAGTTCCATGAGTTCCAGACTTTCCTCGTAATTCTCATTTAATAAATCCTTTTCATTCATTGCCTTGAATAAAGGCCATGTATTTGTTTCAGTGCCATTCGTCACTCAGTGGGTAGCACTTGTGTTTTATTTCATACTTGATTTCATTCATTTTCTGGAGTGCAAAACCACTTGAAGTACCCAGGCTTTTTTGAAACCAAACCAATAGGCTCCACAGTATTGGTGTTTTCACTCACCAATGCAGCGCCTGGACATAATGGCACTGTAACAAGCCATATCAACTAACCGTTTAGCATTAACCAGGGAAATGAGTGCAAACATTTTGCTTTCAAAATGTGAGGGAGCGGTGCCCTGTAGACTAATGATTAAGGCTCTCTCTCTTCCCTTGTTTCCTGTTTGCCTCTCTAATACAATCTGTCCAAAAAAGGCAAACATGCTTAATGGAAAGGGAGCGTGAAATTCAACATTCAGTATTTGTGTCTCAGCTTATTAGAGGCAACTAAGTAATTTTATTTAGTTTAATGTTAAGCTTGAACTCCTGGTGGTATAGATAAGTGGTTGCAATCTAAAAAGTGGAAGAGTCTACAGCCCCACTACTGGCTGTGTAAGACTGTTGCGCATAACAAATGGATGAATAACCAGGGTTCATTCCTCTAGGCATCATTGTCTGTGGAATCCTTCTATAGATATTTCAGTCTGGACCAAACAGTGGACCAGCCTGCTGACCCTGTCATACCTGAAGCCACACTGCTTGAGTGGGAAAAAAGCTTTGCCCTGTGACAGGAAACGGGCAAGATGATGACAGCCATTTAAAATCCAAGTTCTTTATGTCTATTAGACATCTGTTGGAGTAAATTAATGTTTTTTTTAGTATTAAAAACTATAGAAATGCATACAAATAAATTTGTTGCTTCCATAGCAACACAAATGCAGCACTTTATTCCTTAAAACTCTGTAACTGTATACCAATGAAAGAGTACAATTGGAGCCTCTGACACCACCCAGAACATTCCATTCAGATATTGTGGAAAGTGAAACGTAGAACTTTGGCAGTGGATGTAAAGAGAGTGAGTCCTGGATAGTCGCTGAAGTAATATGAGGTTTCAGTACAGAATAAAGTAAACAACCAGTGCTAAAAAAAATAATTTTTCAGCATATTTAAATTGGAGTTTGATGAGAAATGGAGACAGCTGTCTCATTGGCAGTCAATTAAAGTACTGCAGTCACCCTTGGTGGCATGGCTGTGATTATGTTACAGCTTGTGTTGTAGCTTAATGTTATGCTTCGGCTTTGAATTAGAACTCAGAAACACACAGCACGGACACAGAAAGTCAGTTTAAATATTTATTTAACAGTCTTGGACAATGTGCAGAGAGGGAAGGGTCGGGATCGAGGCAGAAGCAGGCAGACAGGAGTGAGGCCGAGGCAGAGCTGATACTTGGAGTTGGTGGGTTGTGAGCGTCCAGTACTAGCTCACCAGGGGTACGGTCAGTAGAGTGATGAGATCCGAGTTGTGAGGGAAACTGGCACCAAGCGAGCGGGGAACAGCAAGGCGCAGCAGGAGACAAGCAGGTTCAGAACAGAATCTGAGGAGACAAGATTACACAGGAGCAAAAAACACAGAACAAAAATGCAGCCGTTGTAGGAGCAGAATCACTTAAAGTTCCTCAGAGCCAAGTTACCACGTGAAGGGTTGAAACAATCTGGCGCCAAAGAGGTGAACAGCCCAGGTAGACCAACTGTAGAGGTGATTAGTGGAATGTGCTGTAGCTGGGTTGGAACAGGAGAAAGTGGCCACGCCCCTTGACCTAAATCCTCAGTGTAGCTCGCCTCGGCAGGTGAAGACAAAACACACAGACAGACACAAAAAAAGGGGAGGAAAAAACAAGCAGGACAGGGAAGACTACAGCTGACCATAACACTTAACCCTTTTGTACAGTTATTGTTTTTGCACATCTGTAAATCAGTATGGCTGTAAATCAAATGGCTGGGAATGATATTGTTCATGCCCAAGACAATAAAATTGTGCTGCCCTTTTTAATTGACATCTCAAAGGCCTTTGGTACATTGAATAATACTTTCCCTTTAGAGTGTCTCAACAACATTTGGTTCGATATTGCATCCTGTAGGTGGGTTGAGAATTATTTGGTAGATTTCAAGCTGTTTTGGCTGATTAATCTGGGAAGGGGTTCCTCATGGGTCTGTTTTGGATCCTTTTATATTGTCTATGTGTAAATAAGTCCGTTTCCAGTTATTGTATCTGGGCATTTGGATGGATGATTAGCTTTTAAAACGCACATACCTGAATGTATAAAGTAATAAAGCCAAAATTGGCATTCTTTGGTAGAAAAAAAGCTTGCCTCACCCAAAGTTGTAAGAAAAAGATTGTTGAAGCTAAGTTTCCATCAGTTTTAGATTATCGACATATCATTTACGCGGCTCCCTTTATATTTAAGCCACTTGATGCAGTGTATCACTCTATCCTTAGATTTATATCTGGTGATGGATTCAGTACCCACCATTGTCTCCTTTATCAAAATGCAGGTTGGACTTTCTTGGCTCTAAGAAGGGAGCAACACTGCATTGTATTTGCTTGCAAAGCCTTGCTTAAAAAATGGCCTGTATATTTAACAAGCTTGCTAAATTTTAAATTGTGTCACTATGGCACCTGCAGTAGTAATTTCTTGGTCCCGAATATTCCATTTTTTAGGAGAGAATTAAGCAAAACTGCATTTGAGTATTATGCTCCATATAAATGGAATAACCTGCAGATTCTACTGAAATTGAACAACCTAATTCCATTTAATCACTTTACATGTCTTCTTTATGTGTCCATATATTCTGTATGTGCATGTGCACTTTGAGTTGTTTATCATTCTGTAATTGTTTTATGTTTACTGTGTGTTGCAACTGTATAGTATATGTTGTTTACTATGTTCAGTAATTTCATAGGGCATGTAATCAGGGTGTCATTGGAAAAAAATGGCTATAGAAACAGAGGTACACTGTATCATGTGATAGGGGAAGTAAAGTAGCAAGAAGAACTAGTGAATGTTTCCAGCTTGTTTGTGTCTTTTCATCCTAATTTGTCTATTTTGTGTGTAATGTACAAATGAGGACAATTTGCATAAATACGCCGTGCTGTGATGTGTGTAGATTTTTAATGCATAGCACTTTGAATGCCATTTACTATACAAATAAACTTGCCTTGTTCCACCACTACAGTACTGTTGACAAATTTCCATAAATGATTGCTTTATAATTTTGCCGCTGTTTACTTGCACTGTAGATGGTTCGAGTTGTGTTACACACCACTGACAACCAAATGACCCTAAATAGACAGAAACTGTGGAACATGTGAAGACAGTGAAAATGAGACATGGATGACCCAGAAGAAAAGGTCACAAGAAAGGAAGCGATTATTCAGAACCAGGTTGTATTTATACTTTCTTTTTGATAATAGAGAAGACGTAAATGTTTGTACTCCATCAGTAAATGCTCATAGGTTTCTCACTTTCTAATAAATCAGCCAATCTGCAGTTATGAATGTTGAATAAGTCATTAATAAAGGCTTTTAATCGTCAAACCTGCAGTTTTAAAGTTTCATAAGCTAGATTGATGAGTTAAAGGGCCTTTCCACAACATGGCGAACGTATTAATGTTTTATGACGAATCTGTAAAACAGACTAAATAAATAATGTGCCACTAAAAAAACAGGCAGAGGTGTTTCCTCTGTATGGAAATTCAAAGTGTGTAAAAACTGTACAATTCAAAGTGACTTTAATGATTGTACACAGTCTGTTTACTGCAAGCTAATTCCAACATGTTCTTTTAATATACAATGCAAAAAAAAAAAAAAAAAGTCCTCTAGGACCTGCTGTGCAGCTGTTAACATATTACTCACATGCGGGAACAGTGAACAGCCCAGTAGCCTTATCTCTTGCATAATTACAGGCCTACTGCCACTAATTTGTAGTTCGGCCGCAGATGCATTCAGAGCAGGCTGCACCTACACGCTGGGCAACCCACGTACAGAAAGAACTACGTAATCTGTCTTTGTGTGTGTGTGTGTGTGTGTGTGTGTGTGTGTGTGTGTTTAAAGACAAACGGACAGACAGACAGCGAGCATCTCTTCTTTTCTCTCGCATCAGCATCACGGGGTTGAATCGCTCTTTCTCCATCACCGAGGCGTAGGAGGCGTCTCTCAAACCTGTGGAGCGTCTGTCTGTCTCTCTCTGTCTGTGTCCGTCTGTCTGTTGGGAAGACACTACACACACGTCGGCTTTTGGAGTAGTTGTAGTTTCGGAGACAATAAAACGGGGTTTACTGCTCTTTGGGGGGAATCTCCGCTGTCAGTCCGGAAGACTTATCACCTTCTCCCCGTAGAGGAAGTTGAAGCGAACAGGTGCGTGAACCACAGCTCTTTGATTTCTTGTTCTCTTTCACCTACAAATATATATTTTTGAATCCTTCATTTCAAAACACCAGCTACTACATTATTTATTTTTCTATCGCATTTCAACATAATAGTCCCGTTTTTTTCCTTTTTCTTTATTTAGGCTCAATGAATAGTAGCCTATAGCCATAATCCATTCATGGTTTCTCAATTGGGCTGAAACCAGTTCTCCTACAGGTGGGATTTTGAGCAGCCTCCCAGCAGGGCTGCCTGTATCAGCTGCTCATATAGCCTATTTCAGACGGTGATGTTGTCTTGAAAAACCTGTCAGAGAGAAAAGTAGGGCGGTGGCATCGTTTTGGTGTCTTGTCACACATTGTAATACCGAGCGCTTGGAACCGGGAGTGTCTTCAAATTGCGTGTGTTTTGACATCCTCACAGCTGTGTGCGCGTGTTCATTTGGGAGCCAATCAAGCAGCCATGGACGCGTTCATGAAGGGGTTCTCTAAAGCCAGGGATGGGGTCGTGGCGGCGGCGGAGAAAACCAAGCAGGGAGTGACTGGAGCAGCTGAGATGACGAAAGATGGGGTTATGTTTGTCGGTGGGTGCTGGGAATTAATTTGATTGATCATCATGTTACGAGAAAAAAAGGGGACAGAAAGCATTACAACCTAGTTTGTTAATTATTAGTATTATTATTATAATTGGTATTATTATTGTTGTTGCTGTTGCTGTTGTTGTTGTTGTTATAGCCTATATCATCATTAATATTACAACTACACAACTCTGACTATTCAACACTCTTCTGAGCATCAATGAAGCAGGGCATTGTGATTATTTGGTTTCTATTATTATGTTCATATGTTTTGACTAATTTCCTTTCCTTTCAGGTTCCAAAACAAAGGATGGAGTCACAACAGGTAACATCATATATTACTAAAATGAATTATTACAACGTTACATTCTCTTGTTGGTCTGGGAGAAAAAGAAAAAAAAAAGTGTATGAATTTACACATTTTGTATATCCAGCCCTTCTTGTTAACATCAACATTTTTCCAAAGAAGTTTTTAAAGATTTTAAAGCAAACACAGATGTACTCTCACTGGATCCTCAGATGGTCAGTAAGAGAGATATAGGCCATTGTAACTCGGCAGGTGAGTATGTGTCATATTTCACAGCTTTAACTCTCCATGGGCTAGGCCTTGCCATTTCTCATACACAACAAGCAGAGAAGCCAAGGGAGACTCTGTTATAGGCACCCAGGGAAATGGCCGTATTGTTGTATCATGACTGCAAGTCAAGTGAGTGTTTTGGACACTGGGATTATGTGTGTCATTAAAGCCACTAAATGAGGAAGGATATCTTTTTTTCTCAGTGGGATCCAGTGGCCTACATTAGACCTCTGATATGATAATCTGAAGGTCCACATAGGCAGGTATGATGCACTATGGCAAAGTGCAGCTTAGCGATTAATTATTAAGTGTAACACTCCATCACCATACAGTGCAAAGCATGTGTTCCCAATGTTTTTGGCTTTTAGCCCCTAAAACTACTTCTGACCCCATGTCACTGGTCATATGTGACCAGTTTAAAACCAGATACATAAAAATGAACTTTATTCTGTGCAATGTTTTTCTTTCTGCTGTTCTATCTTGCTATTAAAGTTGTGTCCCCTCAAATTTAATTTGTCAACCCTTATCAGGGCCCTTATCCTCAAGTTGGGAACCACTGGTGTAAATACTATAGCACTAAGTGACCCTCAATCGAGCAGCTTTTTTGTGAATGTAGGCCATGCACCGAGAATGTCTTTTTTGATTGACTTTTTTCATCCTTAATTTAAGACTGAAGCCTCACTTAATTAAAATAACTCATTTTCAATAAACCTCTTCAATGTAGTTACACAAAAGGTTTACTTAAAAGTCACAAGAAACACGCGTAATATCAGATGCGCTTCTGTGCAAAATTAGACATTACACAGCAATACGTTGCGCAAACAGCAAAAGGTGTGCTGAAACTTGGTAAATTTTAGGAAAAAAAGGGAAATGAATCCAGTCTGTTTATGAGGTTTTTCAGTTAAATTACACAACAGGGGATGATCCAGTCTTAGATAACTCTGTAGGGTGGTCTAAGTAAAAACATTTAAGTATTTAATTTCTCTTTTACCCAAATCTGTGTGGACTTCAGGTAATGATGCAGAAAGTAGCTTCTACCACATAAGAGAACACTATTTCAAAAATAGGAAATACGCAGGCAAAGAACCCACATTTATCTTGGTGCTACAATATTCTATATCAAGGTAAAAGTGCTATTTATAAAATGAGACTATGTAACTTTTGAAATAAGAAGTATCACAATCTTTACAATCTTACAAATGAATTTGTGAAAAACACATTCCATGCTCAATTTGATACATGTCATGGTTTTGTGGCTACACAAACAACAGACTGCACAAATGCCCTTCTTCATCTTTCTTCACCACAGCTGTGTCTGGAGTGTCTCATGTGGGTGGAGCCATGGTTACCGGGGTAACCGCTGTGGCCCACAAAACTGTGGAGGGTGCAGGAAACATTGCCGCTGCCACTGGATTGGTCAAGAAGGATCCTACCAAACAAGTAACATTTCATTAAAACTGAATTTTTTTTCTTTTTTTCAAGGAATCAATTTTTTCGTGTTTAAAAAAGTCTGTTAAAAGTGTACCAAACTTAAGATATCATTCTTTTTCTGTTGACAATAGTGCAGCAGTGTTCTCCATTTTTGCTGTGAACTGTGATTGGCTTGATTGGTGAAATGTCTTTGTGGGCGGGTACAAATAAATAGTTCATGACATCACTTAAAGGCTCCTGCACACAGCCTGCGTGGCGGGAGCGTGGCGGGAGCGTGGCGGGAGCGTGGCGGGAGCGTGGCGTTTCTGTTGCGCGTCAGCTGTGTGGCGTTTTCTATGTCTTTGCACACCAGAAACAGGTCTGAAGCTGCTGCTAGCCTTGTCTTTACACATGCATGTTTCCCATTGATAAAATTAATTAATAGCGTGTTCTTGAACTTTATTTTGTCATTATTTTTTGTGTTTGTACATTTGTTTGCACATATTTTAACATCTATATTTTTCAATTTCTCAAGCCGCGTTTGAGACGTGCGTGTCACGCAGGCAGTGTGCAAGCTCTAACCTGTTAACACGGGAGCCAAAATAAAAATGGACATGCCACGCAGCTGACACGCTCACACCACGCAGGCGTTGTGCAGGAGCCCTAAGTTCCACACAAGCAGCTAACCAGCTACAAGGCTTTGGAGTGGAAGGTAGGCTAGTTAGACCTCGATTAAACAGAGCATGTGGTAACAGCCTGGGGCAAGGTTTTATAATTGTATTTAAAACAATTCAACTCAGAGCGGAAAAGCGCCGGACATCCTTTAACTTCACAACAAAATAAAGATTGGCTGAGGATGGGTGGTTGGGTGGATGCCTAGCAAGGAAATAAAACAAAGCAATTGGCATCGCTATGATTGAAGCGTCTACGACAAAAAGGCAGTACGGTGCAGTAGCCTAGCTTTATAACTTCCATTTTCCAAATGTTGGATGTTGTAAGGGGACAGAAATTTTACATTACTAATGGCCTGCCTGGGCTCTGCTTTAATGGACTATGACAGGCTATCACAATGTTTGTGACAATGACTTCCAGGTAGAAAAGATGCTAGCAAAGCAGCACAGTAGGCCTACACACAATGAGCACAGCAGAAACATCAGATAGGTCGGACCACGTCTTCAACTCTTTAAAGGTTACAGTTATGGCTGACAATGACAACAAAAATAACTTCACATATCCCCATAGTTCAAACCAACTGTCAGTTTTCTACCCAGAAGTGATTGTTGTTAGCGCAAGGTCACACTGATTCTAGTTAGTAGCGCAGCACGCAAGTTTCCTGTGGGTCTCCTAGCAACACTGGCCGTAACACGTCAGTCCACTGCTGCCATGTCTAGCCAGAGGCAAAAAAAAACAAAAAACAAATGGGAGAAGAACAGAGAGAAGACTTCAAATTTCAGTTTGACTTTAATGCTTTGATTTTTTTTCTGACCACACTTAGCGGACAGTCACACTTCTCCACAGACTGGTGATATACAACATAACCTTTAAAGTTTGCAGCACAGCGCATCCCTCCATTTCATGACAGTGGCTGCTATTACACTACACTGTTTCAAAATGGCCTCCTGACCTTGAGTCATTTGTCATCACTTCTCATATCTGTTGTGAGTCTTTCTTCTCTGAAATGGAAGGTATTACATATTGTTAGCATACCTGCATTGTTCATCTTGTCAGTCTGGCCATTGTTTGTCCAAAGGAGGAGGAGGAGGTGAAGGCAGTTTACTGCAGCAAACAATTCTGTTTTGCACTCTCCCTGTAGATGTTGATGTTTACATGGAGTCAGAGTCGGAGCTACCATTCAGGACAATAAGGACAGGTCATGTCTTGGGTATTTTGTTCTGGGAATTTACTAGCAATGAGTAATTCTTAGACATATCATTTTAGCCTTGAAACATTTAACAAAATAAATGAAATACAAAAAAAATTAAAAACTTGACAAGAATTGGGGGAAGTTACTTCAGTATTTCTAAAATATTTTCACATTAACATTTAACATCATCGACCACTCTGTAGCTCTCTGGAGCAAAGTTTCCACAAGTTGGTCCCTGTTTTGTTTGTATCTCACACACATGCTTAAAAGTCCAGTGTGTAACATGTTTAGTTGTTCATAATCAATATAGTTATCGCCTGTTCACAAACTTGTCCTTTTTCATGAATATTGACCACCACCATCAAGTATTCCTATTGGCTTGAAATTTTAAGTTACCATTTGCATGAACTTGGGTAGACTCTCCATAGTCTCGCGCCATCTTGAAATACGTTAGCCGGTAAGGGACATACAGGACATACTGCTAATGGGTATCGTAGCTTCCCGGCCCTATCATGGAGGACCATACTCAAAATCCAAATTTCAGGAACAGGAATCTTCTTCTTCTTCGCCCAGAAAAAGAAAAAAGTATATTGAAAAGTTCAAAAGTCCGGCTTTTAGAAGCGAGAAGGCTACCACTGCGTTGCGCAAGAGAGTTGATTGCGATATATGATCTCAACACTAGAGGGTAGAAATTCCTACACATTGGACCTTTAAGTAGCCTACACTGTACACGCTTTTGACTCTGACCTGCGCCCCTTTGCTGCATGTCATTCCCCCCCTCTCTCCCCTTTCATGTCTTTAGTTAAAATAAAATGCCAAAAAATAATCTTAAAAAAATTAAAATAAGAAAAGAGGAACAGATGGCCCTCATGTTCATGCTCTGCTTTTGTTATACACTGGAAAAACACAGTCTGATGTTCTTTTGTTGTCAAAGCAGCAGTTACACTAGCCCAAGGTTTATATCTGGATTAATATGTTGTTAAAATTGGATGTTATTCTGAAAGAATGATTTATTACCCTCCTCTCTCATTACATCGTTGTGAGTAGCGGGAAATGATAAGCCAATCAAATATTTCCCTGGGCAACGGCAACACTTTGTTAAATGTTTGTTGTGATGCTTGATTTCCCGTACTTTAATTAGCGATGAAACACAACTTTGACACTAAGAGATAATAGCACACACACACACACACACACATAAGCACACACATGTCTTCAGCTCTGCTTTAATTGGCTGTCATTAGTGAAAAGTACCATGTAAAAAGATAAGATAGCAAAGAAATTATTCTCCAGCCAGTGGGTAAACTGACACCTGAACAAGCAGTTCTTTTATTGAAGCTATCAAATTATTTTTTCTTTACCGTTTTCATCATCTATTGCTGGCATTTGATTTCATTACAAAAAGATGCTTATGGTATTTCCCACAAACACCCAATTTAATCCTTTCATCCTTGTTAGCGGTTGTGTTATTAAGGCAGCTAGATAGATAATATTCACCCTGAGAGATAAAACACTGATGCAGCTCCACCTGGAATGAGATCAGGCTCATTATGAAGAACTCTGACAAGCCAAACTCGCTGACAGCACATCCAAACAGATGGCTTAACGGACACAGAGTGCACTGTGTACTGACTGATGGTAAAATGGTGGTCTGACTGACAGAGGAATAAACATGGATTAAAAGAAAACTAAATCCTGGTATTCTAACATGCAAACAGCAGCAGATTGTGCTCATTCAACCATCATCGTCTCAGGCGGCTCAGCCATTGAACGCCATTAATATTGATTTCATTTGAAAAATTGATGCCAGGTTGAGAGCGAGCCCATCAAAGATTGTCTCCTGTGTCTGACTGACACACACACACACACACACACACACACACACACACACACACACACACACACACACACACACACACACACACACACACACACACACACACACACACACACACACACACACACACACACACACACACACACACACACACACACACACACACACACACACACACACAGAGGATGGTGGGATGCTGAGTCAAATTAATCTCCTCATCGAGTTGTTTCACCAATCTATCAGCTGCTGGTAACACATATCATTCAGGAAAGAGCAAAAAGGTAGAAGGAGAGGAAAAAGACAATGAGATAGAGAGTGGTGGTAGAGTGGCGGGGAGATGAGGAGGAGGACAGGAAATAGAAAATGGTCTCAACAAACACATCTTATTGCTTGGATCTTTTCAGCGACATGCAATAAAAAAAAAAGGCTGCTGTACTCCCCGTCCCTTTGCGAGCTATTTCTGCTTTGAAACAATACAGACCGGAGGTGAGGAATTACACAGAGATGGTTTACACAGACATTCAAGGTTTGATTTGTCCTGAAAAAGGAACAAATCTTTAACTTTCGGCCAAACTTTAATCTGACTCCAGTACAGAAAAGACAAGGAGGTGTTTATTAGCGGTCCAACTGTGTGTTTGTGTGTTTACATTAGCACACATCTCTCCAGCTCTGCTGGGTAAACAGATGGAGGCTTTCTGGGGGGTGTTACATGCAACAGCAGGATGAGAAGGTGCAATAAGGGGTTTAAGGTTATGTCAGGCGCCGGTGAATGCGCCCCACACACTTACAGACACACACACACACACACACGTCAGCGCACTGTGACCACTCCCCATTAAGGAAGGTCAGTTCAATGGCACGGTGCATCACGCCATCCTGTCAGTGAGACAGGAGAGACGTCACACACCCCCACCTCTGCTTCTTCATTAGCGCCTCATGCCTCGTCTCTATCGCAGCAGCCCATTCAGAGGGGTGAAATCTGGGAGTTAGTTACATTCAAACTTGTGTTGTAGAATATTATACATTATATCTATGATAATATGTAATTAAAATCTGAGTCACATGCATCCAGATGTTGTTCCGATAGTCTGGAGTTGCATCTGTGTCTACGTACTGCAACTAATTATTATTTGCATTATTGATTCATCTGCTGAGTATTTTCTCTAATAATTGTTTAACCATTTTGTCAACAAAGTCAAAAAATAGTACCTAATTCCTATGATAATTTCTAACAGTCCAAGGTGACATCTTCAAATGTTTGTTTTAGTCTGACCAATAGTTCAAAACCATAGATATTTAGGTTACTATCATGTATGACTAAGAAAATCATTAACATAAATGTTCTGCTGGTGGCCGGGTTGGCTCCGTTGGTAGAGCAGGTGCACATATGTAGAGGTTTACTCCTTGACACAGCGGCCGAGGGTTCGACTCCAACCTGCAACCCTTTGCTGCATGTCATTAACCCCCTCTCTCTCCACTTTCATGTCTTCATCTGTCCTGTGTAATCAAAAGTCTAAAATGCCCCAAAAAATTACAAAACAAAACTAATCATTGCAGCTCTAATTGTGTCTATTTTTTCTTCTTTTTTGGCAACAAAAAAAGGTGTAGATAAAGGCCTCCCAAAGAGGTCAGTAGTAACACAACTAAGAGAGGAGAGTGAAAGAAAAAGTGAATTAATTGAATATGCTCAATATGTGCACAAACACAGCTGGCTACGGTAATGGCACTAATCTGCATTTGACTTCACAACAGTTCAGTACAGTAACAGTAACTCCCATAAGATCATGCATATATCAAACTGGATCATATTAACAGTAATAAAAATGCTTTCTGTTTGTCTTTTTCCAGAGTGATGAGCAGTACTCAGCAGTACAGGACATGGCAGAGTCACCGGTAGATACTGACCCTGCGGATGCTACAGAGGTGAGACTCCACTAGCAATAGTCAATAAAATGAACATAAAGCTGAATTTCAAAGTCAAAGAAGGAACAGTTGATGGACATATAGACCGTCTAAATATGTTGCAGTCAGTATCAGACAGGGGTGGATTTATTGATGAGCCATAGGTTAAAAAAAACTCTGTGAGAGTGAACAGATTGCACCACTGCTTCATTACAGTAGAATGTGTTAGTGTGATACTATCATGCAGTCTATTTATATATATATATATATATATATATATATATATATATATATATATATATATATATATATATATATATATATATATTATGGCAGTTCACACTATAATCTGTATACTCCTCATGGGTAGATTTGTGGTGCTTTTTGTTCTCTCATTAGCCCACAACTAATTAACAAAATCAGAGATCAAAGATCAGAATATAAAGGAGCTAGGGAAGCGTAGGAACATTCAACCTTAAATAATATTCAAATATTTGTATGTCATATAGACATATATAGACTTGTTGGCACCGTTCATCCTTAAAGTGTACTAAATTGCATACATCTTAGTTTGAAGTTTTCTCCCAATACGGTTTTCTATTCTTCTAAACCTGAAAAACCAATCACCATTCCTAACTTGGTAAGAGCAAAGACGACAACCTGACAGCAGCCTGACAGAGTAATTACCAAACCATCTTACAAGTGTAACAATACCTCAACTGGTTGACACAGTTGTAATGTCATCATGCTGTATGGTGACGTTTCAAGAACAGTAAATTCATCTACCTCTTAATCTGTTTATTGATGGCAATGACACAGGAAATACATAGAATAAAATGTATCCATAGACACCTCTTGTCTGTCCTCTCTCTCAGGATGACACCGACGACAACTGATGTAGATCTTCACAATCAATGACCAATGACCGAAACATTCAATGTTGCTCTGCCAAGTCCCGTTGTGCCTCGTTTGGTTTATGGAGTCTCTGCTCAACGTCTGTGTGTGTGTGTGTGTGTGTTTCTGTTTGTGTTGTTACGTATGTCTGTACAGCATATGTGTAAATGTTGTAGAGAAAGGATGATGTTGAGTGAGTGAGTGAGTGAGTGAGTGTGTGTGTTTCTATGTACTTTTTATGTCAACTGTGTGGCTATGTCAATAACTCAAACATTGAAATATACCACTTCAAGCACCTAAGTGTCTCTCTATAAATGAAGAATTTACAGTGATCTGTTTGAAATGGAATCGTAATGATATTCTCTATTTTTGTCTGTATACTGTCACTGTTTTTGCGGTGGACTAAAGTGCTGAGCTATTTGTGCATTCATATTGTATTTTTTATGTTATCACTGCTGTAACAAATATATGTCATATTGAATGGACTTTTGAAATCCAAGAGCATGTAAAACAACTCAGCCTAACCGCTGTGATATGAATTTCTTTGTTTGGAGTTAAGTGTTAAATAAAATATATTTAAAAAAGTGTTGTTTCTGAGGTTTTGTTTATCTATTTGTATGTTTACTTGTTTACATGTAAACATACAAATATGTGTTCACAATTTTTTTAATAGCATGTTTTAATTCGGATGGATATTATATGCCAAACATGCTAATGAATCATTGCAAGCGTAAATTAAGACAATGCGACACCTGACCTCAGCTGCATGTCAAGTCATCTTATCGCTCTCATAATTACCTCATGAGAAAGTAGGACAAAAAACAGCCAGCTACAATAGTGTGTGTGTTAGCTGCGTCGTCTGGGGGAAAACCTGCACCACTAACAGGTTGCTGTTCAAAGGATTTCAATACATGCTAAGAAATAAGGATCCATGATCGGATGCACTGTTTTCTTTCATCAGAGGAAAACTTTTATTTTGGCATTTGCTTTACAGACAGTAATAATCCTGCCTGTAGCCACTAAGACTGAACCAACCAGTTTATCCTTATAATAGAACATATTGGCCTTGATTGTGTGCTGTACTCAGCTGTCCAGTAGCAAGATCCATAATGTGTGTTTAAGAGAGAAAGAGGATGTGGACATGTACTTACCAAGGTCTGTCCTTGCAACCATCTCCTCCAGCATCTTTCCTCTAGCAGACAGTTCTGCTTCATTAACGCCGAGACTGATGTTCCATTTTTATTGGCCATCTGTACTGTGGTATTTACTCACAACAAATCCATCTGCAGCTGCAGAACATCTTGGTGTTTTACTTCTTGTACTACACTACTTCGTAGCAGGTATTTCAGGGATCTTTGAATTCTCCCGTTCTTATCAATAGAGTGGGTCATTTAATTCTCTACTTTTGACTTCCATTTCTTCCTAATAAATCCTGCAGAGGCCTGCACTGTACACATCCTCACTTGTTATTCTCCATGCCCGTCAACTGCGGTTTCCTGGAACATCCCTGCAGAAAGCTATGACTTGATGTTATTGTTGCCATTCTACCCAACCCCACATATAAATCACGTTAATACACTGTGTTTACTTTCGTGTATGTTTTGAAAATACTGTACATTTATCTACTTTTTCATAGTTTTGAGAGGTGAGTAAAAAATAGCAGCCATACGTGCTGTGATCACTTTAATTTGGATTAGATTTCCTTCACTCAAGTCATAACTTATGACAAGGTGCTGTAGTTCTCCGGAAGAAAGTTACAAAAATATGTGCGAATGTTTTTCAAGACACAATGTAACTCCTTGGACTACAAAACTGGCTTCACAGTCAGTTCTAGTCATAGGGTTTGTATTACCCTCTACCATAGCATTTGACTTAAAAATGATTTTACATTTTCATCATAGCCAGAATAACCCTAAACCTTACTTTACTGAGCTTCACTAGAAAAACACAAATGCATTCTTGATGGAAAGTAAGAGAACTGTCATTTATTTTTTTTGTATCTAAGCACATTATATTGATGGATTCTGGTGGGAGAAAAGAAGAATGCAGACCAAGTATTCAGCGCTGTGTTGACTAACAGTATCCGATCGTTGCATCAAACGACAACTTGGTGTGCATTCCTGACAGCTATTTGTCACTATAAAATGTGTATGCTGCAACAAGGAAGTTGAATTGATCCCATCTCTTGATTAAAAACAATCCATAAAGTACAAAACAGTTCCCAGTTCCTCAAATTTCAACCTTGTACAGTCTGGTATCCACATCTGGAGAACAGATGATGGAGAGAAGCGATGAAGACTAAGATTCTGTGTTTCACTTCCTCTTCCTCCTCTTCAGGGCCTTCCACTCTCCCTCCTGAGTGGCCAAGCTGCCAAAGAGCTCTCTCACTTTCCTCTTTCTCTCTGAATCTCTGAAACACAGAACCCGTGAATAGTTAGTAACAGAACCATTTCACAGAAACATTCTGACAGGCCCGTTGTGTTACCCGTACCTGTTCATGACCTCATTCAGCTTCTCTCTGGCCAGGAATCGTGTGTCCTTCCTGATCTCCCTCAGAGCGCCCTTGAACTCCTTCTTGTATTTGTGCTGCAGTCGCTCCTTCTCTCTCTCCTCTTTGGTGCTGCCACGCTTCTTTCCATAGTCCAACCTGACAAAATATTAAAGAAGCAAATTAGATATTTTGAGCAGATGCACAACCAGCAAATGTGCATGCCATTGTTGTAGTACTCAAGATCGGTCTTGGTCTTACTTTTTGAAGGTCCTGGTCTCGTTACGTTTACTTGGTCTTGTCTCAATCTCTGGATTTGATTTTAAGATCGGTCAAGACCGCAACTGCAGGGATTTTTGTTGCCTGTGCACGGTCTGATTTATGCCTATGTGTTAAAACTTTCAAATGCAACCAATAACTTGAGTTACGTTTAATTTGAAATGTGTTACCGTAAACCCCACCCTCCCTGCCCCCTTTACACGCACTCGCAAGAAAGTGAATGAGGAAGATAGGAGAAGAAGGTCTGGCTGTCTAACACAAATCTGCTCTTGGTCTTGACTCGGTCTCGCCCTGCCTTGGTCAAAGTCTCGGTCCCGATACACTGGTCTTGGTTTAGTTGGTCTCGACTACAACACTGGTGCATGCCTCACTTCAACAACAATGAGAACGTGTTGCCTTTGTAATTAATTGGATTCCCACTTACACTTCAACAATCTTAGGTGTGAGGAGCTTCAGAGGAATTGGCTTCCTCCCTCAAAACCAGCCGACTGCGAGTCACAGGAGCACTGCTGATGGTCTCCAGGATCTCACTGTGAAGTTCCTGCAACAAAACAGCAACCATGATTATTAGGAGAAACTGACAATAGGAATTTTGAGGGGGGGGGGGGGGGGGGGGGGGGGGGGGGGGGGGGGGGGGGGGCGGAAGAGGAAAAGATAGACCTTGTATCAAAACTTCTTTGGGAACCAACCTGTAAAAGCTTTGGTAATGTATGGGCTGAAAGATGTTTGGAAAGTAGCAGTCTGATTGGCTGGAAGATGCATGCGAAGGATGTGAGGTCTTTGTAGAGCAGGCAGCACCGCTTCACCAGGTCCAAGCAAGTAGACAGACACATCAACCTGCGGAGTGATACATAAACATGGATCATCATCCCAGTTTTACGGTTTGATATTTTTCTCATGGTTATGAGACTCCTCAATAACAGAGCCAACACACCCTCTCGATCACCCCCTCCATCTACTCTCCGCCTTACCTCCATGGGCGTGTTGGCAGGAGTGTTGTTCCTTCTTCATATTTATGAATGTGCAGTATACCCTATACATATACCATATGACCAATGTATGTGTAAGTGTATCTACAGCGTGAAATATGTACATCTTCATGTCTCAGGAAAAACACATTTCCTGGGAAAATGATTTTTTTCTACCTTTGCGTAGTCTTAGATTCACTTTTATCTTTTATCTCCAAGTCGTTTTGGGCACCACCGCCGAACAAACTAAATGGTATTTGCAATAAAAAATTAACAATAACATTGTTAACAAAAACAAACAAAAAAATGAACTAAATGACTTTTCTCAGATCTAATGATTGTAGTTGGTCCCCAGTGGACTTCTTTAGCAAGTTGTGTTTTTAAGCTTTTGAAGTGTTATTTATATATTCTCTACTCTAGCTTTTCCAACGTGTTAGACACGAATATATTAATAATAATAGTATAAAATGAAATAGCAATTTTTTTTATTGAAAAATGTTACATTTTCGTAAGGGAGGACCCTTAAAGCCCCTGCCAAATACATGCACCTTAGTCTTCTACAGACCTAGGGGAAACACTGACAGCCAAGCAGGCAATGACAGAGGTAGGAAGCTGATATTAAGTAGGTGTAATGTGCAATAATGTTCTTAGTTTGTTATGTTGCTAATTGCCACTAAACATAAAGCAAAGCTCAGCCTGATGGGGATGTCGTTACTTTTACAGGTATTTGGTAATAAACTAAAATACTATAGAAAGAGAAACAAAATCAGTGGAATACATTTTGCTGGCTGCATCTTGTAGAATCCATGACAGGATTCATGTTGTCCTGAAGGCCAGAAGAGGTGCCAAATACTATGCGAGAGGTGGAAATTATAGCTCTTTCTACGGTTTCTAGTTTAGTCTACATTGCACAGTAATAGGTAGGAAGGAACAGTTCTTGTAGAATCTACAGGAACAGTTCTTGTAGAATCTACAAGAACTGTTCCTCGCTATTACTCCAGGAGTTTAACAATGTGTGTCAAAATATTCATCTTTACACATTTAGACACACTGTGGCCTTCATGCAGTGTACACTCATTCTGCCCCTTCCTATCCAAATGCTACATCACTCTAACCCCAGCTGCTGGTGTGGCATGAGTCACTGTGAGGTCTGAAGGAATGCAGGAATCAGGATATGACCGGCCACCCTGGTGTGAGGAGCATGACTCACAGCAGCACGATGATTTACAGAGTAGGTATTTAGGACTGCAGCACGTCTCAGTTGGATTCATTGAGAATTAAAATACTTCTGCTTTCAAATAGAAACACCATATTAATAAATGCTTCGTTTGGTTAAGGGTTACAGACAAAAAACAGCTTAGTGATGTAGAATTTCTAATCTTTGTAATTGTTATTAGATACATAAATGATGAAATGGTGTTTATTGTGTGTGACTTGCAGATTTACTTATTTTTCTTTGACAAATAAAGCCAATAAATTAAATGAATTTCTCTCCAAGATAACCGTTTTTAAGTCTGAGTGATGTATGGCATGTTGTGAGTATTATTTTAGTCGAGTACAATTAAAATGTCTATTCTCAAACACTGTGCACAACCATGGACTGATAAAGTCTGTTTGCAAGCTTTGCTTGGTGCCCACACACCAGCTGCTGTGTGAAACCACGCTGGCGACTCATCAGGAACACACGAGTGAATGTATCAGCTCTGAGCCACACAGTCCAAACACAGTTACAGGTAAACACAGTATAATTCCATCTTATCTATGCATTAATAAAGACCCTCAGTATACACTCATTCTTTACCAGCACTGCATGACATGCTAATCTTTTATCAAATGTTGTAAAGCAGCTGGTTAAAGAAGAGATCTGAGTGATGAGTGCATGTCTGTGTGCTTCCATTTTGTCTTTTTCTTTTGCAAAAGAACAAATAAATAATTTTTATCACTTAATGTATATACAAAAAAAAGGAAAATTTATCTAACTTCATTTATTGCCGTTTTATTTTTTGGTGGTCACATTCTGGTCCAAACTGAACACGAGAAGCTGTGAGAAGACAAAACGTTTTCTCACACTTAATCTCCCTCCCTCTCTTCCTACTGGGCCTATACTTGTCTCCAAACAAGTGTTCACTCCTGTTATTACATGGTGTTGTTACATACTCAATTCTACATGGCCAATAAGGCATTCTGAGATCTGTGGTGTCTAAATGCCATGCTTGTGGGGGTCAGCTGTATATACAGAGGGATATACAAACAGCATGTGGCTTTTATTTAAAAATCATTTTGGAACAGTGATCAATGTAAACCAGGGGCAGTAATTCAATGAATAAATTACAACAATGCTTGTGTCATTAAAATCTTTCTGATGAGCCTGGATAGGTTAACATGGTTTCTCAAAACATTGCTAACATCATATTGCATTGAAAGATGTTTTAGTTCCCTATAATCATTCCTCCAGTCCATACAGTTAAAGGTGCACAGATTAAAGGAGGTTAAAGGTTGGATGTAGAACGAAAGTGTGTGGGCATAGTGCTTGTAAGGGCAGATTTAGCTACTGTTAACAGAACTGTTAGGATGAAATAATGATGATCACACTGTTCTAAACTACTCAATGCACAATTGTTTCCCATAAAGTTATGTAACTTTATGGTCAACTCTCACCCTGTCTAGTTAGCTTTCAAATCTAATCAATTTGGTACGTCATTGCTAAAAGATGAGTTCCTAAGTTACTGTTGACAAACGTGTTTCTCTATGTTGTTGCAGAAAATTGTATAAAATCAGCCATTATTAGATGGTTCTGCCAACTGATTGAAATAACATCAAATGAGTGTATGGTTTAGGGGTTTGACCAGCTTCTTTCCCTCCAGGTGTACTCCCCTCCTACCTATGGTGATCTCTGTCAAGCTCATTCTTGAGTTCCAAGCGATGGGTTGCAGACAATGGCAGGCTTTTCTTGCTCCAGCTCTGGCAAGACTCCGAGTCTGACAACACCAGCAGATCACTGCACTTGCCCGATGGCCTAAAGGGCGGCACCACAGTGTAACCTGCAACACAATGTCAAAGTCTATCAGCTCAGTTTGACCCTACGAACACTAGCACCAAATAAAAGGCGTGAAATGAATTGTGGAAATGTGTTGTAGAACATGAATGTGCAGCTACCTAGAGCAGTCTTGTCCTGCACGGCCAGATGCAGCGTTCCAGCCAGGAAGTTGACGAGCTCAGGTAGGAAGCGCTTTGAAAATGAGACGTACTCCACTGCCAGACAGCACAGCACTAAACCGGACGTCACGTCCTGTAATGATCTCAGTGGACACTAAGGACATACAAATCACAGGCAACAACACATACAAGCATGATTATGGCATTAGTGCGGAAAACATTGATTTTGTGCTATTTAAGGAGGAGATTCACTTCAACATCACTTCCATGTGAGTGTTTCAGCTCCAGCACTAAAAAAAAAAAAACCACCAGTGTAACTTCATACAGCTGTTTTGACCTGGAAAACTTATGATGAATAATTGAAAATGTTTGAGTTATGTACTATGTAGAAAGCCCTTTCTTATCCGGACAAAATCCACACACAAAAAGATGACTAATGAGAGGGCTGGCTTCAAACATAATGAGAGATGGCGAAATCCCACAAGAGGCAAGATGAGTCAAAGCGGTACAAAAAAAGCTCTAGTGATAAAGACAATAAGAAACACACTGAAGACTGGTGTACCTTGGTGAGAGCCTGGCTGATGTAAAGCAGCGCTGGAGTGGTAACTGGGTGTCTGAAGTCTGAGGTAGGAAACAACAGGGCTGTCACCTTCAGGTAGATGAGCTAAAAGACAAAAACAAACCAACTGTAGCTGCATTTGTCATATACAGAAGAAAGAGTACTCTCATTTGATAGAAAGAGCAAGGGGTACCACTTCCACTGAGGGTCGGAGGGGACAAACTGCATCTTCCTTACTTTGAATTGAACCTGAATACTCTCTTAGGAGACTAAATTCGAATATCAATCAAAGTTTAAGTCAGCATTTGTAGTAAGATGTAAGTACAACATGTCTAAACATTTATTGTATTCATATCATTAGCCCTGGACCAAGAGGACAATATTTTAAGCAGAGGTTAGAATGGTTATAACATTTAAAACCTTTAATCCACCCTGATAAACATTCAACATGTTTACGGTATTCACAGCAAATCCATACCATGTCCAGTGCTGGGAAAGCAACATGCCCTTTGACCTCAAGCACCTCCTCCGTGCTATGACCAGCGTCTCCGAGGATGCTCTGCATGGCTTTACACGCTGCTTCTGGAAACATCTGACACAAAGTGTACAGCTCTCTACACACACACACACAAGAGAGAGAGAGAGAGAGAGAGAGAGAGAGA
>NC_045748.1:16483612-16485639 GCF_008692095.1 Etheostoma spectabile | reverse complement strand
GAGAGAGAGAGAGAGAGAGAGAGAGAGAGAGAGAACAGTGCAGAAATGAGCAGACAATGTTTTGTTTCGAGAACTATAGATTTGATGGTGTAAAACCAGGTGAGAGAAAGCCACTTTTTGAACTCACGGTATGAGTTTATCTATGGTGGTGAGCTCAGGAGGACTCCTGGTGGCCAGTTCTCCAATGTACTCCAACAGAAAGACAAACAGTTTCTGGGACAAACACAGATAACATTGTAAGTTCATACGACACTGAACGCTACCTGACACTGTCAGAGTCACAAGTCAGAGGCACAACACTCATTTCCAAAAATATATAGCAGGTTATATTGTACCTGCAGTTTGAGCTTATTGCCTACAGCTAAACTGGCATGGTTGCTCTTCTGAGTCCTGGCCACAATGAGGCGCTGGTTGTCAGGCGTGTGGCCATGGAGCAAATCTTTCAGGTCGCTGTAGTTCTCTGGAGCTACGAGAGGAGGGAACACAGAACGGTGAGGATGATCTCAACATGTTTCTTAACATGCCAATAGAATGTTAAAAAATTGACAAATTTGTATTCTTCTTCTTTTTTCTTTTCTTTTTTTTTTTTTTAAATCAGGGTCAAATTGAAGTCTGATTTTTATGACGTCGGTCCTGAGTTTCATACGTTTGTTCCGGTGCGTACTTACCAGTAAATGTGTATGGGAGCTCTGCTTTAGCTGCCTCCTGCTGGGCCCTTATCTCCTCTTTGCTCAGACTCGGTTTAACACTGGCCTTCTCATCCTCCTGTTTTTCCTCCTCATTCTCGCTTTCTTGCTCAGACTCCAGGTCTGAGTGACCATCTTCTTCCTCACTGCTGCCCTCTTGCTCCTCTTCCTCTTCCTCCTCCCCCTCGTCCTCATCCTCCTCTGCGTCTCCATCTTTATCTTCCTCCTCTGCCTCGGAGTCCTCCTCCTCTCCACTCTGCCCCTCTTCTTCATCTTCACCCTTGTCTTCGTCAGAGTCCTCTCCAATATTCCACTTTCCGTCCTGGGCATGCAAAAGAAATGTGAATGAATTCAATCTGTGTTAACACATGAATAAAAAAAAGAGAGGAATATTCCAGAAACAAACATTCATATTGCGTTGCCTCTTACCTGATAAGACAGGGTCTTCTTGTCGTCCGTATCCAGGATGAAGCCATCATTGAGGTCATCAGCAGACATGTGGATCTGACTCTGAGAACTCTCTCTGACTTCGTCTCCCATCATCCTCCTCAGACGGTCAGCCTGGAGAAAGCAGAAAGACAATAAATCTATCACACAGAGCATTCAAAGGTGTGCTGATGACAAGAAGCTGTTGTCATTGAGCTAAAAGTGAACATACCTCTAGTTTCTGCAGCTTCTCCCTCTCCTCCCGGGCGAGCTCCTCTGGGGTTTTCAGCTTCTCCGAGGGCTGAGCCTTCATCTCGAAGCCGAGCTCTCTGACCATCATGTCATACTGTTCCAGCTGGAACACACAGAGGCATCAGGGAGAGAACAAAGAAACATCAGCCTCTGACACTGTTGAATAAAGGCAACCAGAGGAGGAACATTTTGCTGATTGGCTGGTGTGACTCTACCTTGGGCTTCTCCTCCTCGACGCATTCACCTTTGGGCGTCTTTTTCACCATCAGAGCCTGGATGTTCTTCCACTCCTGGTCCAGCTTCTCCGTCAACTCCTGCGCCTCCTCTTTCTGCACCTGTCGTTCCCGCTGAAAACATCAAAGAAATTCAAGAAAACCCAGAAGTTAATCATCTGGACCACAAACAAATCTTTAAAAAAAACAACAAAAAAACAACAACAGGTCACTCTAAAATCAAGTGGTATTTCAGGCTGGATCACTTGGTCAAAACACACAGATTGCTTTGGTCTTGTCAATCGAACCATTTGGCAATTTTTTTAAAAGTTAACTTTCCATTCAGAATCTTACTGGCATCTATTTCAGCATCTCGCGCTCACCATCCACTCAAAATGTAACGTTACTCTTTAGCCGTGTGTGCGGTGTGCCTGTTGTTTTGTTTCCGGTC
>NC_045748.1:16474708-16483602 GCF_008692095.1 Etheostoma spectabile | reverse complement strand
CGGTGTGGTGTTGTAGTTTTTCTAACGTTACTATTTGTTGCAACAGCATGTGAAAAAAACTCACTTAAACTTTTGCTTAGCCAAAAAGAACGTTAATCTCACGATAAAAAAAATTGACGCCGTTAAATGGGTTTGCGTTAACGCCATGAATAACGCGTTTAACTGAAAGTACCACTAAAATATAAGATATGACCTGACTTTTTCTTCAAAGCAACACCAAAGCACTTTTCCTCTTCGGTCCCCCTACAGGTTGGAAGCGGATCTAGAAAACTTGCATAGTGCGTTTATAAGCAATAGAGAGCCGCAAAGCGAATGCAGAGGTGCCGTTCACCCTGTTACGAGTTGATGAGACACTGAAACGATTTTGGTAACCTTATTTTAAAAGGTACAAAAAAATCTTTGGTGTTGCTTTAATGACCAAATACAATTCCATATAGGGAGAGTGCAGTTCACTTGTGAGCATACGTCCATATGTAACAGAGGGGAAAGGCCTGCGAGAAACCAAGTTAACCAAAAGGATTGTGCTACTGGCTCACCTTCTCCAGCTTGGACTTCTGGATGAGCTCTTCGATCAGCTCCTGTCTGGATTTGGCCCTGTGGCTTCCTTCTCCCTCCTGCTGCTCCCCCGAGCTTTTCTTTCTGAGAAGGCCCCCGCCTCCGAAGTGAGAGGCGGTCAGCTCAGCTAGATGAGAAAGAGAAATAGTGTCACTCAGGGTGCGATTTGTGAGGGAAGGAAAAAGGGGGGCAATGTTTATTTGATCATGCACAAAACAAACAAAATATGGAGGAATTGATTCCCCCCTTTATATACCATGAATATAGTGTCACTCGGCCAGCCAAGCCGAAACACTTATGAACTTCAATTTCCCATGGAAAATGATCTTAAAATGAAATCGCAAAATATAAAACACAGCACTTTCAAGCCGCAAAGCAGAGTTCACTTTGCAGCGAAAAAAAAATACTTTCACCCAGAGAACGCTCATTCGTTCCTTGAGAGTATTTTAATCAGTCTTTTTCCAAACCTTAAAGAGTCGTTTGGTGCTTAAACTTAACCGTCATCGCCGCATGACCGTCACTTCTTCTGGCTAAACGCAACTACCACTTCCCTGAGAGGACCTTCATCGGGAGGTGCCTGTACCCGGCTCACAGTCACCTGTTGGCAGCTAAACAACTGCTGCTGGTAGTCGGCGTCCCGGAGCTCTGTAGCGGCTAAATGCAACCAGCAACTGATGCTCAGATTTTATTGCTCTGTGGCACTATAGACTGTTCATGTTACAGCGCTTTACTTAGGCAGATACACACACACACACACAAACACATGGAGTTTGATTTAAATATATGGACAATTTTTAAACCATGGTAACCTTGACTGAAGGAAGTAGTATTCGTAAAACAACCCAACATCTGGCATTGATAATAAAAGAGGATTTTTAAAAGATTAACTTTCTGTTTCATTTGGTGTTTGGACCCCAGCAAATCTCACCTGACAAAAGACCTTTCTCTTCTGATTCATCGTCGCTGTTCACAAGGTCATTGAACTTCTCCATCTCTGCCAGCGACTGGCCGTAATGAGTCAGCTCCTCCTCCTCGTTCAGGTTGTACACATCCTTCTTATCATGGTTACGCTGAGCAGTAAAGCACAGTTTGACTGAGAGTTCAGTATTCAAAGTGAGATTTGATGTTGGGAGTAACAAACGGTCCATGTAAAAAATTTCAGAAGGCCATGGCTACATGAAGGAAGTCTAAGTAGGGACAAACGGCTTCTTAGATAGTGGTATTGCTAAATCTGTTTTCACATCTGTCTGAATACAAGGTTTATTCAGTTTAAAGGTAGTCTTGCATTGCTAGTCCACACAGAATTCCGGGATGAGAGAAAAACGTGCTCTGGTTTATTGACATTTCTTTAAACCAGTAAATATTGTCATGGGCGGCGCACGGTGCCGCTGCAAAATGGCCTCGGGAAAGAACTGGTTCTGCGTTCAAAAGTTGCTTTAGTCGTGCAACAGAAAACTCAGATTGGACAGATAGTCTGGCTAGCTGTCTGGATTTACCCTGCAGAGATCTGAGGAGCAGTTAACCGTAGTCCTCAGAAATCCACCGGAGTTTAAAATTCCAACACAAAGCAAAGAAAGCAGAAAGTAATTGATATCTGGTCATAAAGAAGAGTGTGATCCGGTGGAATTTCTGGCAGCATCAGAGCTAACCCGGAAGTAGAATGTCGTGGATATAGACTATTTTAAAGGTGACGTGTATGGCAAGACCTGATGTTGGGTGTGTCGGAATGCAAACCATCACATCACTGACCTGTCTCTCCATTGCAAACCTCTTCAGGATTTTGTCTTCTGGTGCCATCTTGGTGTCATACTCCCCAAAGCGCCTGTCAATGAATTTGCTGGACTTGTTCTTCTGTTTGTATTCCTTCAGGAGGGTTTCTTTTCTCTGAAATATCAAAAATCAAGAATTGCAAATGATTTCTGTCCACACCAACACACGTGTGCGTGTGTGTATATACATACATCACACACACACACACACACACACACACATATATATATATATATATATATATATATATATATATATATATATATATATATATATATACATACATACATACATACATACATACATACATACATACACACACACACACACACACACACACAGTATATATACATGTACATACACAACATCATTAATTAGAAGTAATGTTTAAAAATGTGTGCAGATTCTACTTTTATCTCACTTTAACTTGAGCTTAGTTTGTGGTACTTTCTGTCCTCACAAAAGGTCTCGGCCTCTCCTGCAGAAAATCACTCTCCGCATGATACTGCGAGCCCCAGGCTTCACAGCACAGATAGTGCTAAAGGGATTTTGAGCTGTGACCCATGTCTGCCAGACAGCGCTAAAGTAGAAGAGCTTATCTTTTAACTTTCATTTCATCAAGCATCAGAATCTTTTATGTTTAATTCAGAGTCTGCTGCCCTTATCCTTTATTCTCTTGTTTTGCCCAGATTTCTCTAACACTGACATTCCACTTTGATTTCTATTTTATGCTGCAGTTCCGCGAGTGTTTGGTCAAAGAACCGTGCGCCCTTTTCACCAAACATCCTAGGGTCATAATAAGTATCTCCTGACTGGCCAAAATAAGGGGAATTCATAAGAACAAAAGGGCCTAAAGTTTCGAACTCCAACGTTTTTGGTCGGTAAATTCAGTTAGCTGCTGTCGGTAATGCCCCTCATCACTTTAGCCTTTATTATTATTATTGATAATTGATGTCGCGCATTATTTTTCTACATAAGAAGATTGCGAAACTCAAGTCCTTAATGTACATTGAATAATCAGCAACTGTAATAAATGTATTAAAAGTAAAGCTGGTTTCAAGGCATTAACTGAACTGAACTGGTGCTGCATGTGGAATTATAATTAGTTATAATTCATAGGTGAAATCCTAAATTTCACAGTATCAAAATGCAGATAGTATTTGCTGCCAGAAACAATCTATTTAACAAATCAATATTGGAATATGTTTTATGTAAACATAAAATAAACATGTGTTAATGAAAACCATCTATTTATGTTATTAAATGTGCCCCTGTGTTTTGATGAATTATTTATTACACAGATCGGCCACCAGGGATCACTATAGACATGATGAATGAATTCTTTCAACGTCACTATTTTGTCATGAACAGTCATCTGGATTACAAAGCTAATATGTTTGAACATTTAATGAGTTTAGAAATTGAAGGTAGCAGAACTATTCTAGTTGTGTAATTACTTGCAGAAAGAGAGAAGTTGCTGAAGGTGTAGGTGTAAAAGCAGGAGATTAAGATTTTTTTTTTCTTACCTTATTAATGGCTTTGGATCGAGACACGCCAGGCAGACCCACATCATGTTTGCTTTTTCTCCCCAAAATATCAAATTTCTTCCTGTTGATTTTCACCTCAAAAGGGTTGTTTTTTATCTCGGTTGAGGTCTTGGTTTTGCGGACCTTGTCGGCCATGCTCCTCTTTTTGGGTGCCTTCCCCATCTATAACAGAGTAAATTAGTGGTCAGATTGAGCTAACATTACTGACATTACAGACTCTGTTCATCAGGCGTACGTTCATCTGAGAGAAGCCTTCACTTGATACACCACATGAACTAAATGGGCACTGAAACCATTTTGAATTTGTGCTACAATAACGTTAATGGTGCAAATATCCCTCCTACATCAGTGACGTTTCGTCCCAGAACACTCTGGCACAGTCTAGTATCTCTAATAGACTCATAAAAGTATAACAACATGTAATAGAAACGACCATTATAGGACAAAAGGCAAAACCCGGAGCTATTTTACTGCTAACTAGCTTCACTTTGAGCCGTCAACAGTTTGTAAACAAACCGAACGTTAGCACGCGGAGGCAGCGTTTACCTTTTGGTCGCGCTGAGGAGTCGAGTTACTAAATCCAGGCGGAAGAACACATGGGCCACTAACGCTCTGCCAACCCTGTATTTAATAAATAACACTTTAATATTTTACTATCCACGTTGTTTCACTGGGTTTCCATTTCCAGCATGCGCAAGTCTGAGGTCAAAGTTTAAAACAAAGAAGAAGAAAAGAACTACTTCCTGTGTGAGAGTCCCTACAGCGCCTCTAGCGTTGTCCAGCTTCACTCTAGTCCAGGGGTCTTCAACGTTTTCCAGGCCAAGGACCCCCAAACTGATGGCGAGATGGAGCGGGGACCCCCTAATTATATATATTGTATAAAATTGTGTTATATCAAACTGGTCCTATAGTGCCATGTGTGCATTGATGAGTGAAAGACATCTTCTGCCTCCATTTATCTGTTTACTACAGTGTGTTGAATTCATGTTAATGTGTAGGCTATTTAAAGACATTTCAATTAGTGGAAAAAATTGCAGGGGGGGGGGGGGGTAATAAAAAAAAAAAGTCTAATCAACCAAAACTTTCGCGACCCCCATGCAGTACCTCCACGGACCCCCTAGGGGTCGCGGACCCCCTGTTGAAGACCCCGTGCTCTAGTCTTTATGCTTTTGACTTGTGTATTTTTAACCCTTGTGTTGTCCTCGGGTATAATTATACCCGAGGACCCGTTTTAAGTGTTTTATACCAGAAATATGGATATCTTTCAACCAAAACGCCAAAAAAAAAACATGGATGATTTCGTACAACGTTCTTCAGGTAAAATTAACGAATTACTTTCATTGAATGTTTTGGGTGTCACTAAGACCAAGAGACTGGATCACATCACTCCAGTTCTGAAGTCTTTACCCTGGCTTCCTTGTCTCAAGAATTGATTTCAAAGTACTCTTGCTAGTTTTATAAATCACTTAACGGTTTAGGTCCAAAATATATGCTGATCTGCTACTACACTATGAACCACCCAGACCCTCAGGTCATCTGGGACAGGTCTGCTTTCTGTCCCCAGAGTCAGAACTAAACAGGGTGAAGCAGCTTTCAGTTTCTATGCTCCTCTATCTGGAATAAACTCCCAGAAACCTGTAGATCCGCTGCTACTCTCAGTTCTTTAAATCAAGGCTGAAGACCTTTCTATTTGATGCTGCCTTTCTTTAAATGACTAATCATTTCTTTAAATTTCTTATGCTGCACTGTAAATTTATCTTGTGTTTTATGTTCTCTTTGTTTTTAACTGTCTATTCATGTGTTTTACCGGTTTTTAATGCTTGTGATTTTTAACTGTTTTTACTTGTGTTTTATCTGTTCAACTGATTTTGTGTAAAGCACTTTGAATTGCCTTGTTGCTGAAATGTGCTATACAAATAAAGCTGCCTTGCCTTGCCTTGCCTTTTATTTAATCTTATAACATTTAAATTTTTTTTTTTTAATGGTTTCAAAACAGTATCCGGACTAAACCTGGACATGTACCCATCTGAGATCCACTCAACATCCTCTGTTCTTAACTATTAGTCAAAATAATTCATAAATTCTGCCTTTTTAAATAATAACGCATGTATAATTTGATACAAATGAGGTTTGTTGACCATGAATTTCAAGAATAGGAGTAAAACCTGATTAAACGAGCTCAGGTTTTGAAAAAGCGCCAAAAGCTGTAAAAAGTGACAAATAAATCAGATAAAAACATGGGAAAAGCACCAAAAAAAAATTGTGTTCAATTTCGACTTGGAAGGAGTTCATGGTTAACGGGAAGACAACACAAGGGTTAAGGAATTCCCTCATTTAGTTTTTGTTGTAGTTGCTGTTGTTTTTTGCTCACGTAATTATTGCATGGACATCGACAACATTTGTAGTATATCTACGCATGCTATGAGGGTTTTGTATGTTGTTGTTTTTTGTCAATAAAAAAAAAAAGCTGCAGCTTAAAGACCTCCCGTCTCGTGCCCTCCCGTCTCCAGGCTGCAGACATTCCCGACTCCAATAAGAGCACAAGTTACAGAGAAAACTGGGTACAATACAAAGTAGGCTAGGGCTCCCGGATAGCTGAGTTGGTGGAACAGGCGCCCATGAAGAGGTTTAGGGCGGGCCCAAGGTCACCTCCGACCTGCGGCCCTCTGCTGCATGTCATTACCCCCTCTCTCCCCCCCCCCCCCCCCTTCATTTCTTCAGCTGTCCTGCCAATAAAGGCGTAAAAATGCCCAAGAAATGTTTGTGGGTATATATATGTGCTAAAAGGACATTTGCAATTAGCTATGTACTTTATTGTGTCAGCTGTTTTAAGACATTTTATAGCTGTGCTCTTGGCTGTCAACATCTGAAGGTGAAAGGTGAACTAAGTGAAACGTAATAAAGCAAACAAAGGCAACTTAAAGTTTGGGAATTTTATCATTACACTCCAAACCTGCCAAGCTCCCCTGACTGTAACTGAAGTTATTATAAAGAAGATGTACAAAAGATACATTGAACTCTGCCAGAGTTACAGAGAATGTATTTGCGAGCCCAGGAGAACCTCAGTAACCTTCCAGGCCACTGATGTCCATTCTACGACATAGTGGGCATGAGTTGAAAAGTTTGATGCAGGTTCATCACTCGGTGAAACACCTTTGGGTGCGTTGAATGAAGACGTTTCTCTTCTCAAACAGCATGTCATGGAGGGGGTGGGAGATGTTCTCCAGGATGCTAATCAACTTGGACAACATCCTCTTCTCCATCAACTCTTCCAATCACTGAGCCGGCCTTCCTAAGTAGCTCGTTGAGCTTGTTAGCCTCCCTCGCCCTCACACCCCGTCCACAGCGTAGCAGCCAGCTGACCACCACAGGCTGGTGGAACATCTGCAGCATCTTGTTGCAGACGAAGCCTTTGGGCCTCTGCAGGAAGTAGTGCCGGCTCTGGCTCTTTTGTTCGTTTCATAGGTTATTAAACTGCATTTTGATACTAATTGTTGTGCCAGTATTATTGCATGAGTACTTATGTTATATATTTATCAAAGATATGTAAAATGTAAAAAAAGATTATTGTAGGTTTTCACATTGCTGGTTATACTTAATCAGCTAATAGTCAGTTGCCCATTACTATTTTTGACGTTCTTGATAAGTCCTTTTCATCGAATGGTTGCCACAATGTTTTCCCTTAACCTGTGCTGAACAAATACTTTTAATATTGACTCACATGATTGAGCACTGATGGAGATGGCTTACAGTGTATTGATACATGATTTGCAGAGATTTTACATAAATGAATAGTCACACAATACTGATTTTCAATAGTGTTTTTTATTCATGGCTGTAAAAGAGGCAGAACCATGAGAAAAGATAGGTGGAAGTGTTAAGTCTGTAGATGGTGTAATGAGACATTTAGATTGGAAGTAGTTCAGACAGAGAATATAAATCAGCATAGCTGCGAGATAAAAAAACTAAAACAAAAATCTATGGTTTACTCAAATGAAAAACGTGAAAAGGACTTTAGTCCTAAACCTAAAATAAACTATATAATTCAGAGGGGTAGTTACAGTCATTTAAAGGACATTACACACTGTAAGCAGTCTACACAAAGTCCTTCACGAGCTAGACATTATGAAGTTGCAATAATGTAGAGAAACCATCTGTTGTGAATAAAGTTTTATTAAGCGCCTAAGATTAGGTGATGCTTCCGGTTAGTTTTGCCTTTTGGTTCATCACAAGTTAGACTGCTGACTAACCTTGACTAAAACAGTTAACGCATGGAGATGGCCCATGTATTAATGCCCTGCAACCTTAAGCACAGCTCATTTGCAATCACACCATTGATCGCACATCGGTGACCTAAAAAGAAAATGCTTCTCCAGTTTATATTGTGTTTTTACTGCAGCTGCAAACACAGGTATTCAATGACAAAGTCGTATTTGCTCAGAGTGGGCTTTTACACAGGAAAGTCCAGGTTGAGGATTCTGACATGATTGATCATGCGGCTTTCATGTTCCGTAATGATTGCATCCATGTTTAAGATAGAACTTGTATGAGCTCCCAGACAGTGGTTTATAAAAGAGGAGGTTCACAGTGCTCTCACAGCAATCAAGAATGGTGAGAAAAAGCAATACATGATCGAGAACAAAAAGGAAATCTCACAATATGTGGCATTTCTGTCTGTTTATGACATTTTACAGAGAGAGAAATTAAGGGACAAATTTAAAGCAAAGCTGGGCTCAAATAATTAGAAAAAAAAAAAAAAAAACTTGATAACTGAGAATTTGTTTTTAGACATTCCTTCATACTAAAGACTTTCAGTAAACATATTATTAACCCTTGGAATAATCAATAAGCCCAAAGCTTGTTGACGCTTCCCGGGATGACTCACACTTGGTTGCGAACCACGCTCAACATCACCAGGTTCAAACATGATCATCTGCAGGTTTGCAGCACTGCTGATTCATTAAACCTGTAAGTTAAGGCTGTGTTAAATGCTTGTGTGGGTAAAAAATTAAGTTTATATAA
>NC_045748.1:16465046-16474698 GCF_008692095.1 Etheostoma spectabile | reverse complement strand
AAAAAAAAAAAAAAGAAAAAAAAAAGAAGTCCAACAGCCAAATGGGATTTAGCTTCTGGATGATTTAATGAAATATTGGATTATGGAAACAGTAATATTGAGTTTGGATGACTACATTTTCCATTATTAATTACCTGAAAATATCCCAACTGTTTTCCCGGCCTAGCAACATGTTCTTACATGGGCGCACAGCTTCACAGGGTAAAATTAGCACTATGCAATTTGTAGTTCTCACTGTCCAAATTGACCACCAGTTAAATGTGAGTCCAAGCTTCTCTTTCGGCATTCACTGTTTTTGAAAGACACTTATTTTTGATACAATCCCATTACATTCTAGTGGTTACAACAGTTTAGTAATACTCTTTAAAAAATAAATGAGGGTGATAAAACCCTAAAATCTCACCCTCAAACCTTAATTAATTGTGGGCCTGTAGTAATAGACATGCATCAAAGGCCAGATAGAGTGGACTAGACAGAATGCATCACTCACAACTAAAAAGCCTCTAATAATTAAAAACCTTTGTGCAATCAATCATTTTTACACTGTATACAAAATTGGCAAACACTAACAAGGAAAAATAGGTTAATAAGCCAGCGACAAATGTCAAAACAACAAAAAAAGCGTAACTGTGTGTTACTGTGTCTTGCTCGCAGGGTGCATTGATAGACAAGAAGCGAAACTGAAAAGAGGCAGAGGCCAGCCTTGAGGACCGATCCAACATTCTCTAATTTAGGACTCTGTCTTTTTTTTGTTTTTCTTTAAGAAGGAAGGAGTGCGGAACTTCTTTTTCTTTTTGGAGGGAGATTTGCTGGGAGACTCTTCTCCGTCCTGGTCGCCAGCTTCCGCAGGCTCCTCCACCTCAGCGGTGTCTACAGTGGCCGCGGGGCAGTCTTCAGCAGGAAGTGGTGGGGCATCGAAGGGGTCATCGGGTGTTAAATCTGGAAGGGTCTGTCTCAGGGTGGCGGCGTCACTGTCATCCTTATAGGTTGGTTCTGGCAGGGATTCTGAATTAGGTGGGGGGTGTTAGAAGAGAGTTATTGATCTCAGAGGACAAACTGATGGATCTATGCTGCTGAGCTTACACACCACTGAGGCTACTACATATCGACCGCTGAATAAGCTCTTAAGTCCACATGATTTCTACTTTGAAAAATAAGCATTCACTTGTTACTGCACAAGTCCACACAACTTGGCTCTTTAGTTTATTCATCTATGATGATTGATAAAATCAGTTCAAGATGATACCAACTTTAAGCAATATAATTATAAAAAAGTCTAACACTTCCAAAAGGTAGTATTGCCACTAAATTCACAAACCCACTAATAAAAATAATACACCTGACATCTAAACTGATACCTTCCCTCCAATCAAAAAGCCAAACCAAGACACACTGTCTCCTACATTACAAAACAGAAACATATCTCTCATTGACTCACTGTCCCAAGCTGCTACATAGCATTTTTGTAATTTACCTTCATTTAAAGAGGGAAATCTTAACGAGTGCAGTTCCCTGGCTCATTTGCACCCTGTGTACAAACAAGCAAAAATCAATGTCTACAACACAGATTTTTTTTTTTTTTCTTTCTCAAAGTTTTTAATAACATAACCACACAAGCGGAGTTACATAAAGTCAGGGGAGGGGGAACAAGTTAAATTACTGTAGGCGCAGCTCTCATGTGAAATAAGTCAAAATTAGGCCTTGAATAATCATCAGACTGCAATCTAATCCAGTTGCTGGAAGTATGACTAACTAGAAATGTTTCCTTTCTTCTTAATTAAAAAGAGTGCAAGAAGAGTTTGTCTGTCCGTTTTCACAGATCACAATGAAGTATAGTAATCTGGAAATTAGTCCTGGAATGATGCATCAACTTGCTAATTCAGATTTAGTTTTTTATATATTTAAATAAATCTAGCCTTTGGGTTTGTCCACCTATGTTATAGTAAGCATCCAACGAGGCTTATGTTAACGGTCTATTAAATTGTCCTTAACATATAGTTTAATACTAGGGCTTAGCAGCCCTGCAACACTATGGGGCCTTTTAGCTTGCGCAAAATGCCCATTTAAGACTGTTTGACAAATATTCAATATTTTCATTTGAGTCAACTTGAGATATTAAAAAAAAATCAGAAGACACAATCAAATGCACAGGGCTAATGGCAAAAATCTGCAAACATCAGTGTCCATGCACCATCACCAGATAGTTAGTAGAAAAGTCTGCGTCCTTATATACAACTTACATACTCCCAGCAAAAAAATAGTCAAGAAACAAGTGCTGGTGCTGGATCCAGAGGCTCTTCCAGTATTAATGGCCCAAACGGCATCCAAACCACAGCTTGAAGCTCCGATACAAGTTGACAGTGCAGTGCAGCCCAGTGCAACACAACTACAGCTTTGTTCAGTTTTAATAATGTTCACATGCCACAGAGAACAGCGAGGAAAACCCCCTTTGTTTAGACCTGAGAAAACCCAACTAGTCCCCACAGCCTCACACCAGTCTTCAATTTACATCTCTCTATTCTGGCAAAACGGAGATGGGGTCGAAGACACAGACAGGTAAAATGGAGTCTAAACCACACCACACAGCCAAAGCGTCGGACCTCAACCATCCTTTCAAGCTAAACCAACAGAGAGTCTCAGCAATGCCAACAGCAGCAAGTTTGGTTGGAAAGCCACACCCAAATAAAAGTACTGATGTACCTGGTAAAGGACTCGTCTGGAAGAAAAACAACATTTATCACATTTTCAAATCATTACCTGATTTCCCGCCCCCCATGGAACACAAATATACAGTGTCATATAACATTGATAAAATGTGCACATGTGCAAGAGAGGTTGGTTAATTTGACAGTGACTCATTGGCAGGAGGAAAAGAGAGGTTATCCAACGTAAAAAAGGTTTAAGTGAGCTGTGAGATTTACTTCAGAAACATCCTCCACTTTTGTTTGGACCAGGTCACTAGCAATCTGGTAAATAAAACTTTAATGCATGATATTACAAATCTAAGGATCACACCTGAAATAAGACAGTAAGGAAAATTTATTTAGATAACTATTTCTTGACGTTGTCATTTTTCCTAATTTCTTTTTTTGAAAACTGGAAACAAAACCAAAAAAAAGGGAGGAGCTCTGAAATAACTCCCCATCAACCCCAAGAAAGAGATTAAGAGGAGTTTAGGGTTAAAACCGACTGAACGGTCTCAAACCCCAGAAAAAGAGGTAGTTCAGACCACTGAACAGCTCTACTAGTGAAGCCATGCAGAGAGAAAAGGGATACATGATAAAAAACAAGAATGGACGGTGACGGGTGATTTAGGAGGGTGGTGAGGAGTTGGAACAGTACGTACTTACTATGGCAACAGGTACTCTTTTGTATTTCCATCTCCTGATTGTAATCGCAGCCACAAAGAAGAAAAAGAACAAGTAGAAACAAATGTCTATGCAGATCAAACCACAGGCACAGTGTTAAACAAAAAAAAATTAAAAAAAATGTGAAATAGAGAAATAAAAACAGCAGAAGAAAATCTCAAAAAGAATGGTTGGGATTGGGAACCATTCTTAGTAGACTCCAAAAAAGATGGAGAATGGAAGTGAAGGGGCAAAGGAGATACTGTACATTGAGACATGTGTTATATAACATTTCAGGTATTAGATTACACCTTCGATCAAAACTATTCATTATCATGAGGGAGGAACCTCATGCAAACTGTAGCTCATTTAAAAAGGGAAAACTTGGTGCATTACTGAAATAGTGCCAATTACTTTATAAATGAAGAACTATAAGAGAGCGTTCTCGTATCATCATGGCTGATACTGTTTACATAGGTGTAATCCAATAGTAATAAAGACCAAGAGGGAGGAAAAAAAACAAAAGAACAAAAATAGACTGACATCTGCACAGGGCCATCAATAAAAGCTAAATGTGACAAATCTTGTCTCTTCTATTTAATGAGGTGCTGACTGTCGTTTAAAGTATCAGTTCAGGCACCGTTTCAAAAGTATTGTTTTAGCACCGGTATCGGAGACCCAACCCTACTGATGTTACTGTATGTATAATATATTTTTTCAAACTATTTAATTGACATTACATCTGAAAGCCTGTAATTTCCCATTTCTTATAGAATAAACCTGATTAAATAAGCAAAACCTCTTGGCCTGTTATTACAGTACACACAGCACAGCACCTGTAGTAGTATTATTAAAGACCACAACACGAACAGACCCCAAGGCAGGCAGCACGGTAGACGGGCAGAAGCCTCTGCTTTTCCTCTGTAGACCCTAGAAAACCCCCAAAACCCAGCAAGAGGATCGGAGAAACCCATGCCGAACCAGGCCGCACCAGGAGTGTCAAGTATATCGGGCCAACCTACCTTCCTCTGCTCTGATGGGGGTGCTGGGTGGAGTGGTGGTGGGTTTCTGGCTTTTGCGCTCTTCCTCCTCAGGCTCTTCAAGCTGCTCCAGGTCTAAATGAAGATCAGCAGAAATGAAACCGTCAGAAGCGCTTTTTAATACAATTTAATTTTGATTGAACCTTCAAAAGAATCTTAAGGGAAAAAAAAGAAAAAGAAAAAAAAGGTTGACACCAACAACATCGCAACACAAATAAAAGAGGACAACACAAAGAAGCAAACCAAGGAGGAAACTTTAATCAGGCCAACACTGCAAACAATTTTTAATCAATACCAGTAAAAATCAACCTTAACTTATCCCGAAGAGCTAAACCAATCAAAACTAGCGTTCATTTTGATTGGAAATCAGTCAGAGGCAGAGGAGGGAGAGTAGACACCAACAGAGATATATCCAGGACATGTTAGCAGGAAGGGAAGGAGGACACCATTATGTCCACTCATGGGATGCTCTGATTGGATGACTGAGCTCAGACACATCTTCCTCCAAAAAGGTTAGCACAACACTCCAATGCAAAAGCACTTTTAGACTTGCGAAGAGGCGCCCTCAAAGTAAGGGTGATGGTCTTAAATGTTTAAAAGATTTTCTTTATTTTAGCTCCTCACATCCTCTCTACTCAGCTTCTCGTCCAATCAAACTGCAGAAAACTGATCTGCCAGAACTCTGATGCCTCTGAGACATCAGAGAGAAGGGATTTGGGGGAGAGGGAGAGCAAAGGCTTCGAAGATTGAACTGTGGGTAGGGAGGATGCTTAGTAAAAACAATGGCAGCAGACTCCAAACCCCCAGAAAAAGGAGAGGACACAGCAGGCAGGGATTTCCACACTCCCAGTGCAGCAGTGTGTGAGACAGGCCAGGGCTGAGCAGGGAAGGAGGGAAGCGTAAGGCTGGATTTTAGGCACGCCGCCGCGTCATCTGTTGTACCTGGAGCCTGCTCTGCCTTAGCTGCCGCTAGCACCAATGGCTCCTTGCTGAGGGCTCGCACCACGGCACAGTGGAACTCCTTGTGTGGGGAATCTGGAGCTGAAAAAAACTCTGCTGTCGAAAAAACGTCGTCTGCAGAGTCTGTGCCTCCCTGAGGTGGCTCAGCCCCACTGGAAAGAACAATGGAGGAAGAGCCCCGCTCAGAGGCCGGTGTGGCAGTTGGAGGTGGGGCTATCTCTAAGCTGGGTGACTCAGTGGAAGACTGCAGAGGTGTGGGGACGGAGGCCCGACCCCTCGGTAGCGTTTCAGGCTCAGGATAGGAGGCTGATCCCTCCCTACTATCGTCTCTTCCCTGCACTGTGTCAAGTGTGTGTGTGTGTGTGTGTATATGGAGAGACAAAGTGATTCTGCAGGAAGGTAAATATTCTTTTGTTGCATAAATCCTTTAAAAACCTATCATGAGCATGTTTAATTTAATATAATATATAACACAATGGCAGGGTGTGTAAAGTATTTTTTTTCTCTTCACTTTATACTTAGATCCCCTTTCATCATCTCCACTTATCAGCTTTACCTTCAGGCCCTTTCTGTTTCAGCTCCACCTCCTTGCGGTACTCCTCCAGCTCCTGGTCGGTGAGTTTTGTGAAGGGGTTGGGACCCTGCTTGCTGACGATAACCTTGGGTTGGTACTCCTTCTCGATGATGGCTTTGGATGCGGTCACTAGCTCCCCCTTCAGGACACACAGAAGGAAGGTAGAAAGAAGTAAAGGTCACTGCAAAAAACTAAACTAGCTGTAGGGTGCAGAAATTCTAATTGAACTGGATTATCAGATCAGAGGACGTTTACAAACATAACTATGATGCAACGTGAGCCGAAGTATCAGCCATAGATGACGTTTCACCATTTCAAAATCAACACATTATGATGTAAAATAACAGGCTACTTTTTATTATATAAGGAATAAGCTAACTTTTTCCCGGTTTCATTTTATACAGCAACACTGACGCATAAAAGCCAAGCACGAACAGATTTGAGAAAAGGTTCAAGCCAATACTACATCACCAGGCACACAAGAAATAGTCAAGGTAAAGCAGAAATGACATAGCTGCAGCAAACTTACAATAGTTGTGTTCTTTAAACCAAAAATGTTAGTTTCATTTGAGGACTTTTTTTTATGCCTACCTGAAAACACCACCATCACTGGATATAATAATATCTGCCCTCGTTATTGCCCACTTCAACAATACATTTAGAAACAAGGGTGAAAATCTATCCTGCAGACCAACTCATGACAGCAAAGAGAACAATCTTTTAATAATCCTAAATGCCACAAAAAACAAACGTCATCTTTAACTATACCTCAGGCTGTAGAGTTCATAAACATGTAGGAAAGACTAGGTCACCATACAAGCATAAGAGAGAAAATTACCTCATTCTAGCACTAGTACTCACTTCATCTATACAAGCCCAGATATCAAACGTCTATCTGCAGGCTCAGATGAATGACTGGAGGATGATGTGAAGTACAGGTGAATATTTGTGACTTGAGCAGTAAGTACCTTTCTAATTGATTTAGCAGGACTATAGGAACCCTCGGACACATCGAGGCCATCAATAGTGTCTGTACAGTCAGACAGAGGGGCGTCCTGCAATAGTAAACCCAGTGAGGGGAGGGAGCACAACCCAACTCTTAAACACCAGCACATTCAAATCGGCAGTCTGTCAGGCAGGCATGAATGTGTGCAGACATTCAGAAACATTCCACCTCCCACACAAAAAGGTGGAAAGAGTACTTTGGTATCTCGCTCAAGTAAACATCCTAATAATAAAGTAATCCTCAAGCACATGTGAGGCTGCTACTGTGGGTAAATGTGATCCAATTTAAATCAACCTGACCATGGCCATTTCAATAAGAACACACACTTATAAGTCTCCCAAATGTAAAATTTGGAGAGATTATCTTTCAAAAAAAGAGGCTTAAAGTGAATATGTCCTCCTGGTTATATTTAAAAAAGAAAACACACTAAAAGGCATATCTGTAAATCTGCCTTTTTAAAAAAAATAGTTGCATTTGTTTTTCATTAAAAAGAAGAGGGTTAATTTTTAATTGGTTTCCATTTGTTACTTTCCACCTCTGCACACACATATACCATACAGACATTCACAAGCATTGGAAATGCAAAGCAAGATGGTTCTGGAAAGTGATGTGGGGCTGTGAAAAGCAGAGCAGTTATGGAACAAATAGCCGAGATCATGCATTGTAAAGACAATATGATCCACACAGGGAGGGCCTTAGACAGTAAGCAGTCAATACAAACCCAATCTAACTAAAGAACAGCACACCAAGGCCTTCTTTGGTCTTACTACGGACATGTGGGATAAATTTTAGGTAGCTTGGTTAACGCACTTGAAAAATGATTTTGTCCTGCATGGTGTTTGAGTTAAATGTCCAGGAAGTGGAAGAATTGAGCTGCCCAGCAAACCATGCAAACTGAATTTGTTGAGTCAAATTTTAAGCCACTATCCATTTCCACATATCAAATTGGATAAAGAGTGCATGCACAAAAGTATATCGGACTGCAGTGGGAATCTAGTTAAACAATGCAAGAGTTCAAAATGACCAATCTTAAAGTGCTGAGACAGATGACAGTCTCAACTCTGTACTACCAGAAAGAAAAGTAAAAGAATGAAATATAAAAAGAAAATGGAGGAGAGAAAACAAAAACAATGTATGAATATGGCCACAAACTGAGCTGGGAGTTTTGGAGAGCAGAGTGATGTTACCGCTCCCAAATTAAACTCACCTGCCAGATTGACAATCTCTGTCAAAGAATAATGTGACAGTTACAAAGTCACCCTTTTCTCTGGGTCAAAACATGGAAGACGTGTGTTACTCTCTGTTATTAGTGGTTAAGTTACGCCTTCAGAAACTGAGTCACTGTTTTTTTTAATTAAAAGCTAAGGACAACTTCACCCACACTATTCACAAAGTTTAGCATTTTGGTTTGGAGGGAGAGGGGGGGGGGGGGGGGGGGGGGGGGGGGGGATTCCAGACCTGGACAGAATATATTAGGATTATTATTTAAACTGCATAAAAGTGACCAACAAAACTGCACAAACTCTCAAGTGTATTATCAGTATGAGACACATATTCATCTCCAGGTCAGGATTGCGGCAGCAGCGAGGTTTGTATGTGACGAGTTCACAGACTGACCTGGGTGAAGGAGCGTTCCACTATGGTGCTGGCACACAGAACCTGAGACTGGGGCCCTGCTGTTGTTATGTCCTGCAGGTTCTGCTCCCGGATCTACAAACATTTAAAGTCATAAAAAGAATGACAAACTTATCGTGCATCCATGTGCCTCAGGAGTCTCAGATGTTCTTTGTTTCACTAAAAGTAAAAAGACAGTAAAAAGGAGACAAACACAATACCTTATTCCTCATTTCCAGGACTTCCTTTGGGTTGGTGTTCATTGGGATGAACTGATTGGCTGCGGCAGACTGGCGGAGTCCGTCTTCCTTTGTCCACTGTAAACACCACATAAATTGTTTTTGTTTTTTCCATACTAAAACCAGATACACTGAATGAGAGGAACAAAAATAGATTTACAAAATACTATGCAGGCTTCACAACACATGAAACATGCCGAACTGAAATGGACAAAGTTGGATGGCTGTAAAAGGGTTTCAATGTAAAAAAGTGAACCAATGATGATGAGATTAATTTATACTATTAATTTATGAATTTAGTAAAAGGGTTGTTTGACAACATTACCTCTCTGATGCTCACTTATCAACCCATATTAGACTGAATTTTCCCAGTAACGTGGTGCCGTGGGGCTTAAGCACAGACGACAGGAGCAGCTCTCCTGACACATGACAGGTGTGATTTTTTGCTGTTGCTGTACTGTTGCATTAAGCTTTAATGACCTAAAAAATGAACGACTTTATCAAGTATTCTGGAATTTTTTACATTTTGTTCCCATTCATCCAGAAAAGGTCAATGCTAAATCACAAGAAACTTGCAGATGAATCTGCAAGAGGCAGCTTGAAGTAATAAGATGAGGAGTTGTGGTTCATGATTTTGTTTTAACACAGAGAGGAAATGCCGCTTTGAAAATCCTCCCCATGGTTAGACGCTGTTTTTGGATTAATACTTTTGAGGTGATCGGTGACGACAGTTAAAAATGCAACGACTAAAGCCTAACAGTGTACTGAAAACCATTTGTCATCATCATTGATGTGCTATTAGATTAAGAAAACAAAGAAAGCACGCTGAAGATCAACTGAAAACATCACAGAATGAGAGAGAGAGAAAAAAA
>NC_045748.1:16464518-16465036 GCF_008692095.1 Etheostoma spectabile | reverse complement strand
AAGAAAAAAAAAAAAGGTAAAAGGGGTGAGGGAGGGAGAAGTGAAAGGGGGGTGGCAAGAGGGATGGATGGCAGGGTGGGTGACAGATGATGAGGCTGGCTTACGAAGCGAGAGTGGCAGTGAGGGGTGAGCTGGCATCACCATAGTCATTTCCCAGGCTGATACACAACAACAAGGACGACAGAGATAAGAGAGAAACACACCCGAGGACACTCGCACACGTTGGGACAAAAGAAAAGCCACAACGCTACAAACTAAGACAAGAGTGTATCTTTCCTGCAGAGCATGAAACCCTTTAGCGGCTTGACAATGGGAAAAAACTACCCCATCTACTTTTCACAATGTTTTTGTAAACCTGGTAATGCTCAGCATGATTGGAGGGGGGAAAAAAAGTTTGCACCCATTTCTTGCACTTAACTGAATGAGCAGCGGGTGAATGCACATATCAAATCTTCAGCTTTCATGCAAAATACTTTAACCTTTTTAAACTAGGCATGTAATTCGCGGTGGAAAGCGTA
>NC_045748.1:16459350-16464508 GCF_008692095.1 Etheostoma spectabile | reverse complement strand
TCTGTTCCTGTGTTTACTTTAAGCTTGGCTGGTTAGCTGCCAAACCAGGGGCTAGATGAGGGAAGGTTTCTGGATGGAAGTAGCTGGGTTGGTTGAGTATGAGATGAACACGTAAAAGCGATATACTCACTGAGAAAGAGTCTCACAACAAAACATTTCCTACTTTCCCAACAGGAGATAATTGATTCAAAAGTCAGGTCAAATTTCATGTTTTTTTTTTGTTCCCAAACAAATCCACTCATGCAGGCCTTGAGGGGTTGAATACGATTTTCAGAAGAAAGTGAAACCAAAAAAAATGAAGGAAAAAAAAACAAAAAACACACAACACAGGAGGAAACAGAAAAGTACAACTGGGAGCACTTGAAGGTGGAAAAATAAAAATTAGAAAAACAGGCTGCATAACCCCTTTGGGCAGAGCAAAATTTGACTTTTTTCCTTATACCAATTTCTTTTCCTTATCAGATGTTTATCTGGTGTTAATTTAGTAAAATATTATCAAAGACATGCCAACAGCTCCCTCATTTATACGGGCAATGTAAATCTTATAAATACGCTTAACAATATAGCCTCAAAACTCACTGTAATTGCATTTTCTTTATCCTTTTTTTGCGGAATCATGTTTGAGCACCAAAAAGTTAACAAAGGCCAACTTCAACATACAAAGACAAAACTAAGAGTGTATGTGTGTACTGCGGGGCAACGAGCAAAAGTGTGGTTAGCAGCAACGTCACTGTGTCTTGCCACATTCACCTGCCCACTTGAGGATTCATGCCACACCCCTGCTGCTCGCTCCTCTGGGAAAAACATCAACACCAACAATGCATTTCACTACTACACATGCAGTGGGGCATGCTTTGGGCAGCTGGCCCGGCATCATGAAGCATTAGGAGACCAGAAGGGTGAACTGAGCAATGAGGGTCAACAAATCTTCACAGCTATGCTACCAAGTAATTAACAGAGCAGAGTTAGCTGCATTGAAATGTGCATTAATAGGACATCTGAAATTACACTGATTGAGCCTAAAAAAAGCCCAAAAGTAGTGAAAAGTAGGATTATACCAACTTCCACTTTTAGTCTAGCACTTACAGTTTCAGCATTAAACTATACTTTTACTCCTCACTGTCCCCAGAACCTAAGGATGCCGGCCACCTGCCCATGTCCACCAACAAGGTAGCTGTAAAATCTTTACTATGAACAATAAGGTAGGCACAGACCAAGCAGTTGGTTATACAGCTTGGCACGCAGACACCAGACGAGAGAGACTGCAGCAAGGGTTTGACGTGATCGTGTGTTATGTTCGTCCACACCTTAGGCTTCGACTTGGGGCTGCTGCCGTCGGGCCCATCCTCGCAGGGCTCATCAGGCCGGCCGCTGGCATTGAGCCAGCGGGTCTTGTCACGCTGGCCGCGCTGGAAGCTCTGTTTCATTGGGGAGCGAGCACCTGAGTCACTGTCCTCCCCGTATGAGTAACCACCATGGGTGGAGGGAGCAATCTCCACTTCACTGTGCTTTTTAGCTTTGTCTCGCAATGCTGGGCAGCGGTAAGGGTAGCCCGTCCTATAGCCCTGTGAAACAGGAAGACAAACATAAAACAGGGGTTAACAAATAGTTACTACACCAACTTTATATCAATGTTTAAAGTACTTTTTAAGTAGCTACTTTAAAGTAAACACTACGTAACTATGACTATGTTTTAAAAGAAGAAATAATACATTCTCTTAAAACAAAACTAATTAAAAAATAATTTATCTGCAATAGAACACAGCGTTGTTCAAATCCATCCATACATTCTGGTCTGGTCTGACCAGTAGCTTATGGTGGCTAATGCTGGCTAATGTTAGCAAACTTTAGATAGACTGCTGTGTAACTGACATCAGTTTTACCACTATGCCATATTGTCCTTTGTGGTCAATGTAGAGGAAAACCTAGTGTTGCTTTAAAGACTACACTCAGAGTGGAGAAGTGGGTAGTACTTCGCCCAGTAGGCAGGGTTCCAGAAATTAAAGGAAAGTTTATCCAAAATAAAAAATAAAAATTTCAAAGAATGAAGAATTCCCCACTCCACAACACAAGTTTCCCCCTTCTTTTTGTACTTACCAAGTTGTCGAGCATTCTCATGAGAGCCTCAAACTCCTGCTCCCCGACTAGCCACTTGGGGTGTGCAGAAGGCCTGTCAACGGCTGGCTCCGGGACCCGTGGGCGGGACTTGTATTTTGTTGGGTCCAACAACACCAGATTATCTGGCCCTCCAGCGCTGGCCAGTGTTCGCACCTGAAAGAAATTGGGAGGGATACAGACAGACAAACCACAGACAGATCCAGAAGGAAAATAAAATGGGCACAGACAAACACGCGTACAGACATCAAGATGAAGAAAGATGAACACATAAAAATGTGGAGAGACAAAAGGAGACAAAGACAATTGTTATGAAAAATGCAGACAAACATATGGTGCCAAATACAACAACTAAAATGAAAACAAATGGTTCTATCCATCATATCACAATAAAAGCAAATCATTTTTACATAAAAACGTCCATGCGCAAATTGCAATTTCCACGTGATATTTCAGAGAGAGTGTCCTTTACAGAGTTCAGCGTGCGTCCTACCTGGATCTCACAGGCAGTGACCAGATTGTGGATGTAATAGAAAGCTTCCTCCACTGTTTCGCCTACAGACACCAAGCCATGGTTCCTCAGAATGAGCACCTGGGGGAGAGAGAGAAAAAAAAAAAAAAAATGGAAAAGAACAGTTTCATGTGTTTCAGAAGTAATAAAATTTAGCAGGTTTTTTTAATGAAAACTATTACATTTCAAATTGACATTTGCACAGCTGCTGCGGAAGCAATATTGATCATGTTTGTTATTTTCAAATACAGACATGCACTCTGCTGTTACCTTGCTGTTAGGCCCAAGGTTCCTCTGTATGAGGGTACTTTCTTCCTCATCCACCAGTATGCCTTGGTAGTCATGATAGGCCACCTCACCCAGGGACAGCGCCTCAGGTGAGATGGGCAACAGGCCGCATTTCATGGCGGACACCTGCCATCAAACAGACGCCAACAAATGACATCAGACTTGGTGTTCATATTGGGTATATTCATTTGTATGTGTCGTCCCTTACCGCACCACCCGCGGATGTGTGTATGTGTACGATACACTTGACATCGGGCCGTGCAGCGTAGATGGCAGAGTGGAGAGTGAAGCCGGCCTGGTTTACCCCGAGATTGGTGCTTCCCCGGTCAACTATCTCACCTTGAAAGTTTATCTTCACCTAGACAGCAGTCCAGACAAGAGGTTATTCAAAGCAATAGGTTTAAGTTGAATGACTTAAGAATCTCACTTATCACAACATATTTTAAAATCACATGACAAGTACACCGATCCTCACAGATATCACTGATCAAAAAGTAGAAAGAAACCATAAGACAAGACATGCAGTTCTAATAGAAATCAGAACAGATTCTCACCAGACTGGAAGCGGTGACTTCACTGTACAGGAGCCCAAAAGGTATAATTAGGAAACGCTCCTGGTCTGAGTTCACCCTGACCTAAAGGACCAGTTGACAGACATTAGATCATAGTGTTACCTTAATGTTCATTTCACTTACAAAACACCAAAGCATACTTTCTTAGAATATAATCATAAACGTCCAATTCAGATAATCTACCAAAATAGCATTGAACATGTACAATTTGGTCAATATTTGTATATTTGAATATGTGCATACATTTTGGCAAAATGCCACCATTAAAAAATGCTGAATTAGCATGCTCCTGTTTGGTATGTACCCATGAATTAGGTCATGTTAATTATTAACCATTTAATCATCAAGCAACATTATGAATTTTGACTGATTAACACTATCAGTAAAACTATCAGTAAAAAGCTCATGTATAAACAAGATTCTCAGATCTAGAATGAGAAATATGCTATTGATATATGTTACAGACTGCTAAACTCTCAGCACAATTCCATTGTTTTTACTCAAATAGAATTTTTAAATCAACGAGAACTAAAATCTTAATTTTAAGATCTTTTTCTGCCATTTTGTGGCTCTTTGTTTAACGACGATCACAGCGGATAGCTGTGAAGAGAATTGTTGCCTGCTTGTTGTAACAGTTAATGATCAGTTAACATTGGTCAGCTATGGATCAGATTTTCTTTTCTTTTTTTAAGCATCCTTACTATGAATCACTGGATATTTTTCAGCCAAATTCTTCTGTGGAACAAATTAAGATTAACATGATAAATATATCTTAATGAACTGCTGAATGACAAATTCAGTCAACACTTTGACTTATATTAAGAAAGAATCCCATCTTACTGTGATGTGGTTGTAGATGAGCTCGGACCAGCCGAACAAGTCAGCGAGCCGATAAAAGGCCGCCAGCTTGCAGCGGAGCAACTTCTCGTCCTTGTCATAGGAAATGGAGTCTGAGCCACGCAGATCATTCACTGGAGTCACCATACCCAAACCTGAGTGGAGAGGACAGGGTTTGCTTACATGAAAGAGACTGACAAATGATAACAATAATAATAATAAATAAAATATAGTGCTCTGTACGCAACAAAAATAACAACCATTCCTGATTTGTTGCTAGCAGGAAAGAAAATAATCTTAGTTACAGATGATAGCAATTAGATGGAGTCTGAATGCAACTGGAATCTTTGTCCAAAAATCAACTTTGGCTTATGCTGTATTACTCATTGTGAGTACAGACATAGCAAGGCTAAGTTCAAAAAGTCACACACACTCATTCCCTTCTCTGCTTACTCATGTTGAGCGCCGCCATGCCTCCCTGAGGTGCAGCGGGATACATGGAAGGCATGCTGGTGGTCATAAAGTCTGCGATCTGCTGCAGAGCCAACAGGCTCGTGGGAGTCTTGCCCTTCTTCAGCTGATCCTGGATCATTGTCTCCAGCTCATCGCAGAATGCCTGCCGGTCATCAATAAAGACACAACAACAAAAAATGTAAGGGAAAAACCAAACAAACACATTGGGGCACAATGACCCTAAAACAAAGAAGGCATGTTCGAGATCAAGAGGCTACAGAAAGTTTAGAACTAACTACCATAATTGGTAAATGAAGTACCTTGAACTTGTTTGAGACAGATTAGTGTGCTTAGGGTACTTGAAGTAACATGAACTCAAATG
>NC_045748.1:16444133-16459340 GCF_008692095.1 Etheostoma spectabile | reverse complement strand
TTTTTTTTTTTTTTTTTTAAACAGACACAGCATAATGACAGAGGGGCAGGTAACCACAAAAGTACCCACATTAGCCAAACATACACTCCATTTCCAGTTTATTATTAGGAACACCTAGCACAAATCAATGCAGTCTAATACAACAGTACCACAATAATTACTACCTTCACAAAAGGTTAGAATGTTTTTGTTGCAACTGTTTTAAAGAGGTTTTGATTCAACTATGGGCAGACTGGAGGCTGCAGTGTGACAGAAACACATCTCTTGTTTGATGCAATACAGTTGAACAGGACTTTATTAGACGGCAAAAGTCTCATATAGGCACCACTCTAGGCTCTTTTTTTCCTGGACTTTAATACAGCCGTGCTTCTCACACATACAATAGGCCTGTAAACAGTGCTGTTCTCTGGCAGCTGGTATTCAGCTGGTCACACATTTAATGGGGAATATTCTGGATCCATCATGTGATGTTGAGAAGGCTGTTGCCTTAACACTAAAAGAGCCTTTTCAAATTTCACCATGCTGGCAATGACAGTGTGACCACAGTATTTTTGTCAGTTGATGTAGTGAGTGTCGAGCAAATCTAGTGTATGCTCCTGAATCTCAACGTATTGAATAGGTCTGCTCCACTGACCGGGCTCTGTAGTATCATGGAGACCCTCTTCCTCTGCTCCATCATGTTGAAGTCCTGCCGCAGGTCGGGTGCCATGTTTCTCTCCCTCTGGTACTCCGGGCTGCTCTCATCCACCCGGTCGAAGTACCGCTCCTTGTGTGGGGCTGTGGTGGGAGGGGGGGCCGTCACCACACCGGCACCTGAGTTGCCGTTCATCCTGGGGCTGGCCTCCTGTAGGAGGGAGTAATAGAGATAATGTTTGAACTGGTTTTTCAAGGCCAATATAGATATTGATTATTATTAGTTAATGAACCCGATATTTGGAACCGATAAGCATGAAATGGAAATATTTAAGTCAAATTTAAGATGGAATGTTATAAACTCAACATTTTGTTTAAATGCTTTAAGCTATTTTTTTTATAAAATTTGAAACTTTCAACACAATACACAGTGAAAGACAGTCAGATAGTGTTGGGGTGGGACATTAACTCAGGTGAAAGAAACTGAAGCAAAGGGACCGATACAGAGCTGTAGCGGAGCCAAAGCAACTCACTTTAATTAACTTTATTGGTAATCAGGGAAATTAAACGCTAGTAGAAATAATCTGCAAAATTCCCAAAAAATGGCCTGATAATCGCCTATGGTCAGTCTATCACTAAAACATTAAATAAATTAGATTGAAACAGACGAATAATATGTACTGTTAAATCAACCACTGTTTGCTTTAGACTTTATTTATAATTATAAACTTGTTTTCCCCTTAAATGTGTAGTATAAATTAATTAAAAAGGAAAAATCAAATAGGAGGAAGTAAGATGCTGACGGAGGGATCATCAGCCATTTCACCAGAAAATCAATCACAAGCAGACCACACTTCCTGTCACGATCATGTGAACACTCTTCCCAGTTGAGATGGTTTTCATTGATTTCCACAATGTGTTTCCTGGAATAACAACATCACTCAACTTTCAAGGCTGGGCAAAGGAAAGTAAAACTGGAACTAGAGCCAAATGTATCGTATCGTTGCTTGATAAATAATTATCACTCCAGAATACACATTCAGGAATAGAGGGTGACAATTTTCCGGAACTCCCGAGAACTTCCGGAACTTCACGTGATTCCCACGGGAGTCCCACTGTACGGTAGTCAATCTTACTGTTGGTAACGTGATAGGTATGTATAGAGCATCAAAGGGAGTGGTCGAGAGTAGGAAGGAGTCGGAAGATTTTCAAGGCATTTTGTTTCAGAAAAAAAAAAAAAAAAAAAAAAATTATAAATATTAAACTACACAGTGTCATCTGAATTATAGAAACAAGGGGAAGTTAAGGCTATAGGGCTATGTGTGCCGTTAACTCAGCTGCAAAATGCAGAATAATTGCTATCTTGGTTGGTCTGAATTCCTGTCAGGTCTACACGCAAAACTCAAACTCATAGTTCTTGCCTACCACCCTGGGGAAACTAAGTGACGTGATATCCGACTGTTTAAAAGCGTTTAGCAATACTGATAGGTAGTAGTCTGATAGTTGAGTCCATTCTTGACGAAGATGGAATAAGATGTGGGGGAAAAAAAAAAAGGTGCAAACAACAACAATACAGGATGCCATTTTAAAAATCAGCGACAGAGGAGACCACACACACACACACACACACACACACACACACACACACACACACAACACACACACACACACACACACACACACACACACACACACACACACACACACACACACACACACACACACACACACACACACACACACACACACACACACACACACACACACACACACACACACACACACACACACACACACACACACACACACACACACACACACACACACACACACACACACACACACACACACACACACACACACACACACACACACACACACACACACACACACACACACACACACACACACACACCACAACACACCACCCATCTCTACTCTAAAGGAGGTGGACCCAGTTATGAGCACAGGGAAATGTGTGTGCGCAAGCATGCATGGGTAATGTGGGGTTGCTCTGGCAGAAACTAATGCAGCCCATTAGTCGGCTGGGCATCAATACAAATGTTCAGCCAAAACTACCATGACGACTGCAGACCAAACCCAAAGCATCCAGTATCACACTGAGAGCTGGCAGGGCTGGCCACTTTTATTAGTGTACCGAGATGTTCCACATCACACACACAAACATTTTAACACACACACACCTGCTCCAATCAAGTGTTTGACCAGTTTGGCTAATTCTAGGGCAACAATGTTTGGTCCATTTTCACCTCATAAACACATTAAAAGGAGGGGAAATTACATCAAGATTCAAGATTTCTTTATTGTCATACCACAGTTCACTGTAGTACGAAATTACATGCAAAGTTCATAGCTTAAAAGAATACATCACAGAAACAATTAAAAACACCGTTGAGTTATTATTCATATGAATTAATCACAACATAAACATTGTAGAGAGAAATATAAAGTAAAAGGTTTAAAGCTGACTGTAACATGTTAAGATCAATTTACAACAACACTTAAGAGACATGAACCACAGATAAGACCTAAAAGCTGCACTCTGCCTTCAGTAAAAGAAATATGAAGTGAAAACACAGTATTAAATAGGAGTGTATTGAGTGCACAAATGTGATGTCATGAGAGCGCAGTAACTGTTTATATTCGCACGTGGTGGTCGCGACACTAGCTGCAGTCTTCTCCTGAGCAGAGGTGGCGCTAATGAGCAAAAGACAAAAGCCACCGCCTTTGCTATTTCTACGTACTAGAAGAAGGAGAACTGGCAGCAGCACTGACGTCAATGCTTCGATTTGAGTTGATTACTAAACTAAAGTACCAGGATGTTAATTCATCATCACTGGTGCCTGTTAGCTTGTTATTTTCTCTCATTCTTCAGCACTGGAACTAAGCTACCATGCTGTAGCAAAACAAATACCCACAGCACCATTGTGTGGCAGTAATACTATCTTTACGATTGCTTAAATTATTAAGTTAATAACAACACTACAGTCTCTGCTGCCCTTCCAAGACTGGCCTGTTTACAAGAGATGGACTAAATGCTACTAGACTGCTTGTCTGATCTCATTCACTTTGCTCTGGCGTGTTTAATGCTGCGTTTGCTGTCTGTTGTTCATGTTGGTGTTTATTGCTAGCGACAACAATGGTAATCAAACTTGTCTGCTGACAACGGGACCAGTGGAAAAAAAACATTTGTGCTGCTGTCTTTTTTTTTTTCCTCTTCTCTTCTTCCTTCTTTTAGAGAGCAGAATATACTTGTTCAGAAATCCACTTTTACCACTAAAACCCAGAATTTAGGCTCGTTATCCATTCTAATCTTGCTTACAATGACCCATCTCTCTATGCACTAAAGCACTGCAGGAATTGTGTAATAGGATCCTTTGGATTGTCTTGTGGCTGCCACTGGTCCAACACTGCAGTGCACACAGCCACAAAATCTGCTAACGCCTGCAAATACATGATGAATGAACCATAAGTATCACTGAAACTGCATGACGAAGTGAAAGATAAAATATGAGAGGCAGGAGCAAGGAGGAGAACATCAGATGATATGCAAAACCCTTCTCTGTGGCGTTCCTTTTTCCTTGGGTATTCTGCTCTGTGTCAGCATAAACAGAGTAAACAAAGTAAGGAGAGTGTAAAAAGGGAATACAGGCCTTATTGTGCATTAACAAATATTAATAATGGAGTTAAATCAGGTTGCTTCCACTGCCATCTCACGGAGCATTTCTTTGAATAAAGTAATTTCACAATGCACTCTGCCCTCCCCCAAATGTTAACTGAATCCAGCTGTGTAATAGTAGACACTATTCCAACATAAACATCTCCAGAGCATATGGTAAAGTGGTTAATTATGTCCAGATTCTTAGCTTGCTTATTTCTTGGACAATTTAACAATAACAATAGCCGTAGATGCAGGAAGCTTTTACTATCTATACACGATGTTGTCATCTCCCAACCACAGGCACCCCTGGTTCGCCAGACCCCCTACTTCTCATCTCTCCTCAGATATGTAGGTGCAGGAGGGCTCGGCCAGCCTCCACTGCTGTTAAGAGTGCAATTGCTATGGAAACCAAAACACATTACCATGGAAACACGGGACAGCTTTTAAAGATTGCCGTTATGTAACAGCTGTATGCCAACATCATGCTGCAAGTCAGTCGGTGTCACAAGGCGCACAACTTCAAACTACTGTGCTATTCATTTTACGTTGGATTTAAAACATGTCAGGGACTCGAGAAATGAAACATCCACCTACTTAATAACAGCTTTTGTTTTAGATTAAGAACCAAGTCAAGTTGGGAATCAAATACTGTATTTTTTAGGGAGCACTTTTAATTACTAATTAATTAAACATTTCAAGGTTACAAACAGTCTCATAACATGATTTTTACTCATGTTATTACTCATAAAATATTTTACAGTTCTATAAATGCACTTGTTCAGCATCAAGATTTAACTGAAAACTCAGAAGCGCCGGTCATTGTGCATCGGGTAAGGGTTGAGTCAGTGTCATACCACGATGGGAAAAGTCACGACAACCAGAAAGGGCTCATCTCTTGCACCTGGACCTTCTTTAAGAAAGGCATAATAACATAAACAAATAAATGCAGGAATGGTACAAATGACCCATCTCCTTAAAAGGCAGATTCACCCTTGCTGCCATAAACACAGCCATTAAATAACCTGTATTGGAAAGTACCCCGTACTCATTGAGTGGAACCATGGGTGTGCCTAAATATGCAACTCATGCACCCCCCTCCAAATGTTGGGGAATTTATAGCAGCCCTGGCAATAAGTATCTGGTCCTGGCACTGTATTGCTCAACCCGACAGCACTCTGTGCCCTGCAGGTTTGAGAAAAAAAGGGCATAAGAACTTCTCCAAAAGCAGAAAAGGTATAATATTTGTTTGTTTATAAAAAAAAAAAAAGAAGAAGAAAAAAGATATTTAAACAAAGTTGGTTTTGGGGTGAGCATGTAAAGACAGAGTTGCGTATTGCAATCACAGATTAGTCTTTGTCCTTTCTCCATCGCAAACAGGAGACACCATGACTGAGTTAACCCCAGCCTGCACATTTTTATTTTTAAGCTGTGGATAGAAAGACCTGCTATGAGCCAGGTCTGGCTGTTGGCAAGACTCTCTTGACTCTGACCAGAGTATGAGCAAAATTGATGCTTCTGTAGAATGCCTGCCAGGACTTTAAGGTATTGACGGTTGTCTGTTTACCGAGGACCTCTCATAAATAGAAATTATAACAGCTTATGCACATCATAAGCTGCTATTTCCGCCTATATTTCACTGTGAAAAACCCTTGGGTTGAATGTATCCAAGGGTTTTCTTGTCTCCAAGCAACAGGAAAAATGTGACGATGAATCACATTCATACAGTACAATATATGCCAGCTGTCTTTGAATGAGCCCTTTGGATATGTCATTGTAACAATCAAGTGTTTTAGACCTGCTAATACTACAAAGTACAGGAAATAACAGCCTATAGAACCTCCCAGAAGATACTGCAAACCTAAGATGTACTACATGTGCTCATTGTAGGTGGCCACAGACTGGGGCTGCACAATATGAGGAAAATATCTAATTGCAATTATTTTGACTCATATTGCATTTGCAATATGATTCACAATATTGAAAGGAATGCTCATTTTTGTATTATTTTCATTTCCATTGACTAATATTAAATCTTAAAAAATGAAAATTATAGTGTGATTTTTGCGAGGATATGTACCAAATAAAAGATGTTTGATTAATGTTTGTAATTAAAGTGTAGTTAACTACAAGTTAACCACACTTTAAATACCTGACAAATCAAGGTTTCTAAACAAACTGATTCAAGTCAGTCCTGCTACTCAATTTGCAGCATTCCCCATAAAGGCTGAATAAATTCAAATTTTAAAAAGGTGGTCTAAGCTTTTATTTTTTTAACAGTTCTCTTTTAACAGTGTGTTCTGGGGACAGGACGCTTGCGGATAGTGAGATGTTTGCTGTATGTGACAAATGTTCTAGCTTAAAAACATGCGTGACATAAATTAGAGCACCTTTAAGAGATGTCTGATAGTTGACACATTTACACTTTTTAACGATATGCATCATCATATCACTCAACGGTAGTAGAAAAATCTACTTCCTCAGGCAAAAAGCATCCTTACTTCAAAACCCATAACGTATGTGATGCTAACCACAACAGTGTACACTGGCAAAGGAAAATGAAACAAGCACTTTAATTCCCTCTAGGTGATGATTAACAAACTGATGTTTTGAAGTTACAATGACACCACTAAATACAGATGTTTTCATTCTCCACAAAGGCTGCTAATAATAGAAAATGATGGGAGAGGAGATAGAAAAAAAGAAAGAAAAAAAGCTAGCGATAGCATACATAGAGAAGCACCAGGCTCTCGGCTAACACACAGTGGCTGGCTTTGTCAGCATCAATGCGATGGGTTTAGGCCAACATTTTGCGTATTTCAATTATATCATAACCGTTTTTGAGAGACGGAAGCATGCAGTTAAAACATTTTTTTTCAGCATGACTAAGCCTTTTGAAAAAAGAAAGCAATAAGATCCATTTAGCTTGTTCCAAAAGTATGCCAATCAAGCCATCAGCAGTGAAAAGGTCATTATGGTGTGAAAAAAGATGGCCTCAAAGTCTTGCTGGTCGGTAAACAGGTTTGTGTGTGTGTGTGTGTGTGTGTGTTGGGTGTGTGTGTGTGGTGTGTGTGTGTGTGTGTGTGGGTGTGTGTGTGTGTGTTGTGGGTCCAGTTGGTACTTCAAGCAGTTTTTAGACGTGAGAAGCATCCAGACAAGGCTCTTTATATCTCTAAGCTGGATGCCTGTCATTACTGGGGATGAAGAATCCACCAACATCTGTTCTTTGGTGTGCGTGTATGCATGTGCGTGCGTGTGCAACAGGCCCTAACTACTACTAAACTTGTAGGAATGCCTTAGGTGTCATTTTACCACTGCCCCATGTATGGTTTGTGCACCAGAAAGTAATTGACTACACATAGAAGTCACAGCGTTACGTAAACATGAGCCAACAGCAGAACTACTAAAATACAGTACATGAGAAGGAAACAATAAATATGTATATTACCGACCTCTTTGCTCAAATCACTTCAATGAAGGAAAAGAAATTAGGTCTTGCAATATAACATGTGATACTCTGCCATTATCTTTGTCTCATAAACATCGCTGCATGCGAAAATACTGCCATTTAAAATTCTGTCTTTTTTGAATCATGGTATACATCTGTGTGTACTTCCAAAGCTAAACAGAGTCAACAGGGAAATAGTGGGATGGCAGCAGAGGAATTTTGGCCAAATTGTCTTTCCTGTCTGAGACAAAAAGGAGAAATGTTGAATATGTGAGTTGTATAAATTATAGTACAGTTGTGCACAACCAAAGCTTATGGTTTCACCTAAAAAAAATAAATCGTCTTTTTTGAGATATTTTAACATTTAAATGAATCACTGTGCTGGAAGTTCATCTTTGAAGTCAGGTGGACTGCTAAAAGATTATAGTTCATTGTCACCCACTCACTCACTAGATTACACAAGTCTTTAGCCATTTTACAGTTTGCAATTATATCACACGGTGCAGATTCCAGGTATTTGTGCTTTTGAAAATTGAAAGGCAGCTATAATGTATATTGTTATAATAGCAATGCATTAAATAACTGATTGTAAAAAGGTGATCACTTGTATAACCCTAGAAAGAATTAACCCCCAGAATCTGCAGCCCACTTCAGTTTTACGGAGCTTTATAATGACTTTAAGCTCATTATTTAGCTGTCCGACCAGATCTTTCCTGTTTTAGTTTACCCTCACCAATACCATGGGTATGGGCAAATGGTAGATGAAGTTAGACTAGCTGATGAACATAGTGGAACTCACAGTGGAGCTTTTAGCAGCTAAAGAGAAATATTTTTTACTCTGATTTGGTGAGTAAGTCACCTTTTCCACCTTATCATTAAATTAATGATCATCAGATTGGTTAGAGCCAAGAGATCAATCCAAGTTTAATTTAAGAAACTAGTAAATAGCTCCTGAAACGAAGCCAACATCATTTTTGTTTTTATAAATGTACTGTATGTAAGCCTCCCAAACACGGGGGAAGGTATTATCTGCTGCGGACCACCGAGGCCATGCCAGACTCTGTTGTGTTAGAGTGTGAGTATAGTTTGGTTTATCTGGCTGTCACATTCATATGGGACAGAGTGGTGGAAGATTGCTCTCTGAAACAACACACCCCTCCCTGTACAGTTTCCTTAGGTCACAATCTGGGCTGTACTGTCATAATTTGCATCTGTACAGAATTCTGCCAGGTTAAATATTTGACCCAAACATAGATACCTACATTGACTTAACCTTTAGCAACCTCTGTGGTGTGAATACAAGTTTAAGTGACTGTGTACGCATTTCAAAACTTAACTAAAAATACGGCTAAGTGATCACACATGAGGCGGAAGGAAGGAAAGAGTGAAATAGTGAAATAGAGAGAATGGACTTGAAATGAGGAACACATTTTCAGCTGCTCTGCAGTCAAGGGTGTGGGCGTGGGGAGTGGGAGTAAAACAAACACTCTGTATCTAAAGTGAGTGTCTATGTATATGTGTAGTAGTGTGTGTCCAGGGTGGTAACATTAAGCCAGACTGACAAAGCTAAGCTCCCTCTTTTGGGAATTTCACTCATTCTAACAGAATTACCAAATCCAGGGAGTTACCGTCCCTTAACACTCACATTTTATCAGGCAGTTTGCTGATCCTCATACAGTATGAGGGGGAAGGGACTTTACAATGAAGTCAGACACTGCAACAGCTTGGGGGCTATATTCTCCAATTTGGGGCTAAAAACAACCTGCTAACTTAACAAGGCACAATAAACCTTTACAAAATGATTGCCTGTCAAACCTCCAACTGACACTTTTACTACTAGAACGGCAACTGAGAATTATTTATCAAATATTTCATCATTACTCTTATTGATCTTAAGGTGCTAAAATGTCAGAAAACAGTGAACAGTCATTGCAAGTTCACAAAGCAAATTCATTGAATATGCTTTAAGTGGCGAACATTTGGGTTGTTTGAGCAACCACAAATGGCACGATATAGCCTAGCTTTATTGCAATTTACACTACTATTGCACAACGTATTACCATGCACTGCCATTGTAAACTGTATACTTTATGTTACTTTATATGTTGTGTTTCATGCATGTCACTTATAGGGATTTGACTTGGCTACTACAACACAATGCCCCATTGGGATTAATAAAGTACTTTATCTGATACAGTGTGGGATAGAGTTTCCTCTTGTACTGCGAAATGACAGGTGACGTGCTTTCAATCAAGACATTATTGTGCTATTATGTATTATTATTATGCAGGACAGGGTGCCATCTGAATAACAGGAAGCTGCTCCATCACGACACAACTAAATATCCTTCGGCTCCAAAACACGCCCAGACTGGAACCAGACCTACCCAGTGCAGAGACACACACTACATTAGGAAACGCATCGAACCGAGCAGTCCATATTAAATAGCTCAAGTATCTGGGAGCCTGTGAAATGCAAAATAATGCTACCACGGGCCTGCTCGTGCAGCAGGCTAACGACACCCACCGGGCATAAGTGTGTCCCCCTGGGCTGTTGTTGTTCAACGCAGGAAACCGTCTGAGTTCAGGCGCGTTCATTTAACAACACTAAAACGCAGAAATCCTCGTTTTGCTATGTGAAAAACGTACACTGCTGCCTCTCTGCAGACTGCACCGAGCAACATATTAGCAAAACAGTGAGAGCGCGCCACACTGGAACAAAACGAGACTGTGGAACAAACGTTAAAAAACACACACATGGATCATGTTGTACCGGACAAACCGCTGAAATGCAAACAGTATCGATTGGTTCCGAGCTTACCCTCTCTTTGATGAAGTGATGCAATATATAACCAGTGCTCGGTGAAAGCAAGACGGTGGGTTTCACTATCTTTATCCCTTACCCTGGTGATCTCAGAGTGGGTTTATATCTCTCCTCTCGTCGTTCCTACATCGCTCCGCCCAGCCACCATCATCCCATTTGGGTGCGGCAAACTGGTTAATCTGTGGCTCGCTACTGGACATCCGGGGGCACGTGACAGAACCGGGGAAAGTGGTTGGAGTACGAGCATTTGGCCCGCCCCACCACATCCATGCGTCCAATAGAAAGGGGCTTTGGATTTATTTCACTGTCTATGGCATAAATACCATAAACACCACACATCCAGGTTTTTATTTTACTGCTAATGCTAATTACCCATGAAGCTAATAAGATATAGCCTAACTGTCCTTTTGGTGGTCAGTGGTAGAAAGTAACTAAGTACTCAAGTACTGTAGGCCTACTTAAGCACAATTTCCTTTGTACTTTACTTGAGTATTCACATTATATGCTACTCCTTTATAGCATACTTATAATACAATATTATAATATATAATATGATATTTATAATATTTTACTCTTTACTGTAGGCTACTAGGCCTTCACAGGCTATTTTATTTTTTAGATTAAAATTGCACATTAAAACATGTGATTAATGCCATTGAAATTGAAAGAACAAAGAGTTCACAATGTATGTCTATATACTCCTAAAACCTGTATTTTATATTCAAGCTGTTGCATATAATTTAACATTTAAAGGTCCCATGGCATGACAATTTCACTTTGTGAGTTTTTTTTAACAGTAATATGGTAACCCCAGCTGCATCTGGTCCACCGGTGGCTAGACATGGCATGGGAAACCGAGCCCTGGGTATCCTGCTCTGCCTTTGAGAAAATTATGAGGTCATAAGGAGCAAGGTGACCTCCCCTTTCTCTGCTTTGTCCGCCCAAAGAGATTGGCCCACCCATGACAGAGAGACCTCATGGCTTTCAAATGACAAAAGTGGCAGTTGGTCAAGGCCACACCCCCAGCCTCCACCTTGACACTGCATTTTAGATTCCAACATTTTTCCTCCATCTGCTTGTTCCTGTGCTGCATAAGCTACACATTTTGTTAAATATTTTCAAGCTTTAGCAACTCATAATAAAACATGACATGCTTTAAAAAAAACAAGATCAAATGAAAGTCTAAAATTGTATGTGCTCAACTACATAGAGCCAAAACAAGCTTCATTGTTGCTTCATGAAGTGAGAGTTATGATGGAAATAATAGCCCATCATTGAATTGAACAGCCTGAGATTGCTATTTCTTTTCATCAAGATTATTTTTGGGCTTTTCTGCCTTTAATTTTTGATAGGACAGCTAGGTGAGAAAGAGGGGGATTCAGATTCAAACCCTGAACCTTTATGTTGAGACATAAACCTCTCAGTACATACCATTGAGCCAATCTGACCATGCCAGGAGACATTTTAATGTATAGGCCTGCATCTCCTGTACTGATGCAGCACTTAGTAATCACCTCCTTGTACCAATTTGTAGTAGCCTACACAAAAACAACTCAGACCTCAGTTCAGTTTGGCCATGTAAGCCGGCTGGATAGATAGCTTGATGTGCAAGGACATGCACCTGAACATATTACCTTTTGGGGATTTCGCATTGTGATCAAAGCTGTGAGGTTGACAAACACATTGCTGCTGATAAAGTTACACTTTTTGGGAACCGTTTTAGAACTCTGGTACTGTGGTAATGTTGGGGTTTCACTCCATAACTTAAAACATCCATTCTTTGAAAGATGACACAAAATAATCAATACCATATTGACTTGAATAGAGTAGGCGCACTCGGGCTCGGGGGCACAGTTATTGGTATACAGTATATATAATTATATACATATATATAAAAATGTATATATATATATTATTTTAATCATAACAACACATAAGGACACCCGGCGCCCGGGACACAAATAAGGTCTGTGCCATGGGTCTGTGCACGCGCAAGAAACTGCGATGTGAGCGCGAAGGGCAACGGCTCGTGCGTTATTAGGATGACATGTGTGATATTTGCCACTAGATGGTGCTGCTTTTCCACACTGGTGTTAGTAAACCTGTGATGCATAATTGCAAAAACGACTGTATTTCTTGAAGTCAAGATAACACCATCATTGGTTTAGAGAAATGTGTGACTTATTTTAAGCGTATACAATTATAAGTCTAACAAAATAGGACATTGCATTTATTCAAGTGAGAAAGCAAGGTGAACCAAACTTGTGCCATTTTTGCCCTTTTGTGTGTTTGTCCCACAGGAATAATTTTTATTTAATGGAATTTAAGATGGTTGACCATCTTAGCAGGTTAAAAACAAAAACAAAAGTAATCATTTTGCAACTTCCTTGTCTTTTTTTGTGATAGTACTCTTTGTTACACTTCTTCAGTGATTCAAAAAACAGGGATGTAATTTTTGTGAATATTTGATGGTTAGTCAAGAAATCACTGAGCAACATTACGCCATTGTTTTTGGTGTGCGGCAACTGTACTGACACATTTAACCTCTGTTTATAGCTGTAAGGCCTCCTTTGGAAAGTACATCAGCATTAAAAGTTGCTGCTTAATAAAACGTAAGTTTAGCAGACTCTAGTATTACTAAAAGTCATGGAGGGGGTAATGTTTCATTTCAAACTCCTGAGTTAACTGTATTTACCTTTGATATGAGTGGCCATGACCTCTGACTCTTGTGGTGTTGATCCTGTCCCGTACCAGTCGACACACATGCAGTCCCCTCTTAACTGATCTCAGACCAGCTCAGGTCCTTCCAATATTGTGAATCATTGTGGTCTGCCTTGTAGCATGGATACACCAGCTAGGGACTCTAAATATATCCAACTGGTGTGTCTGAAGAGCTCAGGCATGAAGATCATATACTTACTCTGGAAATCTACACCTAACTCTATTACTTTCTCATCTATTGTGTGCATGTGACTTTCTGTTCCTGCCACATTCACATTGTGGGCATTGTGGTCTGATTTTCTTATCTAAAGCAGCATTAAAATAAGCTTCACTGTGTGGTGTCTTTGTTTCCCTCTTTCTTTAACATCTGCGAATGCAATTTTTTTTAATTTATTTTATTAACCACCAACAAGTACAATTGGGTTTCTGTGAAAGAGAGACAAATTTTGAAAAGGGGGGGCAAACAATACAAGAAAAACTTACATAAAATCCATGAAATAAACTTTAAAAATGCAGATCTATCTAAGTGGTGTCAAATCATTTGAGCACCAGCATTACGTTTGGGTTTCAGCACACATTCCTCGGTCACCTGTTTTCTCTTAGCAGCACATGTCACAGAGTGAGTGAAGATAAACCCAGCTGCTTTACGTATTCATTTCAAGCAGCACTTACTGTCCCCTTTTAACTCCAGCCAGCCTTCAACCCTGAGCTCTCAAATCACCAGGGGCTGATTTTCAAAATAAACAATTTGTAGTATAGCGGATGATGCCTGGGAGTTTTGGCATATTTAAGGATGCGGCGAAGAAAAAGTACATTATAGACTTACTGGGGCTCAATTGGGCAGGTAAATTTCTCAACATTTGTTATTCAGTGAACCCACAAAGCAGCCACAGAGGTAGAGTGCGACGCTGTTCTATCATCCACAAGCAGCAATCTGTCCTTCATTCAAAGATGGTATTGTATTCGGCCTGCAGTGCCATGGAAAGCCCCTCTCCCTCCTTCTCTGCCCTGCACAATGAGACAAGGGTCGGCCTGTCTTTCCTTCACTGTGTTTTTGATTCACTTCTCCTTTATGAAAATGTTGTATAACCTTTGACCTCCAGCAGGGACCTTTTAAACCCACTGGTCCCACCTACAGAGTCCCCTCAACTAAAGGTTTAAGGGGATTCTTCACCAGGGCTGTAGCTGGCTACCACAGAGGAAATATTTTATGAATTGATTAATGAGTTCATTAAAATAAAATGCTTAGTATTCTTCCCCCAAATAATATACCTGTAAATAAAAAAAGAAACCTGCGAAAAGTTCTGCATTCAAAATTTAAGAAAGTAAAAGTAGGCTACAGAAGTTTTAAGAGCAATGCAGATTTCCCGTTTTCAGGGTGTTATATCATTACATATAATATTATTGGACTATTACTAGAGATGCATTAGCCTGTATCCTTGACGTTCCACTTTAACATATGGCCTACACTGTTTCAATGTTGTAGCGAGGGAAGCAGAGCTAATTTTAACTTACTACTTATATTGTGTTTGATAGTTTTATATAGTAAGGCATCATTCTTTAAATTTTTAATCCGCAATGTAACCAACTCTAGCTGCCAATAAATGTAATGGAGTAAAAAGCAAAATATTTGCCTCTGAAATGAATTACATTCATTTGATAATTAGTAGCCTAGTTACTTTGCATATTCATATTAATAATACAAAATACAATCAACTAATATAATATGACTGTATTTTAGATTAAGATAAGACTGTATACATAGGCTACTTACTGTTCTTTTACTTGAGTCATATTCTGAATGCAGGACCTTTACTTGGAACGGGAGTATCTTTTAGATTGCTTTATATACTCTATAGATCTGAGTTGCCTACTTCTTTCAACACTGGGTCTCTCACCACCA
>NC_045748.1:16435311-16444123 GCF_008692095.1 Etheostoma spectabile | reverse complement strand
CCCCCCCCCCCCCCTTTACCCTGCACCCTGCACCCTGCACCCTCCCCCTGTCTGTTGATATCGCACAGCCCGGAGAGGTTTGAATCCAGTCTGTAGCCCTGGCCGCCATGCTGAGCTGAGAGAGAGCGAACCAACCAAACTTTCACGCTGCTGCTGCTCCGACGTTCATCTTCGTACGCACCAGGACAAAAAAAAAGGAACACGTACTTCCCCACGGTGAGCAGCACCACACATTTTTACTTCAGTGCACATTTGTGTTAGAGCTAGCTAAGTAATGCCTGGTCTTTCTTGGTTCAAAATTGCTAAGTTATTTCAGCCTGTGCCCCGCTGGTCGTGTTCATGCGTGCTAACCGGGCTCCAACCTCAGCTGCACTTGTTGCACTGCAGCCGATAAAAAAACAACCATTGAGACACAAAAAGAAGAAAAACCCAGCGTCGTAATTCAAATAGTTTCAGTTGTTTGGACGGCACGTTAAACGTTTAAAATACTTTCCCACGACGTTTTAAAGCCGAACTGCGGAAAAAAAGAAGTTGTTAGCGGACGACTGTTGCGGCAAGAATCCACACAGTCGGCTGTCACTGTCCTTGACGAGCAAAATACCTCCTGAATATAATATTACGTGTTCACCAGCCGTGCTCACACAAATCTTTTTAAAGCTTAAACTCCCCTTGCACTTTCAAAGTGCCATTCTGGCACCCAGAGGTCATGGAGGGGTTTCTACTCTTGGCATGCATACATCAAGGGTGCTCTTTCACTGCAACAACAAAAGACCTTTTATTGACAGCCTCGAAGCACATATCCACGTTACCACAGTTTATATTAAAGCTGGTCGGAGCACCAAACGAAATAAGCTCCTGCAGCATGCATTTTGTAATTCTTCAGCCTTGAATGCATCCTGTGTCAGAAGGCCAGTGCGACTGGGGGCTCATCAGTAAATACTCATAAACCTTTCACCTGCAAACATGTCTAGTCTTAGTCGGTGTGGACCAGAGGGAGTAGTAAGAAGTTATGGAGCAACTTTCTGTCTCACCATTTGACCTCTGGCCTGGTTACCTGGAGCCCTGTGTCTCTGTGTCACTCTCCTGGCTCCATGCTGTATAATTCAATCTACACCATCATCACTGCGGTCCTTCAGCAACCCTAAAATGAAATTCAGGCTTTTGAGAGAGTGAAGGAGAGACTGATGCCTTAACAAGCCATAGTTCTTTGATGTAGAGCCCAAACAATATATTTATTAGTTGATCAACAAAAAAATTAATCTAAAGTAACAATGCCAAATGGATGATTCCAGCTTCTCAAATGTGGAGATTTGCTACTTCTCTTTGTCTTACATTATAGTAAACTGACAATTATGGGGTTTAGGACTGTGGGTTGGACGAAAAAGCAATTTGAAGACGTTCTCCTGGGATTCCAGCAAATTGTTATGTGCCTCTTTAAACTCTTTTTAAATGTTTTTAGGCCAAAAATCTACAATTATTGGATACTGAAAGTAATCATTACGTGTATCCCTATTCCTGATAAACAGAAGGATTTGAAATGTCACTATTTGTCTCTACAACATGCTCTTGGAAATGCGTGAATGCTCCTCACTTAACAGTAAAGAAATGCACTTGGAATTGATTATATACAAGCTCACATTGCATAAGCACTGTGGAATTTTGTAACATGCCAGCTATATAGTTTTCCCTTTTTTTTAAAAAAAACAGCTGTTTTGTTTACTTAATCTGTTTTCCACTGCTTCGTTAGTGACATTTACCACCCCTCCTCCTCTCTCAACCTTCCCCAAAAAGCATGGGCTATGACATCCAGTCCCTCACGGCCTCAATAAGTAATTTTTCTGCCTCATCGAGTTTGATTCCACAGGTCCTTGGCTGGGTCCTATCAAGCATGGGGGCAGCCAGCCGGATCTTGTCAATATGATGGGCTGGCTGGCACCAGGGCAAGCCAGAATCATGTCAGCCAGACCCTCAGGGGGGGGCCGGAGAACCAGCCAGAACAGGATATTGCTGTGTGATCGTTCACCAGAAGCAGACAAATCATTAAACCAGTGGCTGCGTGCCGCTGAGAGGCTCTGGCATTTCGGTCTGTCACTCTAACCTCAGGTTAGAGGTTGTGTTTGCGTTGTAAAGTTGTCATTGACTCTTGCAGGTTTTGGAATTGCCAATGGAAAGAAGGGTAAATATGGTAGATGGATTATTTTGTGTGAAAATGGATAGGTTGGTATAAGAATGGAAATCTATTTTTCCATTCAGTTTTCTCTGCTGTTCATAGTCCTAGGCTGCTAGGAAGATAAATAAACCGTAGTCTTTCTTTCTAGACTTTCAGACTTTCCCTTTTCTGCTTTTTATGGGAGGAAATCTTTGCATGCATGTTGTTTTACAGGACTTCCCATTTCATTAAAGCATATTAGTCCATTTTTAACACCTGTGCTTGTTTGATTTGTTTAAATTCAATTAATGAAGAAACCAAACTGTTTTCCCCCACATTCATTAGAAGCACAGGATTCACATGTGCTAAATGAAATTACACACAACACTATGGCTTGTGTATAATAACCATACAAGTCTTTCTTTAGATTTCTTTTTTAAAATCAATAATCAATTTAAAATGGATGGGAAATCAGAACTGCATGGCTGAAAGAGAGCTTTGTTTTAAATGTGAACTTTGTGCAGAAATGGCACTTGTTTTGGATGTCAGGGGTTATTTACTTGGATGCCTTGCTTGGGTTTCCAACCAAGTCCTGGCTGTTTGTTGCATTTCTCTCTCTCTCTCTCTCTCTCTCTCTCTCTCTCTCTCTCTCTCTCTCTCTCTCTCTCTGAGATCCCAATGCAATTATTTAACCACCTCAAAGGAGACTTTTTTAAGAGACGTCAATTTTCTTCACATGCTTACAGTGAGTGACTGTCAGGTAATTGAATATACTCTTAATGGATTTGAGGGTGACATTCAAAAGCCTTCAGAGTCTTTCTTCTCGTCCCCTCTGCTGGGTTTGGTTGTAGGCCAGTCTCCTCTGGTAGAAAAGGCTGGGATACCTGTAAATGGTCTGGGCAGTAGCACTTCACCTCCTGCTGTGGAGGTCACTGTAAAAGGTGCAGACACACACGGCCCCTCATTGTTCCCTGCTGCACCAGAGCAATCTAATTATCAGGAATCTGCTGGCAGTGGAGTCAGGCTCCATCTACACTACTGCATTTACAAGACAAAGACGGTTTCCATCCACACAAGAGTTTTAGCTCCAGTAGCAGAACTAATCTCCGTCCATATTAGCACGTCTGACAACTCATTTCGCATGACCATTCACATACACTGGGCATGCGTGCTGGTGTTTCTCTGTGCTTGAAAATCATGACTCTATTGGTTAAAAATACAGAAAATAAACAATGGTGAAAAGTAAGACAAGGGATTTATTTGCTTGGACTGAGGACAAGTTGAAACTGTCACTGTAAGTAATGTCAGCCAGACTGACTGGCGTGTGTCTTCATTTCCAAAGGTCAAAGGTTGTGACCGCCCAGACTAAAAAGCAACCTTGGAGTTTTCAAACCAAAACGGGTGCAGTAGTGTTTTCAAATGTAAACGTAGCAAAATAAATGTTATTAAACCAATGCGTTGTAGTGTAGATGTAGCCTCAGCCAACAAGACTCCCTTTTTAATTTAAAATCATCAATCGCGCTGAAAACTAAAAGATGCACATGACAACGATAGCGTCCTGTTCGTAAGAGCCTTTTAGGAAACGCGGTAGTCGATTTTCATGTACGTCTTGCAGAAACCTCATTGTTTTGATCCTGCAGGAGTTAAAGGCTAGAGGTCAGGGGCCAGTCTGGTGCTCTTGATGTTGAGGTGTGCTTTGCTGGGTCTATGACACGGACATCTGGGGCAACCCCCACCTCCTTTTGGAAACGCACCCAGACCTTCCCTGCCACACCCTAGTACCCCAACACCCTCAGGCTGGAATAATTTCCTACTGGCAAAGAGAAGCATCTGGCTCCGTATCAGTAGCCGTGGCGTGTCTAGGTGCTTTACTTGTGTTTGTGTGTTACTAGCCAAGCATAATGCATTGCTGCATTCCAGAGATGTCTCCGCAAAATTGTCTCATGATTGAACGGTGGTTTCAAATCAGCTGATACAAAAACAAAACACTGGATGTTAAGCTTTGTTTCCTGTTTTTCTGTTTTGCCTGTCAAGTAACAATAAAGGTGAAGAACGGTCCACGCCCTGCAGGGCTCAGTCGCTTCCATTCTTTGAAATGATGAAAAGTAGTTTTACTATTAACGTCAACAGCCCAGCAGTTGTTTATTTGAAAATGCTGGCAATAATTGCATTCATTGAAAACTGCACCAGAAATCTATGAAGATTCCAAGATGCTGCACCCAAAGCTACGACCGCTTTAGCTGAGAGTGCAGGAAGCTTACTGATGCATTGTTGCAGCGCTGTTGACAGCTTACTTGATGTTTTAAAAAGGTTGCCAGTGTTGTGTTGCTGAGAACAGGGGGCTAGAAAGCGAATGGAGAGGGGAGCCTCACTACATACAGTAGGCCTACATTCTGTTGCTGTGGAGGATATCAGTGTGTGACTCAGCTGAATGGACAAGGTGCTCTCTCTTTGTGCAATTTCAGCAGCATTAGTTTGCAAGTGGTAGTTTTTGCATTTAGAAGATATTGCATGACAAACTTATTCATCATGTAATCAGGTTTCCTTTTGTTTGTGTGTGTGTGTGTGATGCAGTGAAACAACAAATTATACCTTTTTGGGTGCTCTATGATCAGTTTGTTTTGAAACAGTATTAAACTGCATTAGTTTTAGCTAGGGGAACCTAATAAACGGTTAACTGAGTGTATCAGTGGCTACATACAGTGCTGAGAGAGGGCAGCAGCTGGACCTGCAGTCCCCATTCACAAAAAATCCCCCTCCCCCGTCTTCCCTCCTCTCCACCGCCACCCCAAAATCCCCCTCCCCCTCCTCAGCAATTGTGTGTGCATTGATGCTCTCCAGAAGCGCGATCTCTGCGCTGTCGCTCTCCACTGGCGAGCAGCATCGGACTGCTGTGACAGGGGAAAGGCGGTCTTGGGCGTTTTGTTACACACTCAGATGAAAACAGTCTGCCACTGACATGCATTAAAGTGAAACAGCCCTTTAATGCAATCGTTATCTCTTCACTCTTTGCAGCTTTTTGTGCCTATTTTTTTGTGTGTTTATTGTGCAAGATAGGGAGAGCAAATGAGGGAGCGTGAGAGAGAAGGAGCATGACCGGGGAGTAGAGAGAGGGAGGAGGTGACCGACTGCTCGTGCTGGAGGATCATATTGTATTTTCTTTTTCGTCTGTCATGCAAACCATTGCTGACTTTCCCAGGAATAACAGTGTGACTAAGTCGGTTGGAAGCGCCTCTTTTTAGCGTTCTTTTTCTCTCAACCTGCAGGATCTTCTCAGATTATGGTAAGATTCACATTGCAAACAGCTCGTGTGGATGCCTGTGAGTGTGTTGACTGCTGGCGTCTCACAATGTCAACACCTTGTTCCTCTGCCATAGCAACCAGATATGTTTTTATGCTCACTATGTGCATTGGAGAGCGTCTCCAGTGCTGCGCATGCTATTTTTACCCAAATCGCATTTGGGAGGTAAATAATTCAGTGTTGTGGTGGATGGCATGTTTTCATGATGCAGTAAGTGGTACTATGTTGTGCCTCTTTTGAGGAAATATCCACATATTTTACATAGATTAGCCGCTCTTTTCTTCTTGGCTGGTTTTTGTTTTCCTTTAATGAGCCGAGATTTGAAAGAGAAAGATTATCACTGTTCTCTACTGTTTTGTTTAAAGTAAAGCCGGGCAGACACTGTATGGATTTGGTCCAAATTGACCCCTGACTAATTTTTAAATAGGACTGAATTTCTGCCAAATTGGCATGCAGTTGGAGGATCACAACGCCTGATTAATGATCATATGGGTTTCTGGCATGTAAGAAATTCTGGTCGGCTGTCTTAAGGTTTAACAGTACCACAGTCCGATTTCCCTCACGGCTGCCTGGTTCCAACTGCGCGTAGCTTATTTTAATATTACTAGAGTAGTGTTTTACATTTTGTGGCTACAAATATAGTTTTGAGACTGCTGTCGTATTAAACTGAATTTAGACCATATTGTCTGCATCTTCCAGACACACAGATTATCGAATTGCACAAAGTAGCCTTGCTCTCTTTTGTCATCATTGAGGATGCAGCCATCTTGTTTTTAATAAACTTTATTGTAATTGTCACTAGACATAACCCACCAGGTGTTCTGGGCTTACGTTTGGTGTGATGAGCCAAGTCGTGGGAGGTCAATGGATCCGTACAGTGTGAGCATAAAAGTCATAGGTTCTGACAGTGCACAAAGGCAGATTGAAATATGTAGTGTGAGTTACACCCAGGACCAGCGTACAAGAACAATAGTTGCACTAGGTCTGCCAAGCTTTAGATTTGGTAACCGTCTGTCTTCCCCTGGCTGGCTGTTGTCAGGAGTTCACATATCCCTCTCAAGAGGGAAAGGAGTGGCATTGCCCTTGGACATCATTTCAGTTTAATTTTTTCCTTCACCATGCCACAAATTATTTTCTATAACTAGGCATTAAAACACTTGATTTTAAAACAAAGATGCTTGATTTGTTTGTAAGCACTGGGCTCAGGTAGATCAAACCTACAGTGGTGTGAAAAAGTGTTTGCCCCCTTCCTCATTTCCTGTTCCTGTTGCATGTTTGTCACACTTAAGTGTGTCGAAACATCAAACCAATTTAACAATAGTCAAGGACAACACAAGTAAACACAAATGCTTTTGTAAAGAAGGTGTTTATTATTAAAGGTGAAAAATCCAAACCATCATGGCCCTGTGTGAAAAGGTGATTGCCCCCTAAACCTAATAACTGGTTGGGCCACCCTTACAGCAACAACTGCACCAAGCGTTTGCGATAACGTGCAATGAGGCTTTTACAGCGTCCTGGAGGAATTTTGGCCCACTCATCTTTGCAGAATTGTCCTAATTCAGTTACTTAGAGGGTTTTCGGGCATGAACGGCCTTTTTAAGGTCAGACCACAACATCTCAATAGGATTCAGGTCAGGACTTTGGCTAGGCCACTCCAAAGTCTTCATTTTGTTTTTCTTTAGCCATTCGGTTGTTGGACTTGCGGGGTGTGTTTAGGATCATTGTCCTGCTGCAAAACCCAAGTTTGTTTCAGCTTGAGTACACAAACGATGGTCGGACATTCTCCTTCAGGATCTCTTGGTAGACAGCAGAATTCATAGTTCCTTTTCACGGCAAGTCTTCCAGGTCCTGAAGCGCAAAACAGCCCCAGACCATCACACTACCCCCACCATATTTTACTGTTGGTATATGTTCTTTTTATAAATGCAGTGTTCTTCTACACCAGATGTACTTGACACACACCTTCCAAAGAGTTCCACTTTTGTCTCATCGGTCCACAGAATGTTGTCCCAAAAGTCTTGGGGATCATCAAGATGTGTTTGTGGAGAAATGAGAACTAGCTTTGATGTTCTTTATGCTCAGCAGTGGTTTTTCCCTTGGAACTCTGCCATGCAGGCCATTTTTGCCCAGTCTTTTCCTGATGGTGGAGGCAGAACGCTGACCTTACTGAGGCAAGTGAGGCCTGCAGTCTTTGAACGTTGTTGTGGGGTCTTTTGTGACCTCTTGATGAGTCGTCGCTGCGCTCTTGGGGTAATTTTGGGCGGCTGGCCACTCCTGGGAAGGTTCACCACTGTTCCATGTCTTCGCCATTTGTGGATAATGGCTCTCACTGTGTGTCGCTGGATTCCCAAGCTTGGAAATGGCTTTATAACCCTTTCCAGACTGATAGATCTCAATTACTTTCTTTCTCAATTGTTCCTGAATTTCTTTGGGTCTCGCATGATGTGTAGCTTTTAGGATCTTCTGGTGGACCTTACTTGTCCAGCAGCTCCTATTTAAGTGATGCCTTGATTGTGAACAGGTGTGGCAATAATCAGGCCTGGTGTGGCTAGAGAAATTGAACTCAGTGGGCAACCACAGTTATAGTATGTTTAAAAGGGGGCAATCACTTTTCACACAGGGCCATGATGGTTTGGATTTTTTTTCACCTTTAATAATAAACACCTTCATTACAAATTGCATTTTGTGTTTACTTGTGTTGTCCTTGACTATTGTTTTAATTGGTTTGATGTTCCGAAACACTTAAGTGTGACAAACATGCAAAGGAACAGGAAATGAGGAAGGGGGCAAACACTTTTTCACACCACTGTATATAATGTACTTCACGTGCTATTGCTCCACTTCAAAGAGCACAGTTCTTCTGGCTCTGAGTATATCTCTATCTCAGCCGTGCACTGGTAAAACCATTCCATCCGTTCACGTGACTTTTTTTTTTTAAACCACCAGCTGCAGATTTCTTGCAGCACTGTTTGCGTGTTCTTTATTGTTCACTGCATTCAATATTGTATTGAGCGCCAGCAACCAGGCACTGTCATTGTTTGTGTGAGAAGGCAACAGTTGGTAAGAAACTCCTGGCTTTGCAGGAAAACACTGCATACATCATCAGCATGCATGGGACATTTTCATATAAAGCTCTCATACTGGGGTGGATTGCCACTTTGTGCAAAAGCATGGACTCTTACATATTTCATTAATGTAAGGATATAACTGGAAATGAGAGAATTGCGGTGACATTTGGTCCTTATCATTCTGGTGGAGCCACTTTAACTCAACAAAGAATTAAAAAACAATAGAATTGGCAGATAGCCCAGCACTATTTTGTTCAAATTTCAGCCCAATTCAGTCAAATTCCTTCACAGGTA
>NC_045748.1:16430445-16435301 GCF_008692095.1 Etheostoma spectabile | reverse complement strand
TGGAGTCTTTCCTACTTCTCATAAACACAGTGGCTGAGAGACCAGAGGAAATGGGACTTAATTGATTACCGGAGATTACTTGGGTGTATACAGCTAATGTCCGTTTCTGCACTGGACAAACGTTCACTGAGCTTCTGCCCTCAGACAGGCTACAGACAGACAGACAGACAGACAGACAGACAGACAGACAGACAGACTTGACAGGCAAAGTAAAGAGCATCAGAAAAGTCTTGCAGACACAACGTTCAGAGTTCAGGGATGTGGAAAAAGTAAAAGGAGGCACAGCAGCATCCTGAGCCAGGATCCCCACACAGACAGACTGCCGCTGGCTGCCTCTGAGGCTGGTGGCTGTCTGTCTGGGTTTGGGGCTGATAGGATTGGGGCGGGGGGGGCGGCCCTTTACCCTCACTCCAGTTGTAGCTGTAAGCGATAAAACCATTAAGTCCTCTTTTTGTTGATCCGTGTTGGATTAATAGTCGAAATAGACACATTTCAAAGCTGCTTCAGGTTCATTATGTATACATCATACCTTTATCTGCTTATGGAACCTAAATCCCACTCTAGCAGGTCACAATCTATGTTATGCCAACACAAAACCGGATCTAAACTATGAATTTAATGTGCTGCTATCGTAATCTTACGATAAGACCGATAATCTGAATAGCTAATGCAAGGTTTTGGAGGTTGCTCATCAGCCAGCAGGACAGAGGACGCGCCCAGTCTCATCGTCGCCTTATTAAAAATAAAAAATCTAAATGCTGGCAATGAACAGCTGCTAATTTATGTGCCGTCCGGGATATGCACCATTAGCAGAGGTGTCTTTTATTTATTTATTTTTTTATTTGATTATTCTGGCATTTGTTACACCCTTTTGATAATTTGTATTAGCTTTTTATCAGTGATGATTTATGGATTATGCAAGCTTTGATGCTGGATGAGGAACCAGCTGCACAGATCCAAAACTGTCATCATTGCTCCTCAAGTCACACAATGCCTTCATCTGTGATTGGCTTCATACTGTCTGCTCGCAGCCCGGAGGATTCCTTGGTGCACTCTATTCACGCTAGCTAGCTGGCAGCTCGGCTGCTTTGGTAACTATGGAAACAGTTTCCCCTGGTTGAAGAGACCGGGCCTTGCTAGGCTAATTGTGAGCAAGTGAAGCGTGTCTGCAAAGTTAGCTGTAGTCCCAGCCGGGTCGATGGCCTGTTTAAGTTTTTGTTGTCACTGATTTTCACAGATTTGTCATGCAGTAATCATCGCAGTAGAAGTGGTGTTCTTATTTCAAATACTATTTCTTTTTCACCAGAGAGCATTGAATCATCTAGCTACTTGACCTTCATACATATAGATCACCTTGAGCTGTAAGGCATTTTCCTTTTATTTTCTGACACTTTGTTTTAGACAAAACAATGAATTGATATTGAAAATAATTGTCAGTTGCAGCTTTTGCAGCTGCCTAGCTACTGCAGGTGTGTGAATGAATGATTTACATTTGCATTTATTTTCCCCTCTCTTGTAGACCGGTGTTGTGAGATTTGCCCTGAGCCTCTCCATAGACCATTTCCAACCGTGTGAAGAAAAGTGAAAAGGAATTTTAATGAATCAGTATTCGCTAGCCGACGCCATGACGGACAAGTAAGTTTATTTCTTTCTCTTTCAAAGTGTTTGTGTTTGTGTAAAGAGCCCACTGTGTCCCTTTTTGTGTAGTGTGAAGTAAGAAGATGATGTCTCTTGTGATTACGTTTCTCTCGCTCTGCACAAGATTGTCTCCTGGAAGTGTTTGTGTGAGTGTGTTTTCAGTACAGCAGTGGAGAAGAATCGGGGGGGTTCTGGTAGCAGAGAGAGAAGTGTGTTGTGTTTGGGGGGGTTGGTTATAAAGACCGTCTGTTTTGCCCCTGAAGACGTATGCCATTTGCATTAGGACTGATTTGCATTCTCGTTCACTGTGCTGGTATGTTGCTGCTGCTGCTGCTAGTTGATCTTTGTTTCCCTCACAAAACACATTTAAAAACCCTAATTTAAAGGGTTTTGAGCCTTTGTCGTACTACCTCTTCCTTTTGCTCCTTCTGTGTTCTCCACCTTTTTTTGTGGTTTCTTCTTCCCCCTTTTCATTTTGGACCCTGTCTCTTTGCTCCCTATTTTTTTTTCTCCTTTTTGTCTCTTTTGTCAACTTTGCTTTTTGTCTCTCAGTCCGGAGTTTTTGGATTTGATCTATAAAGAGGATGGAGAATGAGGGTGCAGTAAGCAAAATAATCTGCTAGCATTCATAATAAGTGGTGGAGACCAGTCATAGGGATAGGCGCAAAAAGACGGCAAAGGCCTAACAGCAAGGCTGGGCTCACTATGTGCTTGAGTTACAGAAAATGAAAGGGGAAGTTTAAAAAAGAAGTTTGTGCCCGCAACAAAACCGAGAAGAAACAGCTTGTTTTCCGAATACTGTAATGAATTATGTTGATGTTGAGGATGTATGCTTGTGCAGGACTTAGTGAAGAGGCGGAGGAGGTACATATGCATACCGCAAAGTTTCCAAAGTAGTGTTGATAGATGAAATAGGGTTGATGTGAATCACTATTTGTATGCACTTAGTCAACTTCCAGTATCTCTCCACTTGAGAGTGAGTGAGAGAGAGAGAGAGAGACAGGCCTCAGGATAGCTCCCCTGCTAACAACAGTGCTATATAAAGTGCTATATTATGTCAGTATAAAATATTGTGCATCTTAAGTAGAGCCGGATAATGCTATATTTGCCCAGAGGGGAATTCTTTTTGCAAATTAGAAGGTTGTACCACTTCAGCCGTTCCCTTAAAGCTGCAGTAGGGAGATCTGAGAAAACGTGGACTTAGCCTAAAAATTTGAACGAGCCCGACCCTTACAGGTCCCTCCCCCTTGTTCTCTGCTGCGCTACAGCCCCCCCCCTCCAGCTCCTCCCCCACAGCGGGGCCTGCCGTGAACGCGCAGCTAGTAAGCAGGCCACCGATGCTTTCCACATCCTCATGGACAATACAGGATTTACTCTGAGTAGGGTATGCTTATATAAAAATTGCTTATTAAAATATTTCTATTAAAAGTTTTGTAAATATTTTCAATGAAGGTTTAAAATGATTTTTTATGTAATCGCTCATTTGTGACAACAAATAGCACTTTACCCAATACATTACTGAATTACCTTTTGGATCTAAACTTTCAGTAGGAATGATGAATCAGTGAGGAAGCTCAATAAGCCAAGGAATAACATCTTAGAAATATGTCTTTGGTTTTATTTTGCATATGGGTAAAATAAATCAGCTTTTTCAGAAAAGTACTCCTGCACAAGGAAATACTGAACATTTTGATTTGGACTGAAGACGATTCCTTCACGTGCCTCTGTGTCCGGGGCCATGTCTGACCTGTTGAAGGAGCACAAAGAATTTGTGTCAGACATTTGATTTACAAATTACATCCTGAGGGGGAAGAAAACGTGTTTAAAAATAATCAAAAGTAGAATTCTGCATTGCCAAACTTCGACAGGGACAGCGCACAATTAAAGTTGTTTAACCATAGCTACATTTGTTGTGATTGACAAAAAAACATTTTGGCTTACTATTTGTAGGTATCGAACAATATTGCTTATACGGAGGGTGAAGGAGTTAGCAAGTAAAGTTAATCTTCACCTGCTACACCATTCCTGCTGTGCCACAAGCTAACAAGCTAACTGTTAGACTTAGCAACAAGCTACAGAGTAAACTGAGATTTGCGCTATCACCAGTGTACTGAAAGTGTACTGTAACCATCGATATCTTAGTTGTGTAGTTCTTAAAAAATGAAATAAATCAAGCAGGGATACTTACATGTCAAGCAGAAATGTGGCTAACGCTAGCTCTGAATCCGTGTTGAATCCTTCTAGGAGGCGTAGCTCCCTCCACCTCTGAAAAGCCGCTTCGATGTTGACCCTCGCTTTATTTCGGGCTCGGTTTAATTCTTAAGCTCGCTTTTTGTCATCGGTCTTCTTCTGTTTGCCCGTCTTTGTTTTCTGAGCAGGTGTCACTCGAGAAATTGGCAGTTTTCCTGAAAAGTTATTTCTCCGCGATTAGCACAACTGCAGCACACTGGCAATCTTGAGCTTGAACACGGCACGCGCTGTGCGGGGGAGGGGTATGAGCGGCGCGTACACGAGAGTGATTGACACTGCTAAGACAGTCCTCCTTGCTCTGATTGGCTGTTTTCGACCGGAGCGGTGTATTTCTGCTAGTGGCAGTAAGAGGACAGAGAGGAGCCCAGGAGCTTGATTTTTTTCACAGATTACTGTCTCATATTCTACTGTCAGACATAGTGACAGTTTTAACAAATATGTAAAAAATACATTTTTACAAAAGTTACCTACTGAAGCTTTAAGGATGCATTGCAATTTCTGCAGAGCCAGACGTTTAGGCTTGGAAGTTTATAAGTATTTTGGATGCAACATAAAGGCAGAAAAGAAAAAAGATGTTCTTTTGAAGCTATATTTTAAAAACAAGATGTAGCAATGTTTTTTGAAATGGCTCTGCTGAAGTTAAGTGAAGGCTGGGAGTTTCTAAGTAAGTAAGTAAGTAAGTAAGTAAGTGATGATGTTGTTGACAAGCTGTCCCGTTGGATGAAAGGTATCCGAGCAACCAGCAAGAAAGTGGGGGTGGTATTTTATTGTGCGCTAGATGCTAGTCCATGTTGTAGGGTGATTGTTCCTTGGGGAAGAATGATAAATGTTACGCCAAAAGGAAGTGAGGGGAAAAGTTGGAGGACGTGCCCCCCGACGGTGACGGTGAACAAAGCCATCCTCAACATGGCACTACTTAAAATTCATACAAAGGCAGAAGAAGACTGCTACTTATTTTCTCTCTTAAC
>NC_045748.1:16420587-16430425 GCF_008692095.1 Etheostoma spectabile | reverse complement strand
ACACACACACACACACACACACACACACACACACACACACACACACACACGCAAATGCCCCCCTTTTCCCCTCTAGCAAACATTTACGCATAGTGGGATATCAGTGGACATTCCTGTAGATATGTGCATTCCAATTGGTACTCTCAGAGACGCGCAAGCCCGCATCTAGAAAAAAACTTTGATTTCACAGTTTTGTGTTTTCCATGCAGATATTGCTTTTGATTTGGGAGCTGATTACCCAGCAAATAATGTGCTCTCCCAACCTTCAAAAACGAACATGTTTCAATTGCTGGATTTTAAGTTCAGTCTCCTATTGTACCAGGATGCTCTGGGATGAGGAAACTTTCTAAAGCCTGATTTGCTCTGTAGTGCTTGTAGACAGGGATTCTTTCTGTTGAAATTCAAGCCTGCGTTAATCCTTTTCAACACACGTGTGTGTGTGTGTGTGTGTGAGAGAGAGTACAGAGTCCATGCACCCTCCATCCAGGATTTGAATGAACTGGAATTTCACCCTTCTGTTTTTAGCGACTTACAAAATTATTTACAGCAGGATGCTCTGTATTGCATCATGAATGAAAGAAGGACAAAAAGACAATGCCCCAAACGCACAGAGAAAATGTAGTCATATGGAAATAAGTTACTATACAAATAGTTTTTTTTCAAAAAAACAAAAACATTTATAAATGTAAGCTGTGGACTGTACTTTTAACTGGGTGCCTCTGTCATTTGGGGGAAAACAGAAGCAAGATGGAAAAATGTATTGTTCCTTAAAGGAACACGCCACCGTTTGTTGAAATAGGGCTTATCATGGTGTCCCCTAGCTGTAGATAAGTGGCCCAACGTATTTTTTTGTCTCAGTGCTTGCATTGTTTTAGCCCGGTGCAACACCGGCAGTTCCACCGCTAGTTAGCTTAACATAGTGAATAGAATCCTATGTTGCCAGTTAGCATGTTGTGAGTAAAAGTGATCCAACAAAAACAACCTAATTAGTTCTTGTGGCGTACAAATAGCAGTGGAGATTAAGACTAGATGATTTCCTAGGCAGATATTGATTTGGGACTACATTGGGTGGAAGCACAGCCAAAGCACTGCTACATGGGCGCAGAGATCACGCATCTCATGATTACTGTAAACATGACGCATGGTGATTGGCTCACTTTTAGTCACAACGTGCTAACCAGCAACATAGGATTCCATTCACTACGCTAAGCTAACTAGCGGTGGCGCCGCCGCTGTTGCACCATGCTAAAACAATGCATACATTGAGACAGAAAATGCGTTGGTCCACCTATCTACAGCTATAGGTTAGACTGTGATAAGCCTTATTTCAACCAACGGTGGTGGGTTCCTTTAAGCCTTTTAATGGTTTCATTCTTGTTCTCCACAAGGAGAATCCTGCTCATACACATTTCTCCCTATTCTTCTCTTAGTCTTCTCTCTTCAACCACTGTAGGAATTTGCACGCTCAAATATCCTCTCTCTCATAGCAAACGCTATTTTCTCTCTCTTTGTCTGTCCCTCTCATTTTCTTTCCCTCCCCCACCTGTGGTGGTGCATGCTGACAGCCCTGTCAGGGACTTGGGATGTTTATAGATGGACGGTAAAGGTGTGTGTGTGTGTGTGCGTGTACATGTGTGTGCGTGCTTTTACTGGAAGGATCACACTGTCATAGAGATGAGAGGCCTTTTCCTAGTCTACTGTACATCTGTTTGCTATGTGTATTTGTATCAGTTAAGATGCCACATGTTTGTGTGTATTCATGTCAGTCTCAGGGGGCAAGGATCCAAAACCACCATCAGAAGCTGGTTAAGAGCTTTTTAACTGTCACTTACACAAAGCTGGAACATACATTTTCTAGTTACACATATGCTAAATTCCAAAGTATTGCAACCTTGAGAGTAAAAACACTTGAAGACTGAATACATATAATACATCGGGTACTTGTAAGAGAAATTGAGTTGTGGTGGTCATAAGATACAGACAAAAGCTTGAGCTGGGATCTTGTATCAGCTCGGGGGAAAATCAGGTGTCACAGTGGAGTGAGCTCAATAGTTCTTCCTGTCAGTATGTTTACCATATACTGGCTTTCGGAAGTAGGGCCTATTAATAAATTTGTTCTGGCTTGAATAGTTTTCAAAAGACCAGCTTTGCCCGGTCCTCATTCAAGTCCACTCATCAGTTAAAAAAACAAATGAATTGTGACAACTCCACTTCCGCTCTGTGCCCTCTCCAGACCGTTGTGTCACTAAGGGCGGGGTTTGGGGGCACGGCTTGGCTCACACCCGAGCTTGACACCCACTCAGGACATCTTGAATTGAGACGTGAAGGCGCGGTGTCACTGACGCTATTGGGATTTGTGAGTGCATAGTAAAAAGTCTGTATCGGCTGTCACAGGGTTTTGTGGTGGCCGAGGGAAGCCAAGTCAAAGTGCTTCCTAAGGATGTCAAGGGGGACGCACCCTTTGGCCTACAGCGCATCAATCTTATGCAACTGTCATCTTCTCCCAGTGGTCCATTGATGCTGTCAGAGGAGGGTGAGAGGCAGGGACTCGCTGCATCGTGTATTTATTCTTTGTTTGTTGTTGAGTGATGATTGAAAGTGACAGGAGAATGGTAAAGTCTGGAGGAAGATAGAAAAACACAGGGTGATACTTAAAGGCTTAAAGTGTCAACACACTGCAACTATCAAGCATGGCTCTTGACCTTGATCTACATGAAGAATCAGCCTCTGGCTTTGGGACACTGATATCAACCATGAAACTGATCTAAAGTTAAATGCTATTATTTAAAGTCAGCTAAAATCTGTATTCGTTGAAAGAAATGCAATAAGAAATCTGAATATGGATAAATATTCTCCACCGCAACCAACTCATTACAGGATATTACAGGATAACATGCAGTTATGTCTTGCCTAAATATGATCAGTTGGAAGTGACTTGCCCATGCGTGTAGTCTGGTGTGTATCGTTTCTGTTTAACATAATCTCATTATTCTTTTATACAGTAGAGCAGGGGTGGGGTTGGCCGCTGCATTACAGTGGCTTATCCCACTAAGCAAATGCTAATGAATCTGCATATTTGGGTTGATTTGGGTGACCTGAATTCAGTTGTCTGGAAGATTTGTCTCCTTGTTCTGGGGCAGTATTTGTTGCTTTGTCAGCAACAGCATTGGTTTCTTTTTTTTTCTTTTTTTTACTGACATTTTTTATCTTTATTAATTTAAAGATACAATAATAGTTTCTTTTTGGGATGAAGAGATAATTCGCCACTGATTTCCTGTTTAAAAAGTACCAGTAGCAAGTCACAAACTGAACTATAGCCAAAGCAAAGTAAATATGTAAGCCCATGTTTTTCACTCAAAGAGAGTTGGATTGTAGTGGACTGTGGGAATAAAGCTTGTATACTTATGCAGGGGGAATGTATTCAGCCTTGTTGTAAAGGTTTTCATTTTGCTCAGGGAAGCAGTCTAAGGGAACAGACTGGAAAGTGTTGTGAATGGAGGACCAACCATCTGTCACAATGGCAATAAGATTTCTGCTTTCCCTCCCATTTCACTTATGAAATCTTGTTTTCACACACTGAAAACAAAAGCAAAATAATTTTCCATTTTACTGTTCTGTTGCTGCTGATACAGATTATTCCCTAAAGTCTTTGTTCTTATGTTAATTCATTGGTGATGCATAACTCCAGCGCTGCTGACGCTGTACAGACTTTTTAAAGGCCCTGAAGGCCTATTTTCTCAATACTCATATTTTTGTGAGCAATGTCAAAGTGTAAACAATTTTAGTTAGTAGTAATCAAAAAGATTAATTGAGAAAATGATCTGCATATTACTTCATTATGAAAACAATTGTCCGATGCAGACCTAGGAGAAATACTTCTGTAAACAAGTTTTCAGGGTTTTTTAATGGTCCAATGGCATGCAAATTTCACTTTGACATTTTTTAACATGAATGAGTTCCCCCAGCCTGTGGTCCCCCAGTGGCTAGAAATGGCGAGAGGTGTAAACCTCTACCTTTTGAGAAAAAGATGGGCCAATCTGGGATCTTGCCCCTTATGAGGTTATAAGGAGCAAGGTTACCTCCCCTTTCTCTGCTTTGCCCGCCCAGAGAATGCCCGCCCATGAGAAAGAGACAGCATGGCTCTGCAAACGAGCAAAGTGGCAGTTGTCAAGGCCACACCCCCAGCCTCCACTTTGCCCCCCCCATACTAAGGAAAGATCATTTTAGAACTGGCTTTAGTGGCTGTAATTCTGCACCAAGGCTGGATTTTGGGAAAGAGCTTTCCGATATGGTATTAGGGGACCACTAAGGTCTATATAAAAGCATCCAAAGAGTACCATGTCATGGGACCTTTTTAAGGTAGAGTTCTCTTAAGGACAAGTGGTTTGAATCCACCTGCAGTTGAAAAGAGAAAAGTATTAAAACCTTTTAAGCTCACTAGATGTAAGTGGACATTAATGTATGTAGAAGTTTATTTTAGCCAATGCATAATGCAACATTTCTCAGTAGTCCACTATCAAATTGTTAATCATCAAAATTGTGCTGGACTGGAAAATGGTGATGGGCCACAGCGAACAATCAGTCCTCTGTGGTGGACATAGAAGAGGAAATGAATATAGCAGCTACAGGCCTCAAGGTCCTCCTGATGGTTTTAGCACAAGATAATGTTTATCATTTGGCTGCTCACTATGCATTTGTCCTTGGTTATAAACATTTGCACAGTGTCCTGACAGACATCATATGATATCACCGGGTTGGTTGTCATTGGGTATTTGAGTATATAATTTTGTCCTTCCAAGAATTATCTGCCTCACTTGTGTGTTTGGATGGACAAGTGGTTAATATGTATATACAGCATGTATTTGTGAATGTGGCAGTTTTACTGTGCAATATGTGTTTTCATTGATTCATCATTCTATCTGTCTAACTGTGGTCTAGACAACTAACCACACTTACGCACACACATGCAAAAAACACACACAAACTTCTTCCTCCCTCTTGTAGGCACAAACTACATAACTGTCTTGTCTGATCTTTCTGTCTTCTCCCCCCTCCCTAGCATGAGGATTTTATAATTCTCTCCAGAGGAAGAGCGTCGCATCTTGTAAGGAGCCACAGGTCAGAAACTCTACTCCTCTCACTCCCTCCCCCTTTTATTCTGCGCAGACCGACACCGAGCTGCATGCTTCAACACGAATGCTGCATGCTTCTCCTCCCCTCCCCTGTAACCCCCTTTGGGCTTTTCTCCTTTTTTTTATTCCCCCTGCATGACCACACCTGGGCAATCCACCTATGATTTGATTCTGCTTGGCTTTGGTGCTTGCAATGATACATTTACTTTTTACCAATCATTTTGTTGTTTGCTCTCACCACGTGATTTGGTTTTCCTTCCCTCTAAGTTGTGATCCTCTTTGTTCATATTTGTTTTGAAGCTAGCTGATGGCCTATGTCTTTTTTTTTTTTTTTACCCTATGATGTTCATAGTGACATACATGGTGGTCACATGCCCCGCTGCCTGCGCTCAGTGGCCATTTAGGCAACAAGCTTTGCTCTGCAAATGACTGTTCACTAAACCACTCCCCCAAAAATTGGGTGTCCAATCATATCTTAGCAACCATATTTAAGCACTGCAGACCTGTCCATTTTTGAATTGCTCCAAATGCTGAAGCAGTGTAAATAGCCTCAAAACTCAAGTGTTTGTACGTTTCTTTTTTATCGCCTTTTCAAAGACAAGAACACATGCAGAAGTTTAAGTTATCGATATTTAAGAACTTTTGTAATGGACAATTCTGCTTCCAACCTATAGGGGGACCGAAGCGGGAAAGGTTTTCTAGTGTTGCTTTAACAGTGTGTATTTCTACAATATTTGCATTTCTGGCTAACCTAAGGAGTGTATCTTTAACCAACTACGTTACTTTTTACATTACAAAAGCCCCTCTATGGAGCAACATGTTGACTGAATGAATAGTATGCAATTGTAACAATGTTGGTTGTCTGCAACACTAGGCAACCCACACCAAAACATCTTAACTTGATAAATAGCACTGAAGGTAAAAGAAAAAATAGGTATTTTTGATTTTGGGGTGAACTGTCCCTTTTTAAGTGACCTAGTCTACTTAAATGCCTTAAATTATTTTTACTACCAAGGACGGAAGTGTGCCCCAAATCGGCCTGCCAGATCACATGAAAAACATTTTGATAAGTGTTTTTAAAGTGTCCGGCTTGGCTTTGTGCTGCTGTTCCTTCCCTCTGCTGTGCTGAAACGGTGAAATTAGTGTTTTATCTCCTGGTATGCCAAGTTCAGGAGGACACACTGTTAGTGTTCTGACAGTCTGTGTGTGTGATAGGGTGAGTTTTCACACAGCACTCCAGAGGAGGTTTTTGTTTCTGCCGGGCCAAAATTACCACCATGAAATCAGGGCCCGCTGAGAGAAAAGCAGAAGAGAAAGGAGTCCTCCTTAAAAGCAGAAAGGAGAGGAGGAAATATAGCAGAGTTTTTAGATGTTTACAGCCCTTCAAATGTCCCCTGACTGGTGGGAAAGCTTAGTAACTTTAATTTGAAAGACTTTCTTTGTCTCATCATACTCTTTCACCAAATACACCAAAACATCAGGAAAATGTTTGAAATGTGATGAAAGTCAAACATATCCGATATATTTACAGTATATCCCACGTCAATGAGACTTGAACCCCAGAACTAGAGATTTATTACAATCCGGGAGCTGGAGTCACCTGCCCTTGGCTATTGCTGTTTAAAAACTCCTACCAATGTGATCACCATTCACTAACTTGGAACCGCAGGGCTTTCAGCTGGGGACCACAAGACCTTCAGCTGGGCTTCTGCAGCTTCCCAAAATAGTCCCACATTATACGCCCCAAGGCCCGGCTGGCATCACAGTAGCCTCAAGGAAACTACATCAAGTGAAAGGTTGACTTTACTTTACTATGAGCTGTGGCTTCCATATCACCCCATTTTTGCCAATGCAAATGTCAAGAGTAAAACTTGTCCACTTTTTTTCTCCTTTTAACTAAAAGCAAAAGCGCATGGTCATAATGTTTTCATCTTAGACCACAGAGGCACATTCAGTACTTGGAAGGGGAACACCACGCAGCAATCCTTGATCCTCTAGTTTGCTTACTTCACTACTGCCTGTATTTTATATAGGAACGTTTTTCAGATCTTTCAGCGCCGCGTGACTCGAGGAAAGGGCGTGTTGTTTTTTAAGAGCTTGCCATCGGCATACTAAATATATACTTTACTGGACCTGACCCCTCATTTGCCTTTGCTGTGGCCACTTTAAGTCGACATGCTAGCTCAGCAGGGGCCCTACAACTAGTAATTATATAGAAGGGTTTCCATTTAACATCCCCTGTATAGTGTAGCTTTCACACAAGCTCTTTTCCTCACTAGACATGTTGGATTGTCATTGATGGTTTACCTATATTTTAATTTTACCTACTTCCTTTCAGTATAACCAGAAGTAGTTGCTGTGCCCAGCCTGCACCATAAATGAGCAGCATGTGCCCCTTGTCATCATTCAGCCTAAATGTAGATGTGAATTAAAGAGTCTAGTGGATAATGCCAGTAATCCTTGATCTGGCTTTTTAAAAGTTTTCTTCCCATCTGTCATCCAGTGAGCTCACCATGGATAATGTACCATGACTGCTGCATCAGCTGTCACAGTTTTCAGATGATTTTCTCTGTATGAACAACAGTCCGCCGTGCAGTGCAGGTCGGTCAGCTGTTCACTGGCTTTCAGATGACTTTGTGTTAACATGATGTGGCTTTGACACGGTGGCTTTGCACCTCACGACGGAAGGCTGATGTCTATCTTAAGTGAATTCCAGATGGTTTGGTCATGGACCACAGTTGCAGGCTGAACTGTTGCACGTTGATTTATCCAGACAGCTTGAGAAATTAAGTAAATAAGACTTGAAAGTAAGAGGAACTTTTTCAATTTTACTCCTCCTAGTTGTATAAAGCCTATATCACTTTGTGTCGGTTGGGACTGAAGACTACAGGTTTGAAAACAAAAACAAATCAGGGATTTTGGAGTTAAGGTCACCAGACCCCTGTAGCCCGCTCTTCTTCTCTGTTTGAGGCTAGCAGCTCAAGGATACATTAGCTGCTACTGGCACAATTGTATGCGCTTGTTGCATTGTGGGTAATGTAGGCACCAAATTGTGACTAGGAAGAAGAAAGTGTTGAATATAAGTGGTGGTGGACTGGTAGCTTGAGAGGTGCCAGGTGCTGTCTCTTTCTATGGGCAGCCCCCTCACTCTGACTCTCACTATTTAGTGCATATATGGGTACTGAGCATGTGTGTGTGTAATTCAGGCCTGTGTATAATAACAACAGAGTGAAAACATTGTAATTTCCCCACCTGGGATTAAAAAAGTATTTATTTTAATAAAAATATATCGTCTCTGGTTCTGCTGTATTGATTTTGATTTCCATCCTGAGTCAGAAACGGCTGTATTCACTTTTTTGATGTATGTTTTATTTTTTTTATACAGTATGTTAGGCCAGGCTTTGTCAGTTTCCGTTTTTGGAAACAAAAGTATTGACCGGTTGTCGTGACCGTTCCAGCGCTTTGCCTTGTGAGACACAGTAGGCAATGTAGACTGGTTTAATGCATACTGAAGATGTTTTTTTAAATCGGTACGACATCCCGGTATTTTTGTCATACTGCAGATTTAGCTTTTGTTTGCATGCTGCATACTACATGTTACGTTTTGTCCTAATCAGTACGTACTGCTAGGAGGCGGATTCTAAAACATCCAATGTTCTAGGAGTGCCATGAGGGGCACAACAACTGAGGACAGGCTTTAGCCCTGACCATCAGATGGAAGTGTAATTGTCAGCTGAAGTTGTAATAGCAGTAGCTTAGCCTGTGGTGAGAGTAGGGCTGCACAATTAATCGAATTTTAATCGCGATCACGATTTTGACTTCCCACGATCAAATTTGCGTGATCGAGCGATTATTTTTTTTAAAGCGTCATTTCATAGAACGCTCCGGGTTTTTTGCAAAGCTAATCTACCGCTACTACCGTCTGCTCATGAGCCAGTCAGAGTAGTTCACTGCACCCCATGCATCTTAGCTTCAAGATGTAGACAGTCCCAGAGGACAGAGTAACGGGAGGAAAACTCAACAGATAGCAGTCGGTTATACGTCGGTATCAAGGTTGCCAGTTTGCCAGTAAACGCAACATTTGTCCCGTCTGTTGTTTTTCAGACAACAGCAGTGACCAGTGCTAGTCTGTTAGCTGTTAGCTCTTCTAGGATGCACCGGTGCTAATGTCCTCGCATGCTGTTTATATGGATATGGTTTAATTTTGCGTTACGTGACCCATTTCGTCTGTAAAGCCGTGCCTGTGTGGGATCTCTCCTCTCCTCTCTCTCCTCTTACTCCGCGCCCGGCCACACAGCGCCGGTCCACACTTCTGACATTTGTCTACAGTTTTAATTTTTTATTAACACAACTGTATATTGTTAAATACGAGGGGCAAACCTGTATTTGTACCAGTGTTTCCGTGGTAACTCTGCTATCGCCACGGCGAAGAACACAGCAGAAGTTATTGAATGCAACTAACTTCAGTTGGTAAAGTAACAGCGTGTGAGACGGAGCCTGCTGGACCTGGGCCAGAGATGTGACCCATGGCCAGAATATCATAGTTCATAAAAATGCAGCGCAGTGACGATACAGACGTTTCATACACACGTCGTGTGTATCCGCCATTCGACCCATGCTGGACCCGTTCATGATGAGTCAGCCGTCTCCCTGTGAGTAGTGTCCATCACTCCCTCTCGCAGTTATAAATAGCCTATGTGACAATA
>NC_045748.1:16420091-16420577 GCF_008692095.1 Etheostoma spectabile | reverse complement strand
TGGCTAAAATCAACAAATAATTGTGAAAATAATCGCGATCAAAAGTTTTATCAAAATAATCGTGATTATCATTTTGGCCATAATCGTGCAGCCCTAGGTGAGAGACAGTAAAGCCCTGGTTGTCAATACAATACAAAAATATTTCATCAGCCGGTGGGGAGAAACAACCCAAAACTCTGGTGCAGCTGGCAGTATTTTAAGATGGGGTCTTGGTTCCTGTCTGGTCTTATAAGAGGGATTTCAAGCCCCCAGTTGGCATTATTGTGTACACATATGAGCGTGCTTGAGTCTCTTCCACATCTATAGCCAAACTCTGTTAATCTGCAAATGACATTGGAGCAGACATCTGTCCCCATCAGTGTGTTATTTTTTGTGGTCTCGGTATTTTGTTTCAAGTGAAGGCTCTCTTGCTCACTCACTTTCTCACACAGGCCCGGCTCCAAATTACCCACAATATACCCCTGGAGAATACAAGAGCAAACACCA
>NC_045748.1:16401664-16420081 GCF_008692095.1 Etheostoma spectabile | reverse complement strand
GAGACACTGAAAAAAAAAAAAAAAAGATTTTAAAAACAAATTGCCAAATATATTTAAATATTTAGTCATTTTTATATATATTTATATATTTAAAGAAATATATAAATTTAAAAAAATGTGACCTGTGCTTTCATAAAAATATCCAGAAATATTCACTAACAGTCCCGTGATCATTACATTAGTACCAGTTATGATATCAAACTATGTGACAGGTTTATTAGAAATCCTTCAGCAAAGCACCCTCATTAGCATACGTTGTCAGTGCTGTTTTATCACCATTCCCACAGATGGTCCTGTTTAAGTCAGCAGCCATACAACAAAATGTTTGTCCTCAGTGTTGGGGATTCTGTTACGAGTGGAAATTGTTTAATCCATGAAAAAATTGCAGGGCATGTATATCAAAGAGGGTAGACTGTGCTGAATTTATAATCGTTTTAAACCTTTACATGAAGGTGTGACAACAGCAGAAGTTGTTTTCTCTAGGAGGAATGTGAGCAACTTAGAGCAAAGATTAGTGCACAGCACACTATAGAAATGTCATTCTGAACTGCCAAAAGAGACATTCTTTCCACCAAATGAACTACTTAAAGCACATTTCCCATTACACAGTGTTTGTACATGGTTAGGACTGTTAGTATTATTGCATCAAACGGAGCTGAAAAGAAAATGAGTAGCAGCCTCTTGGCTTGCTGCAGCAGAGGGAGAAGAGCAACTCTGTGCATTGATGCTGATGAGTACATGGAAAAGAGAGCCAGTGAGGGGAAAAGAAGCGAGGGGTTGGAGTAGTTGGCAGGCACTGAATGTCCAACTCCTTCACATCACCCTCCATCACACTCTGTATCTCTGCTCACAGGATGTGGAGCTTCTTTTCTGAACTCTCTGCATTGGAAAAGATGTGGCAAGTGGTGAAGCCAATACCCTAACATTTCATCAGGGAATTTATCCTTGAGTCACATAAGGTTGGTTTAGTTGATACAGCGTCTTTCCACTTTAACTATTTCCCTCACAACTTTCCCAAGCACTTTTATTTTTTTTTACTATTTTAACAGATGGCAATTGGCACCAATAAAATCAAATAACTTAATCAATGTTCAGACCAACTTGAGCCCTGCATTCTTTTGAATGAAGCCAGTCCATCAACACTGCTGAGGTGCCAATTCCAAATTACATTTATGGTCAACTCTGTGTGGTAACAGGAGTTTTGATTAACTGTTCAGTATCATATTTCTCCCATTTATAGCAACAATGCATGCACCGTACGGATTTAGACCCTATCCTGATCAGTTATTTGGGTGGAAAGGTCCTCCTTTTTTAATTGCTGTCACTGTATTTACATCCTGTGACAGGAGTAGAGTAACTAGCGCTGCTGTACCAGACACACATTCAGGGAAGACCCTGAACCAGGAGGGGTGGGTTTATATAACACAGGATAACTGTCAGCTTGTCCTTAATATTTCCCACACCTGCTTGGACTTAAATGTTTTAGCTTACTCCAAAATGACCTGTATTCGTCTCCATCACAGTTCTCTCTGTAGTCCGTTGACTTTCTATGCTGCCTCAACATTTTACTGAGCATTTTAAGTGGGTTTCTCGCTAGGATTTCCTCTTTAATTACAATCCTGCAGATACATGTTGTACACCTGTTTGCCTTTAAACTAAGATTTTCTCTGAAGATGCCAGTCTGTATCTTTTTTTTTATCATTGTTGGTTGACCATGTTATTGTCTTGTGAAGCACTTTGTGTTTTATAAATAGTTATTATTTTAAAAGGCCACTGCTCTGCCTTAAGTAATAAGTGCAAACAAACTTAAGTTATTTTCCTTTAAAACTGGCTATATATTGTTTTTGTACATAGATTACGTGTTAGGGAAGACTGTAGTTGTAGTGGGTTGCCTTGGTGATTCATTGTCATTGCGGTTATGTGTAATTAGCCAACAGTGTGTCCCGAAAAGGAAAAACAAGTGCGTAGCTGCAAGCCCCCCACCCAGCATTTAAATCTGGGTAAACAATGATTTATTCTGATGACCAGCCTCGATTTAAAATGAAATGGTTGGTACACCCCTAATGATTTGTGTTGGTCAATAAATCACTTTCCAGGTAACATTTTCTCTCTTTCTCTCTTACTCTCCTACTCACTAACACATTCCTAGTTCTTGTGCACAGATAGGCAGAGCTCCAGTTTCCCCCTCTCTGTGCCCTGTCCTCAGTGGGCAGCCTGCCAATGTCTGTGCCCAGTTAACAGCGCAGTGCTGGGAACCCCAAGGCCCCAAGCAGGTGTCAACCTCCTGCTCAGCCAAAGGAGCTGAGAGAGGAACACAAAGGGCTCAAAGAGACCTGCCAGCATGGTCACCGTCTTAAATATCCCAGGCCAGTGTGACCACTCCTCTAAATCTCTCAGCAGTATAGGTTAGCTGCCAGTTTGCTCTTTCTGCTACTGTAACACTGACTCTCAAAGCAGTTTGAAGCTTTTTTTTAAAGCTTTGCCCTTGATGGGGCTCAGAGTGGTAAGATTGATAGAGGGATGTATCTAGTTTGAGGCTTTTATTTAGGCAGTGTGCAGCTATAGGAAGCAAGCCAAAAACAGAGAAATGTAGTCTGTCCAGTGTTTTTTCTTTTTCATGGATTCAGTATTATCTCCTACATTCACATTGTGCCTATGTCACTCCCTTTTTTCCTCCCTGTCTCTGTTTAAGAGATTCTCCTGCCGTCATGAGACAGTTTCTGGATCATCTTTTATGTGATGCTTCCAGACCTAGATCTCATGGGCTTGTGTGATCTTTGAAAACACTGGCTTGGCTCAAGGCTAAGCTGCCCTGGCATTTAGATTGGCGAGACTGTAAAAGAACTGGATGAGAGGGAGAAGTGATGCTTTTCTCTCTTCTTTGCTCTTCTCTCTCTCTCTCTCTCTCTCTCTCTTTGTGTGTGTGTGTTCATTGTCGCCCACTCTGCAGTGGTGATGATGTGATGGGGGAGGTGGGTGGTGGAGAGGCGTGGAGACTACCCTCATCTTCAGCAAACAATAGGTCCTTGTGTGTATGACCCACTCTTTAGCAGAGTGGAGTCCATGGCTCTGACTGAATCTGGGATGGAATTCCATCTTTGCCAGATTTAGTTGGTGAAAACCCTCACAAATACTCCTGGTATTAGGAGGGTCATACCTCTGGGGTAATTTATTCCTATTTACAACCACATCAATAACGAATTATCGTTTTCTCTAGTTGTGGTGGCCCTCATTGATTGTCTGAACGTGCTGTGCTACATGATATATCTCCCCCTCGGCTGGGTAACTGATTACTAACCTATATTTGAGTAGGATGAGCGACAGTGGTGCTACTAGGTCACTAAAAAGGGGTTGACAATGATTTATTTTTCTTGTTGTCGCAGTTGTTCTGTAATTTTGGTTAGAAAATTTTAAATGAAGACAAATGACCTAATTTAAAAAAGAAAAAACACTACATTTTCTCTGTGAGATCCTATCTTGTATATCATTTCTATTCACTTGGACTTCCTTGAGCCACTTTAAATGAACACAGTTCCTTTCAGTAACTTGAATGCCTGTTAAATCCACATTACTGTGTCATGAGAGAGCGATGAGGGAGACTGCCTGTTGGTTTCTGTGAGAGAAAAGTTTTGTTATCTCAATCCTCATCTTACAAGACATCCGATAACCTTTTATCCCCTTATTTGCCTCGCCGGCCCACCCATTTTGCGGAGGTGTGCTGCGGGTATTTAAGCTTCTTTTGAGCACGTTGTAGAAAACCAGAATTACCTGATCTACACCAGATCACTTTACTTCCTCAGAGAACTGCATGCAGCTGACTGACCAGAGCCACCTGGCCTTCAGAGTCCTCTTTGATAATATTAAAAAAATAACTTCAGTTGTGTTAAACGGGAGAAAAGTCAGGGTACAAAGCTGCAGTTGTGCTGACACGTCCCATTCTGCCCCTTTCACATGATTGGATCAAGAGACAGGAAGCATTTGAGTCTTACAATTGAATGACGTCAATTAATCACTTTGTGAGTTAAATCCATTTCATTGTTGATGTTATTAACAAATCGAAAGGTTATCACTCTTCTGTCCATGTTAGAATGAATTTAGTTGATGGTCATGAAAATTGACCTAAAGATTATTTTTCATGTGCCCTGCATTGCAGTAAATTTGGCAAACCTTGCACGTATTACAAGCAGGATTGAGAACAGATTTAGAGATTTATTTTAATATTTTACTAAAGCTTTAAAGCATGATCTTTTTTCCCTCCCAGCATTTCTGCTGACCTGAAACCGGCAACTGGAAAGATGTTTTTTTTCAACCAGAGAATATCACATAATTTTAATCAAAATTACTGACTGAAAGTACAAACATATTAACTACAGTGATTGAATCTTCTCTATTTGAGTGGCATCTCTTCCAAAATAAAATGCACAGCATTTCAAGATAGTCATGTAGCCTACTCGTCCTAAATTTTTATTGTGACAACTGTGGCATTGTTTTGTATTTTATAACCTGTCACGATTAATACGCAGAAATGCTTCCTCAAATAGCACAGAGCAGCATAATGGAGTCCTTGTCACAAACATCCTGACATGAATGTACAAGGAGAGAGCTGTTGAAAGGCAAAAAGATCCCAGTGCTTCACAAATTGGATAAATGGAAAACGACACCTGCTTCTGATAAGAGCTGATGGCTACCAGGAATGCTGTCGTCATTGTCATCATCACCCGAGGCAAACGGATACACCTATTATATGTCTCAACAATAGTGCAGCGCAGAATAATACGTTTTCAAAAAAACAGATTTTTCTTAAGCCTGACGTGGTAAGTTGTTGCATACCAACGCACATACCAACAATCAACTGAAGTGGTGTGTGTGTGTGTGTGTGTGTGTGTGTGTGTGTGTGTGTGTGTGTGTGGTGTGTCTGTGTGGTGTTGTGTTTGTTGTGTGTGTGTGTGTGTGTGTGTGTGTGTGTGTGTGTGTGTTGTGTGTGTGTGTGGTGTGTGTGTTGTGTGTGTGTGTGTGTGTGTGTGTGTGTGTGGTGTGTGTGTGTGTTGTGTGGTGTGTGTGTGTGTGTGTGTGTGTGTGTGTGTGTGTGTGTGTGTGTGTGTGTGTGTGTGTGTGGCTGGTGTTTTTCTGCCACTGTAAGTCGTGTTAGTTCAGGCCGTCATGTGCTGCAGCCCTCTCTCTCTTTCCCCCTCACTGCCCCCAGTCTGATTCTTCATTCACATGGAACTTCACACCCATCTGTTTTCCTGCTTTATTTAACATTTCTGAAATGAAAAAGTTCCAAAAGCAACCAGTCATTTATTAGAGAGCCTTTAGGTGAACACTGTAATGAAAGGATGGAAATTTTAAATGTCAGTTGTTTCTGAACTCAGGTGAATAGTTTTCTTCCTTTTTTTTGCGGTGTGTTAAAAAATGACTGCTGATTCAAGCATGAAGGAGAGAGGACATGAGTAGCATTTGTTCCATGGTTTAATGTGGCGTTCTTAGCTGAATGAAGTTTACCCCATTTTCTTAAAATACCCATACAAATAAAGCACACACAAAAATATTTTACCACATACCAAAAAGATTTTCATCAACACCTAATCTGGAGATTATTTTCTCGATTTAATTGATGATTTATTTATCTTATATTTTTTTTTAAAAGCAGCGTGTGTGTGAAAAATGGCCATCACGGTTCTACGGTCCAAACACAAAGATATGAATTGACTGTTGTGTATATATGGCAAAGAATACTTTGCTGTTGTCATGTTTGCTTGAAAAACCAAAGCGATTAATTTTCTTTCCATTGACCAATTGATTAATATTTGCAGCTCTGTCTTCACATGAGAAATATCATCTCTGTTTCACAAATAAAATGTCACCAATGCTTTTTATGTTTTATTGTTCAATTTCTATCCCACATATCTTCTTCCATTGATTCAAATGTGTGTAATGGGCTTTACTAACCTTACTAAGTAAGCTATACCAAAGAGGATGAATCGGTCCTTTCAGCTTTCAGTATGAAGGAATTTGATTTGATGCCAGCCCCTTTTTAGTGTCTGTGCTGCGTGATAAGATCAGCCTGTGGGGAACTTGTTTATTTCCACATCCTTAAAAGAGGTCAGGTTTGACTGTTTTGCTTCTACTTTTTTTGCCTTGCAGAGGAAACTTCACAGTTCCGAAGTTATCAGAGTCTAATATGGGATTTGGTGTGTTGGGAGTGTTTCTGGGGCTGCTCCTAGAGGTCTCCACCCATGGACCCCACGCTGTGCCTCGAACCTCTTGGAGACACCAAGGTAAGCCTGGATATCGTTATATTTCTGGCAGATCTGTTAATTAACTGAAAGATAAAGAGATAGAGAGAAATGGGAAATTACGGTGTTACAGCAGCACACGTACATCAGTCACACAACACAGAATATAAACATAAATGAGATACTAGGAAAAAAAATATATACATACATACAACATACATGAAATAAGTAAACTGTATAAACTGTTTAAGGTTTTGACCATTCATTAGGTAAAAAGGCCAAACAGTTGCTAATAATGGCACAAGTGATCCTGTACTTCTTCTAATATTAATACAGAAAAGATATCAAATGCATTAAAGATTTTGGCTCTGGTAACTCTGAATTGCTGTTTGTCATTATTTTGCTTCTCTATTCAATCCATTTATAAATGTATCAGCTAATCAAATATTTAATATAGTAGTTGTTAAAGGTTTGTTTGTATATTTCTGTGTCCTTTTTGCCGTAAACCCCATACTCAGAAATCTAAACCGCTTGTGGTAAATGATCTTCTGAAACCCCTGGGCTGTTTTAAATCGAAAACGCGCTTGAGTCACCGAGAGTCTACAAGCCCTCGGTTTAAGGAAGTCCCACGTAATAGTCTGACTTGGTATTTATGAGTTTACACAATCTTAAAACAAGAAACAAGAGCCATTAACGTAAGGTTCAGTAGCTCCACTAGCAATGCAACTGAACTGAGCCTTCTTACTATATAGATATAGACATTGAGATATAGATATACAGAACTCTTTCAACTTAAGTTTCACAATAGATAGTTAGGGGACACCTGTTTTCTCAGGCTAACCTCAGTCTCACCACAGGTTTCAAGTTAGAGCGCTCAGGCGTCCGGTGGAAGTTCTGTTTGCATGCCTCCATTTACATAAATAGCTCCAGTAACTATGTGAGAACCAGCGCAGCTCACCCCTTAACAAAGTTTTCTCCACTCACTGTGGCACAGTCACTGTTTCAGTCAATCAGTGAGGGTATTTGCTTTCATCATTGTGGTGTTTATGTCCAGGCACCTGCAACCCGAACCTACTTGCACCTGGCATAACCAAAGACTGCCAGACACAAGCGCTCCACTGCATTTGCCATCAATCACAACACTGAGTATAACAAGAGACACGCTCACTCAGAGAGGCGGAAATGTGTCTCTAACATCTTCGTTTGAGAATTATATATCGAGCAGGCATGTAATAACCACCTGATTAATGTGTGGTGGAGTTTGGTGATAATTCTCTGTGGGTTTATCACTGCAAGTGACTCTTTTCACATTACATACCATTGTTACTGTAAAAAATATTTATTATGGCAGCTTTGATTCAATTCTTAATACCGTTAAATACACATTTTAAGGAAAATGTTTTCCGAATGTTAAATGAACGTTTTTCAATGGTTTTGTGCTCAGATTTAGATCTGATGGAGTTTTCAGAGCCTGCGATCTTCAACTACTCCACGCTGTTGCTGAGTGAGGATAGGGATGCGCTGTATGTGGGAGCCAGGGAGGCCATCTTTGAACTCAGCAAGAAGAACGTGACGGTCAAACACAACAAGGTATCAAAACACGAATAAGATTTGTGAAAACCAGAGAAAATTAAAATAGTAAAAATTGAATTCTGATTTTCTTTTTTTTGTTGTTTTTAACCATTTTAAGGTTCAGTGGACAGTTGCAGAAAATCACATGTTGATGTGCACTCAAAAAGGAAAATCAAGAGAGGTCTGTTTAATAATTGTTTATTACTATTACTCGTTTTTGGGAAATAAATAGTCTATTAAGAAATATCAGTGTGTTCTAATTTGTTTCTTGATTGTTGCTTTCCAGAGGGATTGTCTAAACTACATTCGAGTGCTCCAAGTCGTAGACGACAAGCAGCTGTATGTCTGCGGCACGCACGCCTTTCAACCTCAGTGTGACCACTTGGTAGGTTCATGCTCATGGCCACAAATAAACATGTGCTTGGCCTCGCCAATCATCGCGGCAACCTTTAACTGAAATTTAATCCTGAACTTTCTTCAGAACCTCGCTGACTTTTCGTTGGGTGGTCGGCCTGAAGATGGCCGGGGAAAGTGCTCTTTTGACCCGTCACAAAGCTTTACTACCGTCATGGTTGGTGAGTTGAGGCCAGTTTTATTTCGTTTCACAATGCGCTCTTTTGGTTGTCAACCCCACTGTAAAAATGCATAATAATCCGCAATCTGTTATTTTTTGGGAGGCAAAATGGAGTCGCTGGACAACAAATTACTTTTGTTTTATTATTCCCTGTTTTTCTATCAGATGGAGAGCTGTACTCGGGGACAGCTTATAACTTCTTAGGCAGTGAACCGATTATATCCAGGTACTCTCCATCCCAGTCCCTGCTGAGGACAGAGTACTCCACATCATGGCTCAATGGTGAGTTGGGACAATATGTGACAAGTGAACATCTTGAATAAAGTAATGGATGAAATGACATGTTGTGCCTGGTAGAGATGCCCCGAGCCGAACCTAAGGATCGGCATCTGGGCCGAGCAAGACTTGTTTTACTGGATCAGTATTGGCTCAAATGAAAACGCATCATAATCTGATCCTTTCTTTACTCCACCATGTTCATCCACCTCAACCTGCTAGTGTTGCAGCGCTGCCCTCTTTTTAAGACATCCTATTGTGCGAGCATTTTGCTCACACATGCAAGTGAAAATTACAGTGTGACAATGTGTAAAATGATTTGGTCACACTGATATTAGTGACTTGGAGTTCAGACGCTGAGAGGTCGACTAATTACACAGATTTTGCTCTTTCTCGTTAGCAAAGAGCAGTGTACAAAACATTCAGGTAATAGCTTCTCATTTGCATCTGCCGCTGACTGTTGCTTTCACCAAATACAATTGCAAACGTTGCCAGCAGAAGGTCGTATCAGCTGTTGCTAATTCAATTTAATTCTTTGAGCAACTTGATATCAGGCCAGCATTAAATTATTTAACTTTTTTTATTTATTTTATTTGTTCAAAATAAGTTTCTAAAGCTTTCTAAACACAATGAGGCTTTTTACAGTAGCACATCAATCCTCCTATTCTTTCTTAACCGATGCCTTTCTCTCCCTCTTTCTCCACCCTGCTTTTTTTTTGCAGAGCCCAGTTTTGTATTTGCTGATGTGATTAGTGAAGGGAGTAACAGAGTAGATGGCGAGGACGATAAAATCTACTACTTCTTCACCGAGGTGTCAGTGGAGTATGAATTCTTTGGCAAGCTGCTCATCCCCCGAGTGGCACGCGTCTGTAAGGTCAGTACACGTCATGTACCATCTGCACTCACCAGCAGCAACCCTCTTTAGCCCCAATCCACCTGCTGTCGGTGTGTGCATGTCCTTCTCCCTCCTTCCGTTATCTTATGTCTCTTCTCCTGATCTGACCCAAACAGAGCATTTGGTCTCTAAAACTACCTGTTTCTACAGCTAACGGTAGTGTACATTACATAACTGTGCACAAAGAGATCTTTTTTTTCACTTCCCAAAAGGCTCTACCATGTTGTTTTGTTTTTGTATGAGACAATATGTAGAAAGTTTAGCTTTGTACCAAACTTCAACAGACTATCTCTCCCCGTACATCATAATTATCACACTGTCTGTTTGAAGAACAAAAAAAATGAATAATGCAAAATAAAAGATTGTTGAAATAAAAGAATGTTTTAGTGAGCAGCTGTTCAGGCATTATTCACAAGTCTGTTACATCTGACGTTTCCATCCCATATCACCACTGATGGCCAAAACTGAACTCCTAGAAAGGATCAATTAGTAATAAACTGTGATACAATTTATATGTTTTTGTAAAAGCCAGGAGACTAATTTGAAAGAAGACACAGCAGTTATTTACATTATCTCATCATTAATTATATATCAGACTTTGATTAACATTAATTACAAAGAGCGCTGTGCTTCACTGTCTTTTCTTTAACCAATGTTCAATTTTAGTGTCTTTTAAGGAGAATATTAACTGTGAACAATAGATATTAACCAAAAAACTATATTGACTGGGCAAAAGTTCTGCCAAGCACTTGCAGCACTTTGTGCTTTTTAAGCGAATCTCCCAGGGGAAAATACACCCTTGCATGCATTCTTACGTCTGCCATCGCCCATTTCCTCTGCCTCTGTCCCTCCACCGCCTAATGTGCTGTTAAACCTCTCTCCCACAGGGCGACCTCGGGGGGCAGCGCACTCTGCAGAAGAAATGGACGTCTTTCCTGAAAGCCAAGCTGGTGTGCTCCATGCCTGAGCTCAACTTTGTTTTCAATGTAGTACATGATGTCTTCATCCTGAAGGGGGCAAACTGGAGGGACACAGTCATCTACGGGGTCTTCACCTCCCAGTGGTCAGTGATTTGAAGATCTTGAGAAGGGTATCAGTAGGGGTCAGAAAGGGGAAAATGTCAATATAGTGCAGGTCCTTCAAATTCACTTATCTTCCCTTCCCGTCATTATTCTCTCCCCCCAGGGGTAACGTGGGCTTGTCAGCAGTGTGCGCTTACAACATGACAGCCGTGGAAGAAGTCTTTTCCAAGGGCAAGTACATGCAGAAGGCCACAGTGGAGCAGTCCCACACCAAGTGGGTCCGGTACAACGGCATCACTCCTTCTCCACGTCCTGGAGCAGTGAGTACCTTTAACACAGCTCCAATAATGAAGACCTGAGCTCAGTTTAGTGTAAATGCTTGGCAAACTATCCAGGAAAGGCTTTATTGTGTAATGAAAATGCAGATGTAAAAAGAAAATGACTACATAGGAAAGATATCCGTTTATTCCAGTTCTTGTCTCGTGTTGTTTTTCATAGACGGACGGGTGTGAACATACTTATAATACATATTTAATGTGTCCTGCCTGCCCTTTTCCTCCACCAGTGTATTAACAACCAAATGCGACGGCAGAACATCAGCAGCTCTCTCCACCTGCCAGACAAGACCCTTCAGTTTGTCAAGGACCACCCCCTGCTAGAGGACCCCGTCCTGCCCATCGGCAACAGGCCTCGCCTCATCACCAAAGATGTCAACTACACTCAGATCGTTGTGGAGAGGGTCCGTGCACTCGATGGAAACATTTACGACGTCATCTTCACTGGAACAGGTAAGAACACATTAGTTATTAATAAACATTTCGAATTTAGACTGGTATAAATAAGGCTTTCCATATCTGAGTTACTGACTTATAAGTACTCTTGCCCCAGTACAATGTGTATTTTATCCAAGCTGTTGTTGGACATTTTTCATTGTACAGTTTAAAATAATTGTTAAATATTTAAAAGCCATGTCTCAACACACAAGAATTGTGGTTAATGTCTGTTTACAACACCAATGAAAGCTGGCATAGACGGAGAACAATACGGGATGTACTGATGATTCAGTACATCCCGTATTGTCATATTTTGTTTTTAAAAGGCTGAACTGGCTCCTCCCTTGGCTGGATGATTGACATTGGACCATTCTCACCTTTTTAGATAAGGGAGTCGTGCACAAGTCAGTGGTGTATGAAGGAGAAGTGCACATTGTGGAGGAGATCCAGCTCCTGAAGAACTCTGAGTCCATCAAGAACCTGCTGCTGTCCTCTGAGGTCAGTGGGTCCACTCTAACGCATACTAACTGTACGAAGAGACACCTGTAGCACAAGAATTAGAAAATGTGTTTTGAGCTCAGCAGATATACACTGCACATAGACAGGCAGTCTGTCTATATGTTGGTGTACAGCACTCAGTTGCCAGTTTAATTGATAAAATGTGTAGTTTAAAAACAGTTGCAGTCTTACACAACAGACATGCTAATGTTCAGTTTTTGTTGAAGTGTTAATTCAACTGTGTGATCATTTTGGAGGGTGTCGTTTGTGGTGTTGTTAAACTGTGAGGCATTACACAGAGAGGTGTTTTGTAGTCAAGTCTCACACACAGTGTGTGTGTGTGTGTGTGTGTGTGTGTGTGTGTGTGTGTGTGTGTGTGTGTGTGTGTGTGTGTGTGTGTGTGTGTGTGTGTGTGTGTGTGTGTGTGTGTGTGTGTGTGTGTGTGTGTGTGTGTGTGTGTGTGTGTGTGTGTGTGTGTGTGTGTGTTTACTCTGCTGTGAAAAAACTCACGATAGGAATTTACCAAGAAGAGGGCATGAACGGCATTCGGCATGTTACTGTGGCATGTTTATGGTTGTCTGAAGTTTGTATTATGGACTTTTGCAGACAACAATTGTGCTGATTTTCCTTTTTTAAAGTGATGTATAGACTAGTGTATGGTTAAGGACCTAGTCAGATTCCAGAGTGATCTGTAAATGTATTTCTTATGTAACGCACTCTTTCTTTGGCATATTTACATGAACAACCTTGTGTTTCCATAGACACGATCCCTGTATGCTGGTTCAGACTCGGGTGTAGTCCAATCACCCACAGCCTTCTGTGGCCGGTATATGTCCTGCGAGGACTGTGTCCTGGCTCGAGACCCATACTGTGCGTGGGACCTTCACACTGCCTGTGTCAATATCTTTGATGCCCCCAGCCAACGGCTTAGGTAATCTTATTTTATTTTCCTTCATACCTGTACCCGCTCATGTATTTACACTGGAATTGAAACCAAAGCCACCATCGAGATGCGTCTTTACTGATACTCTATCCAGTTTGACCTGCTATACTGCCTCATTTGTGCATGGACATATTTTAGATAGCTATGAAAATAATGCTTTGTTTTTTCAGGAAGCTAATCCAGAGCCTGAATGGTGACGCAGACAAGTGTCCTTCAGGTAGGGTTCAACATGTTCACATATGGCCTGATAACACGTAATTTAATGTAAAACCCCTGCATACTGATTATCCTAATAACATGAATGCTGTGTGCCAAAGGCTACATTTGAGTTGAGCTTAATGAATATCATATATCACAATTCTACATGTAAGATAGGTTGTATGATTGCCCTCCGCTGGACATGTGTTCTGAGGAGGATACACTAAGCCTCTCACTTGGCCCAAAAGTCATTACTTTTTCTGTTTTTTTTCTAGTAGCGTCAGGCCGGTCTCTGAAGGACTACCAGCGTGTGACAGTGAAACTAGGGAGCTCTGCTGAGCTGCCGTGCCTGGTACGCTCCAACCTAGCCCAGGTGTTGTGGAAATCCAACGGCTCGGTGCTCACCGAGGCCTCACGCTTCCACCTTGTAGGCGAAAACGGCCTCCTTATTTACAGCGTTGCTCCAGAGGATCAAGGTCACTATGAGTGCTGGTCAGTGGAATGGGCCCCCGCTGCTGGGAAGAACTTTAGCCGGCTCCTGGCTGGATATGTCCTCACTCTGGACCTCCCGCCCAGAGCCCCGCACCAGGCAGGCCACGTGACCACCCTCGGCAGCCAGGAGAAATCTAGCACACATGCAGCTGAAGGTAATGGTAAGACAGACCGAGTCCTACTAACGTCGGCCCTTGCCCCTCCCAGCTTCACAGCCACAGTCCAGTTCACCTCTCCACCCCAAACTGACTCATCACTAACTCCGCCGCCCAGCAGCACAATCAAGTTCCTATCAAAGCAGCGTCTTCCCCTGAGCTCCAACGCTCCGCGTCCCGACAGCCAGGACCCAGCGGCAGAGTATTTGCAGCACAGCAACAGCATTGCCCTCCTCTTCCTCTTCCTCCTGTTTTTCCTCCTCTTCCTGACCGCGTTGGCATACAACTGCTACATGCAGTATCTTCCAGCTCCCTGTCTGCGGCTGCGAGCTGCTCTCTTGGGCAGTCACAAGAGCGCCGATCAGACGGAGTATCGGGCCTGTGAGGAAGGTCTAATGATGGAGGCATCTGCACCTGAAAAAAATAACATGAAGGAGCAGCCGACGCAGAACGGCAGCCAAACAACTCAAAATCTCCGGGCTCTCCGTGACACCGGGTATGAGACTGAGCCGGAGTGTGGCAACGGTCAAATCCCCTCCCACACTTTTGGAGACGACAGCCTGTCCCAGGAGAAACCCTTTGATGTGGAATGTGAATCTCAGCCCATCCAGTTTGCAGATGCAGATTAACCTTACTGCTAGCCAGAAGCTTTCGTTTCTCTCAGCATAGAGACTATTTTATAGGGGATCAACACTCATGCTGCATCTTCCCACAACTTATAAGTCAAAATGGTTTCCTCCTATCTAAAAAGTATGTTCAGTGTACAGTATCACACAATGTTTAATCATCACAAGGCTTAAGCCAGGCGTTTTTTCGTAGAGATTTAACTCCTGATGTAGGGCTTATGATGATAAGGCAAGAACTGTATTCACAGAAGCTGCACTCTCTCAGCTTAGTCCAGCAAGAAAAGCTATTTCTTAAATTCCAAATTGGAAACATTGTTTACCAAATTGGTAAGTTACCCTGGTGTTTTCCAAATTGGAGTCGTGTTTTGTAAAGCCTGGGTGAAATATAATCTCTTGAAGCTTTTGCATCTTTTTTTTTCTTCTCTCAAAGTAACGTGTCGGCTGTTGGACTTGGGTAAATGCTTCAACATTACAGTAATTTCTCAGGGAAGATTTGCTCAGTACGTTAAAGCCTAGCTTTGTTGTACAGTGTTGCCATCTGCAGCACCTGGTATGTGGGACTTAATCTCACCCAGTGATGGTCAGAAAAAAAACTGCAAGTGGCGACTTGCATGATAGAAAAGTGCTGGAATAAATCAAACCGTTGTCTTCTAGTGACAATGTTGAGTAGCTCTGCATTTCATTTGTTTCTTTTCTGTGAAGTTGACATTCCTACATGGATACCACTCTGATGGTACTGCGTATTAACCTCTACTAGTAATTTTTCCCTAATGTGATCTGATAACATAAATACGACGTGATGCTTGGAGATTTCAATCATTGGTTGTTCTTTTTCTAAAATAGCCTTGGAAGCGATCTTAAAATTAATTTTATTTTGTATTTTTAATGAAACTGTCAGTTTTAGATCCTTTTCAGATCATTATTATTTAAGATGAGTCACATCTGTGGTAATATTTTGTCTACTGTGTAAGTAGTTGTGATCTTTCTCATTGGTTTTTATTTTATTTATTGCAGCAGATTAGTTTGAAGATTCTAGCCCGTTAGTGTCCCTCTTGTCTGTTTTGCATGTCACCCCCGTGTTTAGATTTCCTATTTTCCTCAATACTCTTCTTTTTTTTTTTCTTTTTTTTTTCATCACTCCCTCCCTCACAGCCTCCTCTCCTGCCGACACTTCATCTTCTCTGTCTGGAAGTAGTACTCCCTCTGCCCTTCCTTCCTCCTCTTCTTCCTCTTCTTGTCCTTCCACTTCTTCCTCCACCAAGCCCCACAGTGTGGAGGCTGGGGAGGCAGAGGTGCGACTGTTGCCTCCCCTGCTGAAGGACCAGGCCTGGGGGGTTCATGCCCAGGAGGCCTTCCTGCTCTTCTGCCTGGCTTTGGGTGAGTGGTGTCTGTGACATTGACTCGGCTCACACCTCCAGAACTAAAAACCTTTCACTTTCTAACTCTCCTTTTTTCATTCACTCTCTCTCTCCTTTCTGCATGTTGCATGTTACCATGTCCCAAACAAAAACTAACCGTGTGTGTGTGTGTGTGTGTGTGTGTGTGTGTGTGTGTGTGTGTGTGTGTGTGTGTGTGTGTGTGTGTGTGTGCGCGCGTGTGTGCGCGTGTGTGCGCGTGTGTGCGCGTGTGTGCGTGTGCCTGCGTGTGCCTGCGTGTGTCTGGATTGTTTAAAACAAGCCAGCCCTTTGCTTCAAGGTGTGGGATTCACAGAGAACTGTGCATCTCTATTTTAGGTGTCTGGTAAGCTAACTGTATTACGATTCAATATTAAACTGTCAGCCTCTCAGTGATCCGGTTGTCTCACAATTCTCAATTATACACTGATAAAAGGTACCGTTTTGTGTATAGTATTATATGTAACAGCAGTCGGACATGAAACCTGTACAATTTTAAAGTGGATCCTTTTTTTATCCAGGGTGTTATTGTAGGCTCAAATGTCTTGCAAATCAATACAATCTGGATCTTTTTTGTGCCTGTAAACAAGTGTAAATATATTTGTATATATGGAAAATACCATTTGAGGATGTACATAAATAGGGGGGGGAAGTTTTGGGACTATTGCTCTTGGTAGGGAGGCTAAATAAATCTTGTTGAATGTTTTCAACACTGGCTTGTTGTCTTACATTTTTTTTTTTCTTTTTTTAAGCAATGTGAACTCATTAGGGATAATAATGGCAAAAAACTAAAACTACTGATGAGGCCCGAACATTAGAACATACACTCATTGCATATACTGAAAATATTTACAGAAAAATGTTAATCATACTTGTGATGACTTCAAATTTTATATATACTGTACATGCATACTGTATGCTATGTAAACTACTTACAACTCAGTGAATCTGGGTTGATCAGTCACTCTGCCTGAGAGCAGGCGTTATACATATACGTTTGCACTGCATGTATATTCAGTCACACCTCAAACTGTTCATTGGAACTTGAACACCACATGGACCTATCAAAGGCAAGTAATTCCCTTTCATGTACAGTGTGTCTATAAGGCGTGTCTCGGCCATCAGAGGGGTCAACATGAAGTCCTATTCTGTCCCTCAGGTCCCAGTGATGTCCACATCCACTGGCTAATAAATGGGCACAGTCTGGACACCCCCATAATGGAGTACCGCCGGCCGCTGGGTCAGAGTAAGGTACTAGTGAGCAGCTGGCTCCGAGAGGGGCCGCTGATCAAGGACGCCCATTACAAGTGTGTCGCTGAGGCCAGCACGGGAAATGACGTGTCAGAGCTGGACCTCCGCCTCACTATTGGAGGTATCTGGACCGGATGCTTGTATGGCTGAGGAAAAAATGTCCAGTGTGTAGAATATTATGGTTCTGTCTTCCTTGACAATATGTGTATTAAAACTTAGTATGTCAAAACAATGTGAGATATATTGTAAGTAATGCATGTAGAGAAGTAATGGGAGTGCTTGGGATTGCCGCTGCCATTATTTCCATTAAAGACGTTGTTATTTGACAGATGAGGAGAGCATCCCATCCAGGGATTTGAACCAATGGAGAAGTGCACTCACAGAGCATAAGCAACTGCTAAAAAGATGGGAAAAGGCCTGGGTAGGTCTACGTTTGTGCATGAGTGTGTTTTCTCCCAGCAGTTTTAACCTGCTATGCGTGTTTCAAATTAAGCGAGTGGTCTGAACTCTGCCAGTTTCTCCCCCCCCACCCCACCCTAAGAGGTACTAGAGTAGTTCAAAGTCCAGATGAATTGGGGCAAATGGTTAGGGACACAACGCTAAAGTCAGCTGTTTTTATATTCCATGAAACAAACCGTTTTAGTGTAATAAATAATATCTTTTTATTCTTTTTTTCTAAATGAGGTGTTTGATTAAGGTTTGAAAAAAAGGTGAAATGCACTTATTCAGCTAATTTACTAGCTGTCCCTGCAGCTTGTTTGTTAACTAATTTTAGCCATCCCATTTAACTGCATTACATTTAACCACATTTTCTGTTCCACATGATCCATTAACCACATTTAGCTAATTGTGTTGAAGATACGGAAACACTTAATGGGATTACTAAAGGGTACTTCTAAAGATATATTCTGCACACACGTCTTGTGACATTTTTCACTAAATATACGGTTTCTTTTTTTGGGAGCATGTCATGAGATCTACTGATAGGACCATGTCGCTTTAAGTGTGGATGAATTTGTTCTACTTGCATGCATCAAGTTTGACATAAAAAAACAAAACATGCGAGCTTCCTCATACCAGCCTAACTTCAGAATGATATTCAGATTGAAGTACCATTTTGTTTCATTATTACTTGATAACTGATACAACCTGAAATGTGAGCAGCAATTCAGAGGTCAGGAACCAAGCTAGTTTAACTTCCTTTATTAACATTTCATACATTTTTACGTCCTCTACTTGAATAGTACAGCTCTGTTTTTTTCCCTCCACAGGAAAGCTGTGATGGCCACTGAGCTCTGTGAAGACGTCATGAGCTTCACTTGTGTTGGCTGTATCTGGTTGTGAACATGGTCCTCATCCCAGGTGGACCTCACCGTTTGACACTGAAACATAAACCGATGAATGCAATGTCTTCGTGTCATATCTTATGTAGGAGTTTGAGGCAGCGTGTGGCAAAGATTTCACAACACCTGGCTTGTGAAGGGGGGCTCACCTGGCTGTGAGGATTGTGTT
>NC_045748.1:16357196-16401654 GCF_008692095.1 Etheostoma spectabile | reverse complement strand
GGAACTCCTTCCAAAACTGGAAACAAGATGAAGGTCTGAGGACGTGCTGCCTTTCTTCCAAATATGCATTTATTTCCATTTCCCCTGATTCAAATCCTTGAAGCAGTGCTTGTATGGCACAATAACACTGGAGGTGTATGAGGAGCACTGATCTTTATTTATTGGTTTAGGTTCAACATTAGGGAGATTGAGATCTCCACTTTTGAACAAAATAGAAATTTTAACGTTGAATACTTCATTTTCTGGTGATTTTTTTTTCTGCAACGGTTTGTGCCCTTTTTGCATCCATTTATGTTGCAAATGTCTTTATTTATGTAAAGGCAATTATAAAAGGTTTTTGGGGTGGGTTGCACTGCCCAGTTTTGATTATTGGGGTGGGGGATTGTAACACCCCCCCGTACATTACTCCTATGGGTGCAGCGCCTGTTTATAGCTTGGCTTATTTTACAAAGAGATGTTTACACCTTCACCGTCTTCCAAAGCACCAGTGCTGTCCTTCAAAGCTATCTTGCTGTTTGACATTTTCACTTGAGAGTATAGTCTTTAATTTTTATTGGGCATTTCATTTTTTTCTTTCCAGCGATTCAAATATTCACCTTATTCACAGGATTTTGATTACGGAAATGGAGTAAGTTACTGTGGGGCTTAGGGTTCTTTTCAATCACAGTTTACCTCTGATTAATGAAAACCTAGCATTCAGAATGCCATACTTGGCACAGGTTGATTTGTTAGTCTGGATCTTACTGCTGTTGTCTGCAGTTAGTTTTTCTAAACCTTAAAACTGTGACTAACTATTTGCCTTTGAAGCAGAAATAAAGTGAGTTTGTTATATCTGTTGCCTACATTTACTTAAAAATCAATGCATCACATTTTTTTTGCTATGTTTGAATGAAGCACATTTGTCACTTTCTATGTCACATGATCGATTAAATATTCACAGACCTGATTCACCCACTCTTTATAATTCCTGCAGGATCAAAACTAGAGTGACACGTCAGCCTTTTCCACATGGAACACGTTCTACCATCTGAATTATTAACCGACCTCCACCGTGCATTTCTCCTTGGAAACCAGTTATGACATTGTCAAATGATACAATAATATCCTTGACTGAAAACTTAGTTCCTTTCTAGAAGTAGGTTGCAGATCTTATCTCAGACACTTATGCTTCACAGATTCATTAACAATGGGCATTTATGTATATCTAACATAACTAGGAATAATCTGATAAAAGGTAAATGGTTATGTTCAGCTTAAAACATTTAACCCATGTGTTGTCTTCCTGTCAAAATTGAAAATCAACACCTTTGTTGATGCTTTTTATCAATGTTTTTAACCTTTTCTTACTTTTTTGTCCCATTTTTCATCACTTTTGACACCTTTTTTTCCAATATGTCATTTTTTTGAAATTTTCCACACTACGTAACTTCCTAACTTTAGTTTTACAGTTAGTTTTGGAATTTATGGTCAATAAACCTCATTCATAGGAAATTATACCTAATGTTTGAGTTAGAAAAGCAGAAATTGGGAATTATTACTAAACTTTTTACTAAAATTAAAGCAATGTATGTTGATGGATAATCACAGACTGGAATATGTCGACTTTTAATCAACACTATTTCAAAACCACTTCAATTTTTGTTTTTTCAACTGCTATAAAATTGAATATGACACCCCAAAATTAATGAAAGTAGAGATTTGTACTTGCCTAAGAGCGTTGTGTGGAATCAATCATGTTATTTTAGGTCATTGCAACTGGGTAGTTAAAAAAGAACATTGATAAAGGAAAACTGGTCAATTTGACCCGAGGACAACATGAGGGTTAATGTATCACAAAAAAATGCAACTGAGGAAAATAAATGTTTATAATGACCTAACTGGAGCTATAGCGCCCTCATGTGACCAAGTAAAAGAGCACAGGTAGAAAATAAAAAAAAAAAAACATGAAAATAGTTCATTGGTATAGGTCACCAAGGCAGCAAAGTTTTCTAAACCTTAGGAAGTTCTTATTTTCAGAATGCAACGTCTGATACTGCTGGTTTAACATAGATCAGACCCAGAACTGTCTTTGTGATTATTTCCACGAGTTGATCATTTAAAGGCACTTTGGATGTGGTGTTGTTCGACAGCAGCAGGACCAGTAGCCTATGAGTGTCTGCCGCAATGAGCAGAAGACAAGATCCAAGATCTTTATACAAACGGAACTCTTTTGGCTGAGGGTAAACACAAACAGATAATGCACAGCAGACAACAGACAGTATATCCACTAAATAATAAAAAATCACAGGAGCAGTCTTTCAGATGAGCAACAACGGGATAGGAAGCTCATTACTGCCCCCTGAGGGCGGACGACGCAGCTAATTTGTTAATGTATTTAACAAAAGAAAAGGCTTCTAGGAGGAAGATGAAATATTCGTCTGTTTAGTCCGTTAGCTTCCGTGCTTGCAGTAAATTAACCATATTTGATGTAACTCCTGTTACAGTTAGTCGACCTGTTCGATTTGGTTGCGGGATTTTTTGTTGACTTTAACAAAACCGTTTGGTTAATTGGATGATTCACCCTCTCATCAACTCACTGGTGAGTAATTGCTAACATGACCTCTTTTCTGTGTGTGGCTTGCTCGTTTTATATAAAGTAGTGAGATAAAAGTCTTGTCAATCTTATGAGTCACGTGGTAATGGAGAAACAAGGTACGATATTATTGGGGGTTGTAGTTTTTAAGAGCATAGGCTCCTACGTTCAATACCTACACTACCATACTATTTAGATATTTGTTGGCATACTAAACAGTATTTGATTGTTTACATAAATAAGTCAAATGGAGTATGCCAAAAATAAGATGATGTCCTATACTGCATAGAGCTGGTCGGATTTTGCAGTAGGCTATGCCAAAATGCTTTTTGCTGCATGCAACATTACAAGGGCAGCTGCAGTACATACTAAACGTAATAAAGAAAAGGTATTCGATTTGGAAGACAGTGGCAATGCAGCTCAAAACTCAAAGAATTTCCAAACTGCAACAACCACAACTCTTGTTATTAGTTAGTTACAAGTTTTAAAAGTTTTTATTAGGCTCAGATATGTTTGGCAGTATGACAGCTGGCCAAAATAGCAAAAATGCACAAATCTCATACATTTGATAATGCAAAATAGTTTATACCAAAACATATCTTGTATAAAATTATGGTTTAACTTAGAAGAGTTTACAGATGAATGGAACCTTGATTTTCAATAAGTTTAACGTGTTAATGCCTAATAGTTACCTTGATGACCTTAAAAGATAATAAAAAATACGGGAAATATGAGTTCGTCGCTTAGTCACAGTATATACTGTATGTAATCATTAAAACATTACCAATGTCCATATAGTCTATCTCACTATAACACATGAAAAAGAGAGAATCAAATACCAACCAGTTTATTTATGCACTTTTTGGAAATACTTCCAATTACGCCTTTCTATATTCCACAGGTCTCACATACACACACACACACACACACACACACTCACGCATATATGATCATCTTGTGCTTCTGCTGCTTCAGATGTTTTTTTTCGATAAATCATTCACAGAAAGCTCAAATGATACCCCAGACATGATTATGAAAATGAGCTCTCAAGGCTACACATTGTGCACACAGGAAATTCTTACATCACTGTGGTCTTTTCAAGTAGGCTATCAATGTTGTTTCCCTTTGCTATTCATTTTATTGTGATTCATTGAGCTTTTAAGAAACACGACACGCAATTGTATAACCACAGGCAGTGATGTTATTGAAATGTGGTCACAAACAGGCTCATATTAGTCATGGCTGTAGGGCAAGATAATGACACTCAGTTTCATTCAGTGTGAATATAATGGAAACAAAAGGTAGTGTAACTTTTTTTTATATCAAATATAGAGGTGTCCCTGACCCATATAATACAAATAGACTGAATACATATGGGGTTAAGTATTTGTTGCCATCATTTCTAATAAGTGGTAGAGGGATGTATCCCACAGTTAAACTAGTAGATGGCTGTTAGAAAGCCCCTGTGTTGGAGCATTATAGCAAATGAGGTGCAGACAGGTGCAGTGGACATATACACTGGACACTTAAGCTCTAATATAAGGCTGGCTGTAAAAAAAAAGGTTATATCTTGGTTTTGTAAGTGCAAACCAAAGGCATTTTTTAAATCGTATTATTGTTTCTGCAGTCTTTTCTAATACTATCATGCAGAACACTATGAAAATGTACACAGACTCACTAACCATTCAGTTATCTTTATTCCCTCCACAAAAAAGTGTTATTTTATGTATTCTGTAATATCTACTGTAGGAATGGCAATGTCAGTCGGTTGGTTGGATGGTCCAGCAGTCTGGTCCAGGTTAAAATGTCTCTAAAACGATTGGATGGATTTCCATGAAAGTTTGTACAGACAGTTTGGCGATCCCCTGACTTTTCCTCTAGCAACACCATGAGGTTCATATTTGTGTGTGTTTCCTTTAGTGTAATATCTAACAAACAACCACTAAATGGATTGCAATTACATTTGGTCTATCATGAATTGTAGTCACTTTGGCGATATCCTGACTTTTAATCTAGGACCAGCATCAGCCGCCCAGAGCAGTTAGCATGGCTGTAGACTATTTATGTGCTTATGAGGTCTTGTTTTCTTTCATATTCCGCTCAGATTGTACTAGCTATAATTTCACATACATTATGTGAAGTCATAAATACCTTGTCAAAAACATTGTTGTGCTGCACAAGAGCCATTAAATAAGTCTTATAGTCTTTTGGATATTAACTCATGTGCCAGGCTGGTGTGGGGTCTCTCACAAATCCCCTTGCTGGTGCTTTGTGTCTCATAGGGTCCCTTCAATGTGGCTGTGCTACAGAGAGAAAAACTAACTTGTTTGAGGAGTTGTCTGCCTTAGTAATGCCAATGAGATACCTAAACAGCTGTGAGAGAATAGTCTCTATCAGCTTTCAGCTAGTCTGAAAATAACTCTTGCTTTTTTGAATGTTTTTGGTAACCTGGCAACTGTAGTCAAGTGGGGAAGTGTCTGCTGCTTTCCTTGCCAATGGGTGCTCTCTCTTCCTCTGTCTCTCCTTTCTCATTCACTCTCAATGTATATTTGAAAAATGATAGAAAACTGACAATAATCTGATTATGTTTAATTGCAATGTAACTTATGTTCTTACTTACACCATGTAGTTATTCTTACATCTATTAAATGTTATAGTTTATAGTTTATCACAAGGATCCCCATTAGCTGACGCCTAGACGGCCAGCTAGTCTTCCTGGAGTCAAAAACAACATCAAATCAGAACATTTAAAAAAACGTCACAACACATATATAATAACATACATAAAATAACCTTAAAAACCCAAGAGAAAAAAATCTAAATCTATCTAAAAAACTACATTACACAACATGACACATGGGTTTAGAGTAAACATCCATGGACTTATGTTATTAACTGTGGGTGTTTATCTGGATGATTTACATGTAGATTTTGTGAAAGTTCTTAGTTAATACGCATGATTAATAGAATAAGCGGAAGACATGTTCATGTTGTCAGTGCACTCTTATCTTGAAAGCTTTGCCTGGCATTTACCTGTGGGTTGTTTAAAATGTTACAAGAATCTCATTGCAAGATGATTATCCTGTTTATGTTTTTGTCATCTTATCCATTATTTATTAGAATCTGTGTGACCTGTTCCCAGATGGATCCCATCATACAGGAAGCTCAACGCAAGAAACACAAGAAACACCCCCATTGACCAGCCATCAATGGTCATTCCAGCCGCAGCATACACTATAGTATAGAGACCGACAGATATATCGGCAGACTGGTATTATCAACCAATATTAGGCATTTCCCGATTATTATTATTTTTTTTAATATCCATTCATCAGAATCATTGATACCACACCTGATACCACCTCCATAGCAATGTGACAATAACTTCTCCTTCAAGCAGGTATAGGCAACGGAAGAGGAGCAATGCCAGCTGTTTGGAGATTTTCGGCTGTCATTTTATAATGACAAATAAATGATTCTGATAAATTAATATTTAAAAAATAAAAACAGACTGTCAACCATAGTGTTGGGGGTTGCATAGTTTGTCCACTAGAGGGCGCTCTACAGCGTCCCTGTTGGCAACACTGATTATTTTTTTTATTGTTATTGTGTTTTTGTTCAAATGACTTTAAGTTTCATATCTTAAGTTTTCATTTTTATACATTTTGTTTATCAGAACTTTAATATATTTTACTGTTCCTCTATTCTGTTTTGACAGTAAAACAAATTAACATTATTTTAGTGAGAACTCATAAATAACTACAAATAACTAATGTTAGGGATATCTGTTTGTTTTGTAACGCGTCTTTGGATTTAAAAAAAAATATTGGCCGATAAATTGGCAAATCCGATTTTCAAATATTCTTATCAGTATCAGCCTTAAAAATCCTTTATCGGTCGGGCTCTACACTGTAGATATTCCCGCCTTTTCTGTTCCACTCAGCTCCCTTGTGTTTCGCTCCGCAGTGGCAGGGGAACAGTGGGTGGGCCTTCAGTGCCTCAGGATCTCTGGACACCTGCTAACAGAACACTACGATGCGTGAGTAGAGCTTTTTCTGTGTCGTATCGACGCCTAAAAGAAAAAGAAGAATGTCTACAAGGCCCAATTTGGTTCTAGATCTGCACCCTTCTTTAGGGGTACTGAAAGCGGGCTTTTCTCATTTCCACATTGAGACAATAGTGCAGTAATGTAGGAAAACAACGATGTTTTAGATATGTAAGGGATAATGTAGCGAGCCCGTTGTGATTGCGAATTAAAACCTTGACAGGATGCTGCAAAGCAGAGAGGGTCTTGAAGAAGCCTGAAGGAATTCTATTCGTAATAATGACCGTCATTCTCTGCATTATCCCATCCGGTGGCCAGTAACACTGTTAGCTATCCCTCCTTCCTGCACCCTCGCTCTCCCTTTGTGATCCTCTTATACCCCTGATCATATATCTTGCTAGAGTCTATGATCAGAACTCTATTCATGGCAACGGTCTGTTATATAGAAATAGCAGACTGCCCTTTGCTGTGATTGACCAATCGGAGTCAAGTATTCAATCAAGCCGTGTAATACATCTAAAGTACAGTAACTAACAAGTAGGGATGCACCGATACTGATCCCAGTATCGGTCCAATGCCGTGCGCATGTAAAAATAATAACTAGACTCTTGCCCAATGCATGATTGCTCTTGACGACCAGCCAGTCGTTAAAAATGCTGGCTTTTGACTTCTTCTCAGTGTACTGGAGCTGAGAGATTCCCAGTCGTCACCACATTACAGAAACCGTGATGCCAAAGCTGCTTTGTGTAAAAGCACATCATTAGCCTGTTGCCTGTAAACTTCACCACTAAATTTGAAGTAGTGGTGTTAGCCCAATGTCTCTCATCAGCTTAACGGGCATAAACATGAAGAAAGCAATGTTTCAATCTGCTCTGTCTGCATGCGGTTTCTACACAGCTCTGTTTTAACAAGCACAACACCACGCTGTAAATAGCTATTTCTTTTTCACAAACAAAAACCTCTCAGTGTATAGTCTAACTGTTTTAACTGTTATAGTCTTTAAAGTCTTTAAATTTGGACAAAATCTTGTGAACTTAGCTGCTGGCATGAACAAATTGTCCTCTCCGCTGGATCAGTAAATCCACATAGCTAATTAATATGCATGTGAATGACGAATCGCATTCTTAATTCTTTCGAAACTTCACTCAGTATTTTGATATCAAGAATTATTTGATTTATTTTACTGACACTAGCCCGGGGAAATGTCAGGGCCCAGGCACCGAGCTGTAGAAAAAAGACTACGTCTGTATGTTGTCTGTGTTTCAATCTTGTGCCCTGGTATTAAAAGTACAGCATGATACCAGAGTGACTAATATTTTGTTAACATAACCATGTTTGGGTACTTACTATAAAAAAACATACTAGTACGAGCAGGGTAATACAGGTTTATTTGAAAGGACTTCTGAAAATTATTTTACAGAGCAGTTAGTAGTTTTTTGGCAGTAGTACAATTTGAAAAAAGGAACACCAGCTAATTGAAATTCATTTTGATTGAAAATTATTTAATTTTAATATCGCCATTCCTAAGCCTCCATACAGTACTGCAGCAAATACACATTTCACAAAGTGTAGTCTTTCTTTATTCAGGTAATTACATTTTTTTTCTAGAAAGGTAAGACTAATATAAAATACAATGAGATGACTAATACCTAAAAGCTGATTTTATTTATATATGTTCATGATTACTGTCTCAGAGGGTAATACATCTGCAAAGGATGACATTTAGGACTTGATGATATATGATTAAAGTTTCCAACAAAACCACACTAGAATGCATGATGTCATTCTAAAAATGAAATCAAATAGGATGCTAATTTTGTATTTTCAAAAGAATGTTTGTTGTCCAAGTGTATGTCTAATCATATTTATGAACCCAAAATACATTTGTAGTTCTAGTACAGTTGTACTATCTGCCCTCGTGCATATAAACAGTAAACTGCTAATTAAATGTTTAGGTGGTAACTGTTCACATGAATGTGGGGGAAGAAAATCTGATAATGGTGACAATTAAACTCACAGGGGTGGCACTTTTACTTCTAATGTCTTCTTGGATATTTTTCTTATTTATTTTTTGTAAACAGAACACTATCTTATTAAATCATGCAAACATTTTATATCTGTTGATGTACATATCATTTTTAAAAGATAGTCAAGTGAAAACAAAATGTACACCTGTGTCTGGAATGGTCTCTTCCACTATTCTGCAAGCCTCCCCTGAATGAGTCATCCAGCCGGCTCCTCATTGGATAAGACCATGCCATCCCAAGGGATTGCCTTGCAGAGGCAGAAAGGCCTTGCTTCCATTCACAGAAACATTGGTATGCCAGCCTGCTATTTCATTCACATAAAAGACTAAATATTGCATGCTTTTTGTCCTCTGCTGTTATTCTCCTTTGTCTTTTTGCCTCCCCTTTTGGTTTGCGAGGGCCTGCCTTTTCTTCCCTGCTTCTGTGTTTGCCTTTTTTTTTTTCTGAGGAGAGAACGCAGACGCGCTGTCTTTTTTTTTCTTTTTTTCTATATTTGCCAGGCAGGAAAGAGAGATGTTGGGAGGGACTGCAGTGCGAAATCTGCAGCAGAGTGAGAGCGGAAGCTGCTTATGAATGAGTGTCAGTCTTTCGGCTTTGCTAGATGCTCCTGAGGACATTTTACATGAATGGTGTCTGGCTGTTTGCTTTCCGCTACAGGGAAGACAAAGATGCTTCATTGCTGCTGGTTTTAAGGAGGATCATGGGCTTTTTCTGTTATCCTTTTGGTTGTTTCATTGACTTATCTGCCTGAGAAACATGTCGTTCCTACTCAGTTTTTTTTTCTCATTCATGTAATTCAACCTGGACTGCTCTCTCTTCTTGTGAACTAAAATTGTATTCCTTTGTTGCAGGATACTGATAGAGAAATACTGCTGCACATTAGATATGCTTTATTCATTTTTGCGTTAATGCCTGATTATGAATATTTTGTGCAGAAACAACAAGTAGTCATAGGTTTTTTAAAGTAAATAACTGAGAACCAGGTTCTAATGTTAAACGCAACACGCAGGGAGAGGAGACAATATAATTAATGTTAAAAGATTGGCTTTAGAAGCTGTGTTTAATTGTTCTGCCCATGTTCTGCGGCTATTTTAAATTAACATGGACAATATATTAATGATGTTGCGTATTTCCAGTCATGCTAAAATTTTACTGTATTGTTGCTTTCAGTGATTCACTGTATACGATGGTTCTACATCCTTTTAGGAAAATGACGTCTTCATGAAATATTTAAATAGAGGTTTTACTCTTGAATTTAAAACAACCACATTTTTCTTAGATTTTGGCAGAATTGTAGCTGTCAATTAATTGGATACAAGTTTCATTACTTATTTCATTTACTATCATTTCTGTAATTAGTTTATTGTGTGCATCATCTTTAATCACAACTTTTCTCAGTCTTTAATCTATTCTCATCTATTTAATAAGAAGCAAATTGGGGATAACATAAATTCAAGCAAATTATCCTCAATCATATTCCAAAGTTAGATTTTCAAGCAACCGCTCATTCTTAATTTCCTTTTCTCGGAAAACCAAATAGGAAGGAAATAATTACAGAGAATAAATATCAGACTGGGGAATTAAAAAATTGATAGCTTCTAGTGTGCTGTAAGTGGGAGTTTTTTCTCTCTCTCTCCAACAGGAAGTGATTTGCAGTGTTCAGCAAGCCTTTTGTTGAGAAGGTTTTCTCAGATCAGTGAGTCATGCTCTAGCTCTGAGCCGGCAGGCAAGCAGCAGTCAGTAGAGAGTATTTGCTCTTCCCTCGCAGTATCCGTGAACATCGACAACATAGACCTTTTTCTCTTACTTTTTGGATTTTTAAGGCTAGAAATCAGCAGCAGCATCATCACCGCCGGAAACCAAACAAGCTGCACCACAACACTGGCAGCCTTTTAGAGACCACTTTCCTCTCCATCCTGTTCTTCTTCTGCCTCAATGCTGTGTTTCCATGGATTGTGTCTGTACATTTCCCTCTGACGGATTGGATTTCAGCTCTGGATTTCACTGAGAGCAGATTGGACTTTGGCGACAGCAGCGGCAGCAGCAGCTCAACACAACCACCACTGTAACATCAATAGAGCAAATTACAGTCAGGTGGCCTGTGATTGCTTAAAGGCGTTTGCTGCCTGTACCGCTGCTGCTATGTTACAGGAGAGGGTAATCAGCACTGCTCACCCACGTCTGCCAGCACACTTGTGAAAGAGGCAAGCTGTGCGTGTCGGTTGGTGGAGAGAGCAAGAGAGAGAAGGGTATGCTTCACCGTACCAAATACAACCGCTTCAGGAATGAGTCAGTAACATCCGTCGATGAGCTTCTCCACGGCCTGTCCATGAACCCCAAGGTCTCGGCCACCCCCCAGTCTGCAGCCGAGACATCTTACACACCTCCAACTGAGGTCCAGCCCTCCTCCACCACCACTGCTACCAGCATCCCCACCAGCCACGGCTCTGACCACCTGGAAGATGGAGGCACCACCCTCTGTACCCTCATCAACAAGGTGTCCAGCCTGAAATTCAGCAACTCAGGCAGCTTGCTGGGCATCAAGGGTCTGCCCTCGGCTGTCAAGGACCTGGCTGTGTCTAAGCTGCAGGGGGGTGGGGGATCGGGCTCAGGCTGCTCCAGTGGCCCGAACGCCAGTGTGCCGGCAGCAGCCTCTGGTGTGGGCGGCTCTTTGTGCAGCTCGGCCTCCCATTCAACCCCCTGCTCGCAGCTAGAGCCAGCCGTCAGTATGAGCAAGAAGAGCAGGCTGGACGAGCTCCAGCTCGGCGGAGAAGACTGGCATCCAGCTGGAGGTGGTGGACTGGTGAACAAACCCTCCAGAGGATGGCTGCACTCAAGCGAGAAGATCTCTGGTCCAGGAGTGACATACATTGTGAAGGTTGGTGGTCTTTCTTTTTTCATTTCCGTTTTTGCCCTCTCCCTCTTTTCCATTCTTTACCCATTCATTTTTTTTTTCAATGACTCAAGCCCAACTACCTGAACGGGGGGGAGGGGATGAAGGAGAGATAATGTAGTTCCATTGGCACAACACAACATGCCCTTGAGTGGGTGTATATAGGTTGGCTACAGCAGAAGGCTAAGGGAAGGAACAGCGACCAGATAATAGAACATTGAATAATTCAGGAAATAGTGAAGGTCAACAGTAGGGAAAAGTATAGGGACAAACCTGTGATTGGAAAAAACAAAAACAGCAATTATCAGCATCATTTTGAGCATGCTGTTAACGTTTGAAATTATACGGTCTGTTCTGTGCATGTGGAGCCACAGCGTTATGCTTTTGTAACCATGGTGATGTGTTATTTCTGTACATTGTGCATGTCTATGAGCTCTATGGCTGTTTAAGCTTGCAGATGGATGAAGGAAACAACGACATACCGTGCATGTTTGTCTCATAGCATCCATGTCTCATGTTAATGTTCAGCCATCATACATCATTTTAACAGGGCACAAGTTGGCGCAGAACTATAAGAGCTGTGAATGTGATCAGGTCGGCAATGAGTCACTATGAGGAGTGATCAAGCTGAGCCCTGGCTGTTCAAGGTGTAAAGTGAATTAAAAAATGCAACAAACCATTTTCACTGAACCCATGTTAGCAGTAAAGTGTGCATTTGCCTGAACATCTCCCTTTTATGTAGGCAACACATTAAACAGAAAGTAAAATGTAGTTTTGTGGGCTGAATGAGCGTACTGAAGGCCATTGCCAGGTGATGTGTTATATTCCAAATCAAGTTACACAGTATGATTGCCATCATATGACACCTACTACAGCTTGCCTGAACAAAACCTACAGTATCTGTGACCAGCGTGACATTCCATTAACTGCATTAAGGACGGGAGCGCTTATTTGTCCAGTCAATGTTGCTGAAAGCATCCACACTGTGAGAGGGAAAATGGGTCCGGTCTGTGCTCCCCCACCCTCTGCTTTTCCTGTGGTTTGAGGTCCTGTGTGTATTGAGTTCAATGTGGTGTTATGCTCACAGCACTTTTAATTAGTGTCATGTGGTCACTCCTCGCGCATCATGCACCATTACTCTAAAGGGACATTGACTGACAGTGACACTGTTTTCACTCACTCTTTTAGCCCATATTTGTGGATTCTAAAAAGGCCACAACAAATTGCCAAATTTAGCCACAAACCACAACAACAACGCTCCCTAGAGCTGAGGGGAACTGCAGATTTGGGCGATAATTCTCTGAGGGTTCATCCCCCCCTTTCACAAATAGTCATGGGATTCGTTGTGAATAAAAACTATTGATTAAAGCTGCTTTAATTATGGTAATCACCATCCTTTTTGTGTTTGTTAGTAAATTGTAATGATTTACTGCTCATGCCTGTTTACGATCTTTATTTGGTGCAAGTGTTCCATGTAATTCAAATATATTAATACTTTATTATTTTATTAGTCTACTAAATCCTGTGTATTGAACACATGCTTTATCCTGTTGACTTGTCATATCCATATATGCCATATATATAACTGAACTGTATAATATAATGTTTCTAAAGTATCAACTGTACCCAATGGAACACGTTTTGTAACATGTTAAACCTAAGTGCAAATAAGTGATATGAAAGCCACTTTTTACATATGGGAAATAAACTAAATGCTTGAATTCATGAGCACAACATCAAACCTCCAGTAAGAAATAACTGTAGCCGTTATGATATATGACTTAGGTTTCTTGTGTGTGTGTGTGTAGTTCAGCATGTTAAAGAACCTATGCTCACTTAGAAATGTGGTATTCACTGGCATCATTTATGGGATCTTCAGAACTGGCCTCCCATTGATTTTGATAATTATTTTAAAGTGCAGTTTTACTGTGTGAACAATGTACTTGTTTGTTCTACCTCAGACAAAAAAATGTGTTCATGTTGTGCTCAGAATAGTGTAAGTCTCTTCCAATTTTAGCACCGTTTGATATATTTTTGTCCCTGATGAATTGTGTACTTCAAACTCACGGTTCTGGAAATAGATAGCATTAAAATTTTGCAAACGTCATGTTGACAAAATGGTATTTGTATGCTGGTGCTTGCAAAACACTCACTGGAGAGAAGGGGGCCTCATAATATGAAAGTTATGATTGTAATAACTTAGTTCTATCTATAAAGGAGTGGAAATAGACACGTTAGTGTGTTTGGATGTCTGTTTTGATTACAGCCAGATTACAATTGTGATTCTGATGGATGTCGTCAGCACAAAATGTTCTCAGTCTGTGCAATATTAATTTAGAGGAGGTGTTGTAATGTGAGTAGGTGGTTGGTACTAAAGATGGTTTAATGGGATGGGAGGACAACAGTCATCTCATGCGGCACAGTAACACACTGATGCAGTTTGTAATTCACTTCATTTCATTTTATTCCAAGTTTGCAACGACTCATTTCAGACATTGTTTTAACTAGAAAGGGGAAAACAATGATAAACATTTGCTGATGTAATACAGGTTTAGGTCTGCGTACAATTCGTATATACATGTGCGCAGTTTTAAATCATTAGTCTTTTTGATATCACCATGTTTGTGATTGGATGGTTGAGTTTTGGGTATTCCAAAAAGAAAAATTAGCAACTTAAAGTTACCCTGTGGAGTTTTATTGTAAACAAACATTGTTTTCTTTTTATTAAATATTTCTTTTTAAAATGCATTGTGTGTGTCCTTGAGGCCAAACCGTTGGGGTGAGCAATCCCAGAAGTGGTTGTGGATATACGCTACTAATGGTCAAAAAATGGATTGATTGAGTCAAAATTTCCTTTCTGTAATTAGCCCCTCGGTTTCTTAGTATTATATTTATGTTTATGTAGTGATTTGGTTTACATTGAAGGACTACAGTTATTTGGATTTAGGGAGTTTCAATTGATGAAGCAAAAAAATTAAGGCAGGTTTTTCTGTACAAGATGATTTGGCCAGTCATGTAACTTTTGATATTCTTGCTTTCCAGTATCTGGGCTGTATAGAAGTTCTTCGGTCAATGAGATCCCTCGATTTCACCACAAGATCACAAATTACAAGGTACGTCCACACCTGGTATTTTGACTTTTCATGATTCACTAGATGTCCTATAAAACAACTCAGTTTTTTCGAGTCATTCTTGTTGAAGGAGTCCCGCACACTGTCCATTATGCATGCAAATACTTTAGGTCACAACATTTTGGTCACATGTGTAATGGAGAGTGTGCGGGACTTCTTCAACAGTATGGAGATTGACAGTGATGCTTGTCCAGGCGAACAAGTAGGAGCGAACCGAAAAAAAAGAACACCAGAAAACATCAGAATTCCAATGTAGTAAAACTTTATAAAAGGAATTATCAATTCAAATTGACCAGTGAAAATCTGATGTGACCAGTAAAGAAAAACACTGCTCTCTGTCATGCCTTAGCAGATAATTAAAATTACAAGCAGAAAATTTGTTCTTGTGTTACTAAAGTTCAACCTGCTATAAAAAAAAAAAGTGATAGGATTTTGACATTATATGTATTTAAAGTACACTTTGGGTGCCGTTATCACAATTTATTTGCATGGATTTCTTTTGTGACTCCATGTGTATCTTTGAAATTGCTGACCAATGTGAAGTGAGGCAAAGGCCAAATGTGAATCGGATTGTGTCATGTCCACTTTTATGCTTGACTTCCTGAAGTCAATCCAGGCTAACGTTAGCCTGCAAGGCCACACATTAGTAGTCTCTCGCTCACTGTCTGTTTCCCTCTAATAAAGAGCCAGATTGGCCGAGAGAAAATGTTATGTGTCATGCTATTGCTATTAATAGACTTTGCCTTTTCTAAAAGATCCGACTGCTGTGCGTGATTTATCCACGTAGAAAGGATACAAAAATGAACGTTTGTTTCTTCTATCATGAAACCAATATTCACTTTGTCTCCGAGAGGAAATTAACTTTTCTGCATCAAAGCAGCTCTATCTTTAGCCTCTATTAAATCCAAATATTGTTGTCTTTTACATTAAAATGACAGCACGGTGATGGCCGTTGCAGATAAAACGGTTCACTTCACATCTTAAAGACAGTTTTAGATTTTCCTCTGTGGTGTACAGTGCTGTATATCAGAGGCAGTTGCAAGGTTTCACGAGAGACATTGCATTTGTAATATTCCCAGTGGCACTGGATTTCACGTGTAACAACCTGTAGAGTTCAGGCATACTGTAAACAATCTTTTTTTCTTTGGTTTTGGTATTTAGGGTTCAAACTGCGAAGCGGTATGACCCTAAATACAATTTGTTGTCTGCCGTGCCGGCTCAAATTCCTATGCGCTGGAATGAGCTAGAAACATGAAACTTGGGGGAATAACTGGAAATGGTGTGCATGTGCTTCTTTAGTAATATGAACCCAATTGGCCACATGGTGGCGCTGTAATTAAGGCTTCAAAACACTTTGAAAAGCCACGCCCCCCACTCCGTAAGTCTGATTGACTTGAAATTTCTCACACATGTTCGGCTTAATGTGCTCTACAAAAAAGCCTCAAGGATCATTAAGGTCCGCCTAGAAAATGTTTCCGCCATTTTGAATTTTTTGAAAAACACATTTTTTTTAATTTCCTACACCGTAGCTCCGAATGCCACCAAATGCTCAGTAAGTCATCAATGGATCAAGCTTATTTTAAGTTTTATAAAGCATGTCCATATCTCAATAACTTTTCAAGTTATTGACCAATGAACTTCTAAATGGACTTCGCTCTGGACATAATTGAACTCAAATCAGCAACCTTAAGGCCAATCATCATAAAACTCACAGCGTGTGTTCAGATAAGTGCCCCAGATATACCCGGACAGTTTTACATACACACACCACTAGGGGGCGCTACAAGTGCAAGATAGGTGAGTGGCATTACACACATTTTACTATAAATCACATACGGTATTCATTGTCCAATCATCACAAATCTCTCAGGATAAGTACCTGAACCACGCCCTGAACGTCTCATTCAAATCGAAAACCAGGGGGCGCTATAAATGCAAAAAATTGCAGGTGATATGGCGCAAATCAGGCTATTAATGACTAAATGATGGTCCAATAAACACTTCCAGGAAATGTCTACATAATGACCTCACACATACACTGCAAGTCTCATTCAAATTGACCACTATGGGACACTTTAAATGCACAATAACTGGACGTGGAATGACACAAATCAAGATTTGAGCTTGGAATTGCAGCTTGTGGGTTTATTAGCAATTGTTTTTGTGTTGGTCATCTGCTTTTCTCATATTGCCGTGAGCTGGACTGAGCTACATGTGACACTGAATTGAAAGTAAATGTTTTTGACAAATCAGTTGTAGGCATTTTAAACAAAGTGCACTGTTTGTCCAATTGTTACAAAGCTTTGCAAGATATGTTTTTTAATGACGTTGGACCACATGTGTGAAATTACTTTGAAATCGCTAATGAGAAAAAAGGTTTGAACCCGCGAATCACTGCCTGCGGGTATATTCATTTCCTTGTTTTATGGTGTTGTTGTCGTATCTCATTTGTTGATAAGTCATATTTCATCCTCCATATATTCATAGAGCCAAATCAAAAACAGATTGCAGCAACAGCATTTTAATAAAAATAAAACAATATTGACATTAAATAAAGGAAAACATGAAATACATTAAGTTAAGAACAGTATAAAAACCTTCCCTTACTGTACATCTAGCCAACACTTAACACTTAAGGATTCCTAAATAGTCCAATAACTCTTACATTAGTCTATGCAAAGGTGTAACTGAAGAGAAATAAAGACTAGCAGCTGTATAAGTAATTCATGGTAAAAAAAAACAAAACTAAAATCTAAGGAATTTAACTATTAGTGTACCACTTAACAATTAGAAACCCCTAAAGAAAAAACCCACCAGCTTACACCCTAAAATAAAATCTTCTTCTAAATCTACTAAAATCAGCTGTGCTCTGTGATGAGTATTAATTAGCTAATGTTGGCATGCTCATTCAACATGGTATATTATACCTGCTAAACATCAGTATGTTAGCATTGTCATTGTTAGCATGCAAGCATGATGAGAGTTAACTGAGAGTTCAGCTGTGCTTTTGCACAGCATAGAGCCACTAGTATGGCTGTATTTGTTCCTTTCAAGATAACAAAACACATTTCTTGTCAAAGTACATGATCATGAGTAGTAACTGTAAATACAGTCTTAACTTAATGCCAAAATAGTTGTGATTCTGTGGCTGTGGCTGGTCACCATCTTGGTTTCACCCTCCTCTCTCCCTCCCTCTAGGGAAGCCATCAGCCTGGTGTGTGAGGCTGTTCCAGGGACCAAAGGAGCTCTGCGGAAGAGAAAGGTACATGGATGGACAGAGAGGGAGGGAGATGGAGTGGTCACGGGAGAAGTGATAGCTACACTGAGAGAGCTGAGAAAATGAATATTAGTGAATGGTAAAGTAGCGAGGAAAAAGAGGAAACAGTATTAGATATTCATTTACCCTTCCCCTTTCTATATATAGCACATAGCCTCTGTAAGTTCCTTTTCTCTCATCCTTCCTTCATGTAAAAAGAGAGGGAAAACAGAGTCAGATAAAGAGAGGAAGAAAGGATGAGAGAGAGAGAGGCTGAGGAGAGAGATGAAGAGGTATGGGACTGCATGTGCGTGGGCGTAGCTCCCGCCCACGATGCATTGCACACGTGCACAGTGCTTAGTGACTCATGTAGTGCACGATATCAGAGAGAGAGAGAGAGAGAGAGAGAGAAAAAGAGAGAGAGAAAGTCTGTCTTCCATGTGTGCGTGCATGTGCTTGGTGTGTGTCCACAGTGTGTGAGGAGACTGTGTCTTAATGTGGGGTGTGAAATGAAGCATTACTCTGCTTTCTAGAGCTTGTTCAAATGTCAGGGATGAGTATATGACACAACATCAGCACCGACTAGTTTCTCTCTCTCTGAATAGATTTTTTTTTTTAAGTTATTTTTTATGGTTGTTCCTCTAAGATATAGCCTACTTTTAAATTGGTAACGAAGAGACTTTTGTTGCTGCAATTTTCTGTCTGTGTCCTCTGATCCTCTCAGCCACCATCTAAAGCTCTGTCCAGTATCCTGGGGAAGAGCAACCTGCAGTTTGCTGGCATGTCCATCAACCTAAATATCTCCACCAGTAGCCTCAACCTGATGGCCCCTGACTGCAAACAGGTCGGTGTTTGACTTTTGGTAACAAATATGTGATTATGTGAGCCACGATGCTACGTGTAAGAAAATAGCAGCACCATTGTATGAGGGAGCCTGCACAAAGTCCTCAGCAACCACATAAACTGTGTGTGTGTGTGTGTGTGTGTGTTTTAAGAAAACACTGAAGAAGGTCACGTTAGCACTGGTTTTGGGTTTGAATCCAGGTTGTCCCCATGTTCGCGTGGGTTTCCCCTACCATGAAAAAACATGTACTAGGTTCTCCAGTCAGTGCCCTTGATTAAGGCACTGGCTCAGATCTGGAGTTGGTCCCTGGTAGACCTTGCTTTTAAGAATATTTACCACACATACAGTATGTGTCCCCAATGTCAAGAATAAATCTTCTCAGTCAACTAAAAAAGATGAAAAAAGTGATCGGAGTGATCAAATTTGAGGAGGTTTATCTAATAAAACAACAGTTAAGAGGAAGACAAGCATGAGCATATGACTTCTCCAGATGTTTTTAGAATAACCAGAAGATGTTTGCTAGACTTTACCTATGCACGTCACTATATATAGCCAGTTATATGGGTTATAAATTAGTTGTCTTTGTGGATGGGGTGGTCAGTGGCCACAGTGTGCGTTTGCTGTCTACCCCGTTGTCTTTCTTGACACTGGCAGCATATGGTGCCAAATAATAAATATATGTGCATTTGTATCTATCTGTTTTTAAAGAGATATTTGCTAATTCATATGTACTGCATTGTTTTGCTCTTATCAGATCATAGCCAACCATCACATGCAGTCCATATCCTTTGCATCAGGTGGAGACCCCGTGAGTAACTCAATGGCTTTTATCAACTTAACTGGAATCTGTGTCTTGTGATAATTCAAACCTAAACTTCTCCATAACAAAAAAGATTTGATAACCAGAAAGTAAAATCTGTGGTATGAAGGTATTATGGTATCATAACAGTAACAGTTTACAATGTGTATTTCTTTGTTCTCAGGACACAACTGATCATGTTGCCTATGTAGCAAAGGACCCCGTAAACAGAAGAGGTAGGTGTTCATTCCTTTGATACTTTATAGAAGTTCTCATACCTCTCATGTAACATTCTCATTAAAAAGTGTTGCTCTGGCCCTTGTCAGCATGCCACATTCTGGAGTGCTCTGACGGGCTGGCCCAGGACGTCATCAGCACCATCGGCCAGGCCTTTGACCTTCGCTTCCAGCTGTACCTGCAGTGTCCCTCAAGCAAATTGTCCTCCACACATGACAGGTGAAGTGTTCATGAAAACACTCACAAAAGTACATATTCACAAATACACACACCCACACAGTCAGTATTGAGTTTCATTATCAAATCATGTTTTTCCTCAGGGTATTAACCATGGAGGAGTTACCATGGACAGAGGAAGACGAGGAGTCAGCAGAACATCCTTACTATAACAACATCCCCGGCAAGATGCCACCCCCTGGAGGCTTTATTGACACCAGGCTGACCAATCAGAATGTAGTGCCAGATGGATGCCAGGTACAACTCAATTTATGTGGATTGATCTCAGGATCTTGATTTACTTTTTCCATGTGGACATAATCACAGTAACAAAATTAATGTTGTCTTTTTAAAATTATTATAATCTCTTAACTGATAACGGTGTGTGTGTGTGTGTGTGTGTGTGTGTTTGTGTGTGTGTGTGTGTGTGTCATCAGATGGGCCCAGGTTCAGTAGATCAGACATATTACCAAGGGCGGCACTGTGGAGAAAACTGGGGAGATGAAAGAAAGTCCATATTCATACAACAGGGTAAGAAAGTCCATGCTTGCCCACGTTATAAACACATAGGACATGTTTTAAGTTTGAAGAATTTAATCAATTCAACACTGTGGCTGTATTTGTTTCTCCAAATGTCTACTGTAGGATCTTTTGATATAAACAGTCTGCCCGAGAGTAAAGGTCAGGCACCGAAAACAGGAGAGATGCCTGCTTATGTGAACACTCAGCAGATTGACGCCCAGGTGCTCGCAGCACTCCAGGCCGAGGCGGAAAATGTGACAAAGGGCATGGCGGCTGCAGCCAAAGAGAGCCCACAGAAGGACCTGTTTGACATGAGTAAGTTTTGGCTGGTCTGTGCTGAAGTTTCACTTTCTGTTGGTCATGTGATTTGAATAGTGGACTCATTAAGATATTTTCCCTGCTTTCAGAATAACGTTGTAATGACTTCAGAGTTCTTAATTATAGAGGTTTTCCAGCTTTTTGTTTCTCAGTGACGTCGGCGTGGCATTATAATAACACCATATCAGTATGGACACAATGGAATGTACAGCTTTATTCTTTCCTCCTTTCAGTTTCCACCTTAGCTTTGCTATTATTATACATGAAAGGTCAGTTACATAAAGATGTGTGTAACTATGTATGAGGAATCCATGACACAAATTACATGTGAGCAGTGAACTATAACATTAAAAAGTGAACTGTTCTCCTATGAACTCTGAGTGCAGGTGTTATCCTCCACCTACTGTAGTTCTTTAAAACAGTCACATTTTACTTTGTTCCTTCACTAACCAACTCCAGTGCAGAATAATTTGATCAATCTTTATTTATTTTAGGATTTTTTTTTCCCTAGCCTTTATGGCCTTTAATTGACAGGATAGCTTGAAGACAGGAGAGAGGGGTGGGCGACAAGCAGCAAAGGGCCGCGGGTCGGATTCAAACCCGGGCCACTGCCACAGACTCAGCGTACATGGGGTGCCCACTCTACTGCGTGAGCTAGAGGTCACCCTGAAGAATTTAGTAGAACTACAGTATATGTACTAAGTTATTATATAGTGATGAAAATGTAATTTGCCTTTTAGTGTTGCTTACCCAAATGCATTGTGTGCATCCTTAAGCCAATTTTTTTGAAATGTTTTAAAACTTGCATTGTTTACATCCATGTTTACTTACTAGCAGTTTTGTTCTTCTCTGCTTTTTTTTTCTTCTAGTGCATTTCTGCATTTCTCGCTGTATAACCGCCACCTGTCAATCAGTGGAATATTGTGAAATAGAATAGATTATCCAATTACAATAACACTAATAATATAGATACAATCTTTTACCATTATGAAGACGTTAAGACACTGTTCTTAATTAAGTTAAAGCAATGATGATCTTGTGTTTCTGACAGTGTTTCCGTATTTATACAAACAGTTATATAATATTGACAGCTGTAGGATGTCAAGTTAAACCTTGCACTACAGCTATCATTCCTCTGTTGGTTCATCATGTTGGCACTGCCTTCATCTATACCAGAGCCCTTTGAGGATGCCATTCAGTCGCAGTCCCATCCGCCGACCCAGGGGCAAGCCCAGTCCCAGGTCTCCAGTCTTCAGAAGGCAGCATCCGTGGACAACTCGAGCCCTCTTCTTGTTCGCTCGGTGGCCTTCCGGGCACAGGAGGAGCTGGAGGGCCAGACGTGGTACCATGGCAAAATGAGCCGCCGTGATGCTGAAAAACTGCTGAAAGAAGATGGAGACTTCCTGGTTCGTAAGAGCACTACCAACCCAGGGTCCTACGTATTGACGGGCATGCACAATGGACTTGCCAAACACCTACTGCTGGTGGACCCTGAGGGCACGGTAAGATGGGGTTAAAGGACATGTAGAGTGTGTTTTAAGGGAGATAGAAATGACTGATTTGTGAGTAGGAATGCATTAAGTGGAAGAAAACTCCACTTTTGCTAAAATTAAACTTCAACAGACGTTTAATATATCTTTCTTTTTTCAAAGGTACGGACAAAAGATCATATATTTGACAGCATTAGCCATCTTATTGGCCATCACCGTGACAACAATCTGCCCATTGTGTCAGCTGGAAGTGAACTGTGTCTCTTACAGCCTGTTGGAAGGAAACAGTGATGCTTGCAATGCATGGTGGGAAATGGGAAGCTCTGAACAGTCTCTCCCACCATCCTGAAACTTGAAGATGAAACATAAAGAGAAGATGCTTGAAGGCTCTATGGGCTGGCCGTGTTTTTGGGAAGTTGGCCCACAGTTACATTACTGGAGGCACTGGAAGAAGCAAGATTTGAAAAAAAAAAGATTTATAGAACTGTTATTATTTTGTTCTGATGACTGAAATGCTATATTTTTGAGAAGACATAGGTGCATTTGGAGATAATATCTTGATTTGGTGTTTTAAAAGATAAAAAAGACAATTGTTCTTGTTGTTTAGATGAAGTGCAAATCAACCTCAAAGCGGTGTTAACAAGAGTATTTTAGAATAAAAAACGGAACATTTTTAGTTTTGTCTGTCAAGCACAACCACATTTCTCGTTAAGGAAACATGGCTAAGAGGTCGATGAAACAAAAGCAGTTTGGACAACAAAAGTCTGTTTATAATTATTTAAGATGTCCTTTCATCTCAACTATAGCGTGACAGCTCACTCAATTAGTCACTATATGAAATCTGCTTTTTGCTTTGCAGTAGTCACAAAGTGTTGGGGTGCAAACAGACATCCTTCATAGTGCTGTCAATGGCTTTAAAGATAAACCTTTTATGAAGTATTTTCTCGTGTCACGGCAGTCGCATGACTTAAAAATCAACTGTTCTTGTGGACATTGTTCGTAGACCTTGATACCTCTTTATTTGAAAGAGGTGCTTGTGTATGCTGACACTGTAAAGAGTATTTATGCTTTTCAACCAGTGATTATTTCTGAATCGGTTTTCTCTGAATTCTTTTTTAGGTGTGTAGTCAATGATTAGTTTTGGGGCTTGAGTCATGCAATGGATGTTTTCACATTCTTAATTTAAGCATTTGTTTTGGTTTGAACTTTAAAAAGTTATTGTTATTATTTGAATGACCACAAATAAATAGCACAATCAGAAAGTTTGATCACTTAGATCATCTGTGTCAGTTGTACCAAGACAAATTACCAAGGTTGTAATTTACCTTTTTTACACAAGAGACTGAATTAGACAAACGCACAGTGTGCACTCAATACAGAATGTTTAATATCACATGACCTCCACTTATTGTTCAACAAAAAGAATATATTTATCAATGTGTGGATATATTATGGCAAGACTACTGTAATGCCACTAGATGTCATCACAGAAATACTGGTTTACCCCAGTCGGTCACACTCACCTCAATTCTCTCGTGTTACTGCAGCGAAGGATGCAGGCTGTGTATTGCTTTACGTACTACAGTACAGGGTGGAAACCATTGTTGCTTGACGGGTCAGAGTTCATTTGCATTTTGCAGTCCACTGTACGCAACCATTCCTCCGAGCAGTTTACTACATTTCGTGTTATACAGACTGTTGTTTTTAGAGTGGGAATCAAACACTTGAAATGGTTAATAGAAATAACACACCGCAGTGCTAGCTACATACTTTTAAAATGCTCTCATCTTTATTATTGTCAGTACTCTGATGGATAGCAAATGACTGGGGCATTGTATTTGACATGCACTGTACCACTTCAATTGAACCAAAATCAGCATGTGTTCAATGAGTTTGACAAGACAGATGCAATGTAATATAACGTGCCTGTATTTTGCTGCAAGAGGGAGTGTACAGTACATGCATCTTACAACAACACATATTTGTGCACAATATTGGGATCAAAATGAAAAAAAATATCCACCACCAGATTACTTTTGGTTTAAGCCGACTTGATTCCTTGTGTCCCTAGGAGCAGAAGAACATACTGGCATTTTTGAGATAATGGTGAGAAGAAAATGGCACAAAGAATTTTCTTTTTTTTTTTTTTTTTTAATACAGCAATCCATAAACCTTTATTCCACTTTTTTGTCACACAATTTCATCAAATTTAATATCTTGGGAAAAGGAACAATCCGCTAAATGAAAAAAACAGTAGTCTAATGTAAGGGATTCTTTTAGTCTTTGATTGATTAGTCTTTAATTCTGAAAAGCAAATTTGTAGAATCACCCTTGAAAAATGTGCAAAGGTTTTGAACAAAGCATACACATATAAAGCAGGAACTACATACTTGAATGTCTCCAAGCACGTGATGATTAGCTGTGTGGTATAAAGAAATGATACAACCAAACACGCTGGGACACAGAAAGAACATGGCTTCTTTCCAGATTTCTGTTGATAAAAATGTGCCTTTTATTTGTACAAATGGTATTTTTATTTCTCTTTTCTCTCTTCAAAGTGCAATAGCTGATCTTCAATGGGGCATGCCTGTTCACTAGAGGTTGTGTTTTGCCCTGCTGCGTGTTGCTGCTTGAGACTACTGTTTTCTCTATCTATCTGTCTCTCTCCCTCCCTCCCTCTCTATTATATATTATAAATGTATCATTTCCAGATTCTAAATATAAATCTTCGTCAGAGGGAATCACACAAACTCACTATTTTGGAACAGGCAAAGTAAAAAAAACAAAAAAGGAAATAAAAAGAGTCCAAATGATGTTTACAGATTTAATCTTTTGGTTGTATGGGTTTATCATTATTCTGTACTGTTGGCAATAAAACCGTGAATGTGTAGAATCTCTGTTGTATCTGCTGTATAACCAATAACATATTTCAATGTATGGTAGATGCAGCATTTAGTCAGTGTTCTCACAGTAGTTTCCTATAATATTTTAAAGTATTGGTTCATCCAAATTGTATAATAATATATTTCCTCACATAATTTGCGTTGATATCTTTCCATGCATAGTTTTTGAGAATGGGATTTTATTTTTAGGTGCTGACAGCATTGTAAACAATCCATTTCATTAAGTGTCCTTGTTATTATGGATAATCCATTGAACAAACGGTCAAAGGTTTTAATAGGTATTTCTTTTGTACAAAAAGTAGTCCCCATCAAACCGATTTACAATGAGATCTCGGGCTTATCCACAGTAAAAGGGATGCTGTTTCTGGAGAGAGAAAAAAAATATGTTGCTGTTAAATATTTTAAAATGTCTTTTTTCATCGTGAGCAACAAACAAAAATCCATCAATTGTATTGCGGTGACTGAAGACATCTTAGAGATGGATATCTCTAAGGCTGTAAAATTAAAAACGACATGCACGGTTAGATACTACAACAAATAAGTGAGTCAATAATACACATTGTAAATGAGTGAATCAACCTTTAAGTTATTTTCTCAAAGGAATCAGGAAGACACTGCACATAACAAGGACAGAAATGCCCTCTACTGGAAACATGAGGTTTGTTGTGTCAAAGCTAATATTTTGCATCATAAAAACAGCTGCATGTAATTAAGTATTACTATTTCACATGCCTCTTCCTTCAGTTTACTGACCTCATGCTTCTAAAAATGATTGAGTTGACTTCTGGGAATAATCAGGTGAAACACAGATGCTCACAAAAACTTCCTTTTTGTACTAAAATGAGAGGGTGAAAAGATTCTGAATATGCGGCATATTATTAAAATATCTTGTCAGCACCGAGGATAATGACTACCATTATTAACCAGCAGATGGAGCCCTGGTATCACTTAAAACTACGTATTTTTTTTATTAAACACATCACATCAATTCTTTGTACAGTGATAACAGAAGCAGTCTGTACACAATGCTGCTGATTAAAAGAAAACAGTAGCAGGTTTTTGCTTATCTCATTTACATCACATATGCAATTTTCTAATGCAGTTTTCAATGCAGCAACTGCACAGCATCCTGTAGTATTACTGAGTAAATACAAAATGACAGACTCGGCTGAGAATAATAAATAACTACCATTGCCATTACACTAATCATTGCCTACAATCATTCTTCATTATTTTTGCAGAACTATAATTGCACTTCAATTCATTGCAGGTGGCTTTTCACTTCTTTTTTGGTCACATCTGGTCACATCTGTAACCACGGAGGTAAATGTTTTTCTTTCAAGCGTAAGAGCACCATGTATTAGGACTATTGTCATCGTCCTGCGAAAAACCCTGTACCTCCAAAATATCCAATTTGCATTAGTTAAGAAGAATTGTTTTTATGCTTTGTGACAAAGCCTTTTCTTCTCTCCAGAGAATCCATAATAATGGGTTTTTAGATGGTTTATCTTCTCAACCAATAAAGAGTTCATCCTTCAGTTCAAATGTAAAATGAACAAAGTTGGAGATATGTGGTTGTCGCTGGACAATGGTGAAATATGACCTGTACTTGAAAAAAGAGATGGTACTGATTGTGCCCTTGAGCATATTGGCCTCTAACATTTATCAGTCTAATGCCAAGTGTGGACATTTTGTAATGCTTCCCAATTATGGATGATGCAGATTTATCAATATCAAGCACACAGGAGAAACCCCTTCCTTGAAGTCTAAGAAATCCATCATTCTGAATCAATCACAACTCAAATTCCTTTTTGTCACCAATTCTGACCACTGCACAAGCCCATGGGAATGCACATTAGGACCACCCTCACTGTCCTATTGTACACATCTTGCTCCCTTTGGTTAGTTTGCTCTGTCACTCTCAATGACGGCCTGAGCAGCCCCACCGGCCACCACTGAGACCTCGCCACGGGCCGTGTCCGTCTCCTGCCCCTTTTCCAGCTCCGCCTGTCTGGAGCTCTGCTGGTTCTGGTTTGGGTTGTTCTGGCTGCTCCACGACTTGCTCCTGCTGCGGCTGGGCTCCAGAGACTGCCTGTTCCCACTGCCATTCACAGAAGCCTTCCCCCTGAAGCAAACACCACACACCAGACTCAGAAAGGCCCGTCTCATCTCGCGGCTGGCCAGAGTGTAAATGATCGGGTTCATGGCTGAGTTGAGCACAGCCAGGCCAATGAACCAGTCAGCCTGGTAGAGGATAGGGCAGCGCTGCTCACATGCCACATCCACCAGGAGCAGGATAAAGATTGGTGTCCAGCAGGCGATGAAGACCCCAACTACAATGATGACAGTGCGCAGCAGGGACATCGCATGCTCAGAGTTTCTGTTCTTGCTTACCTTTTGGCTGCTGGACTTAACCAGTATGTATATGCGGGCATAAAGGATTGACATGGCTATGAGCAAAACCATGAAAACTGTGATACAGAAAGCTACATATTTCTTGGTGTAGAGAGGGAGGACTGTGGAGCAATCAGGGAGGTTGTCTAGGCAGTTCCAGCCAAGAATAGGCAAAGCTCCAAGAGATATAGCAATCAGCCAGCAGGTCCCTATGAGCAGAAACACTCTGTAGTTCTTATTGGCATCATAAGGCCTCATTTTGATCATAGTCAGGTGTCGCTCGATAGCAATAGCCAGGAGACTGAAAATGGAGGCGCCAAGTGCTACAAACATACTTCCCTCTCTGACAAACCAGAGAGCAGGTGAGAGCTGCAGGGTCTTCTCTCCTGACAGGAGCAGGTTGACCAGGTAAGCGACTCCGGCCAGCATGTCGCACAGCGCCAGGTTGCCGATGAAGAAGTACATGCGGTTGTGGAACCTTTGGTTTCTCCATATGGCCACCAGCACGGTGAGGTTCTCCAGGACGATGAAGCTGCATATGATAAGGAACACAATGGTTTTGGTGTCCACTGTGCCGGGGCTTGTGCCAACTCTGGGCCGCCGGTCCAGCTTGCCTGTGTAGTTGTAGTGGAGGTATATCTGAGGGTTGATCATCTTCAAAGCACCGGCAGCTGACACTGGATGTCAGAAGTGAGCAAAGAGTCCAGTGTCAGCAGATCCACGTGTTCAACTGCAGTGGAAGATGTGAGGAACGTGAGTAGGCTATTATTACAGAAAGCAGCCAATTTATAGTTCAAAACATTGTATTTATGCAGCAATACAGCAATTACTGGTTTTATCTGATGTATTTTAACTGAATAATCTAGATTTCTTTATTCCTTTGGTAACAAATGGTCTTTTTTCTAATAGCAAATACCTGCAGAAAACGTTTAGAAACAAGCATACAGTCTATACACCCTAAATTCGCAAAGTGCTGTTTGTTTGTTTACATAGGAATCTTGGACCATTGCCCAAACTACCAGGGGCTTATTAAAAAAATGCAAATTAATCTTTACTTAGGCTTTTTAGACATTAAATCAGCTATATTTGTAATCACAATCATGTACTATTGACCTAATCGATTTCACATCACAGTAAATAGCCTATATGTAGCTTAATTAGCTTGTTTGTGCCGATTCAGGCAGTTTAGTTTACCAAAATGACAGTCCTATAACACAACTTACCGTGGGATGCTCGCAGTCAGGATTAAGTTGGAAGTGAAACGCACACTGAAACACATACATTTCATTGCTGAGTAGTCGATTCCCAGATTTAATGTCGAACTTTAACTCGGCTCAGCGGAAGAGAGCAGCTCCTCATCTTTAACTGAGCTCTAAAGTCTACACACTGGAGTTGTCGACGGTTGGCTGGAAGTCACACCCCCCACCTCCCCCCTCCGTCCCCCGGGGCTGGAGGTCAGTCCAATTCATGAAGCAAATCAAAGCAAGCCAGGAGGTATGTGGAAACTCATAATGTTTTTGAGAAATGTTGCAATAACATTGTCCAAGACATCTTACAAAATGATATTATAATTTAACAATTTTAAGAGCTAGCTAGCTAGCTAACTAGCTTAAATTAATTCAAGCTAACGTTGGCTAACTTACTTTAAATTACTTTAGCCCGCTAGCTATCTGGCTGGATAGAGATAACGTTCATGGAATCATAGCTATATGGACATATTTCTATATAATAGGATAGAAAGAATAAACAGACAGATACAGTAATTAGAGTAGCCTACTTTATTGATAAACGCATTTCTAATTAAAAACCAAATGAGGTTGAAAGAAAAAAATACATTACAATTCTATAAAAAATATAAATAAAAACTTAAAGGTGCAATATTTAATACTGACAGCTAGTGTTTAAAATACAGTAGTTACTGCAGTACAAAATCTAATATAAAATATAACATAAAATGCCCGTCCCTTGTAGCTGTGAGAAATTAACCTGCAGCTAATGCTTTCCTGTTTAGGAGGAAATTAACCAATTTAGCGTCCTTTTGGGCTCTTGGCTGTCTCCTTCTTTCAAATATATCTCCAATATTTACCCGGGGTTTGATACGTCCCTGGTCACGCAACTGTGAGGAACATGCTGTTTTTTTTAGGCCGGGTAGAATCCATCTCCGTTGATCTTGTTTCTTTGTTCGCTGCTTTCATGGCTGTACTAACATTAAAATCTGTAGCATGCTGGCTTTGCATTTTTTACAGGTATATCTGGAAATCCGGCCTTGCTATCAAACTGGGCAGTTAATAACGACACACAGGCCAAAATACAAACAGAAATTCCGTCACGGAACGGAAATTTCAAAAGGAGAAAATACTGGCATTAGCATTGTTGTCAGTAAAGATAGTATTTTAACTCAGCATGTTTCCTTAATATCTAATAAAGCATTGGGGTAATTTTTGGATTTATTACATATTGGATAAAAATATAAAATTAAATTGTATAGAGACTTACTGTAACTAAAACTAGGAGCATAATCTTTTAATTTAAACTAAGTGCACAGTAAGTTTATGTGCAAAGATAAAGTACATTTCAACAATCCAACAAAAGCCTTGTCTCTAGATTTTGTTACACATCATAAACATAGCTAACCTTGACAAAAGCCTATACTCTGTAGAATAGTTGCTGATTTTCCCTGCTGTGTTAAAAAAAGAGAAAGAACAGTAATGCTGTTAGAGTTTAAGTTAGGATTGCTGCATCCCATCCTTTGTTCTGGTCCTTCTGTCATGACCTCATATCCAGGAAGGATGGGCAGGGCTGGCAGCAAGGAGAGGGACTCAGAGAGTCTGGGAGGCAGAAAGACAGATGATGACTCTTTTAAATAGATGTGACGGAGTGGAATCAACACTGCACAGATTTTTAGGACTTTCCAGACTAAACTAAACATAAAATGACCAAAAGGTGACTAAAACAATAAACTTGATTTTCTTGATTGCACCAAGATGAATTGGGTACTGAGCATTGTACACTGGGTTTGTGACTATGACTCAAATGCTAAGAATCTTATTGCTTCACTTGGTGCCACACATTTAGCTGCTTGCAGTTTCCCCTAAACTAAGCACATATTGTACTGTCTCACAGACCAAACCATTAAATATCAGATCTCATCCAGTGTCTGTGGTTATTAACCCAGAGGAATGTTTGTGTGGTTGAATAAACAGCTGTGGTCTGGCATTAGGCCATTAGCATTGTTACAGTCACAATTCTCAGTCATTTCCTGCAGGTCACACTGTGCCAGCAGCAATGGGAAAATCTCAGGGAAAAAGCCAAATAGTCACTCTGGACCCGCAGCAAATCTGGTACCAATCACAGAGTGGGTCTACGTAAAGGCAGCTGGATTAACAGACCGGGAACATGGTTGGAAAAACCTTGGGTTTTTCAGCAAACTACAGTGATGTGGAGCATGCATCTGCATTTACGTGAACTTTGAGCCAAATATGAAACCATCAGCAAGGACAAACCCATAATATGTGGTTAGAATGAGTCTATGTCTATGTGTATTCATAGACTACTGAAGAAGAGCGTGGGTGGAGGGTTTTTCACTTCTGTAGGACCACCTTCACTACTTTATAAGCGACTACTTCTTTGGTTTAAGTGAAGCTAAATTCTCTTGTCGTCTTTGTCAGCAGGACAGTAATTAAAGCTGTCTGTACCGTAGCTGCCATTAGGAGCTGAACGTCTCCCCTAAATAATCAATGCACCATATGTGTTATTTCCTGCAATTATAATGCTATATTATTTAACTATAAACCTACAAGCTGCAACCCCTTATTTGAAAGTAGGCTGCTGTACAATAAAGCCTTCCTTCCCTCAGAGTAGTTGGCCTCACAGCTGGTAAAACCATTCCTCAGGGAAAGTTTCCACTGTTCAGCTACAGCCTGCCCTGGACCTTACGATATACAGTTTGTGTGACATTGTCAGTGGTTGGAAGAAGTATTCATTTCTTAGTCTGCAAAGTAACCAACATGTACAGCTGTCAAGTAAATGCAGTAAAAAGTACAATATTTGCCTCAAATACTCAATTAAAGTACCTGAAAGTACAGAACTTAAGTAACTGTACTTAGTTACTTTCCATTGCTGGACATTGTTTGATTTCGGCTAAAATGAAATAGAATATGATGTTTGACATGGAAATATATCTTTGTACAGGATCTTGCTGTCTGAAGATATAATCATAAGTGTAAAGCATGTAACTAGCTTCCATTGAATCAGGAGATGAGCACATCCATTTATTATTAATAATAATGCAATATAAAAGCAGTGAGCACTTGCACATGCCTACATGTATACAGTATTCTGAGAACATTCATAATTGATTAAAATGCAGTGTATGTGACTGGTAGCATAATAGCTTCTCATTTAAAGAAGAGATCTAATGGTTAAATGAGAATGGCCGGATGGAATAAAGATGAGGACCCTGTGCTTTAGTACTATAAGCACATTACAAAATCTATTTGGCCGGCATCACTGTAGCCATTACTTTGCCAGAGTCTGCCTTGTTCAAGCTCTCAACCCTTCATTAGAGTGCAAGAGCTGGGGTCAAAGCCGTGGGCAGTGGGCACATCCATGTGCAATTACATGAAAACCCTCCCTTTAATTTCACCCTCGCCATTTTGAGGCAAAAACACACCCCGTGAGTCTGGGCAACAAATCTGAGACGGACAGTCCCCTCCTGCCCTGTGGCTTTGTGGCAGCAGTATTTCTAGGCATGACGGTCTCTTGCATGCAACTTAACAGAAAGAGGCCTGAACAGAAATAGGTCTTTAGTTCTGTCCCTTCCCTTTACTGCAGAGATATTTAGCACTCTTACCTTTAGTTCTTTCGCTACTAAGTGCATAGCTTTAAATTTTCCATTTCATTTGTTTCCAGCTGAGAGGTTAACTGGATGGTGTTATTTCAGTTACGCCAATGGGTCTGACTTCAATAATACTACAGTGGCTCCTCAACAGACTATCTAGTGTCAAACTGTCTGACATTACCGTACGATCATAAATTTAATGGACGGAAATCACTAAACACTGGACCTGGAAAAAACCCAGAAGCCACAGTTTTTCTGAGTAGACTCATTTTGAAGCTTCCGTGATAATTGCATGGTTCTCAGCCCAAGGTGACTGCCTGCTCTGCTGAGTTTAAGCCTTTTAAAAAACAAATTTAGGGTTTCTAGGTTTTTGGCATGAGATTTTTCTTTCTGTTTTGTAATAATGCACCTATAGGGTGGTTGGGCTACCCCACTGACAACTGTCTGATGAGGAAGCTTTATGTGTATGTTGTGCCACTGCTTTCATGGTTCTTGGGAACTAATCGGTACATCTTACAGTTGTAGTTGAACCAAAAGTAAAATTTCATTGGTCCCTTCAATGTCTGATGGATTTTGAGACTTTTCTCATCAGTGCTTCCTGTTGTAATAACAGTTCCTGTTTTTTATTCTGAGAATGTCTTGAACTTATGTTGAGATGTTTGTTGACCCTGATAAGTTGTCAGTCAGACTAATATACTACTTCTGCATTAGGTTGCAATCAAAACCGTTTCCTTTTTGTTGAGTGCAATTGCATGGGCCTTCCAGACAGTTAATGTGAGTGTGCAGTAATAGTCCATTTACCACCAGGTCTGGCTTTTCTCTCTGAGCCCCATTAGGTCTGTAGTACTCAGACCTTGTTGTATTGATGTACAGTCCAGCAGTCATTGTTATTGCCTGACCTACCGCTGAATGGATGGCTATTAGGTCATTAGGTTAGAGAGGAGTCTGGAGTCTGCAGCAGAGGGCATAGTTAATACTGGAGGACTCCAAATATCACTGTCTTACATGCATTATATTCATTGATCTTTCATTCAGTTGCTTTTCCCCACAACTCATCTTGTCTTTTGCCTTATTACTTTAATTAAACCAAACATAATCCAATATATAATACACATAAATGAATAAATGAGAATCATTTCAAAGTACTGTAAAGGGAAATTCTGTTTGTTTAGGTTATATTTTCAAAGTTTTGGCTAGGCCTGCACGATAAATCGTTATAAAATCACAATCTTGATTCACCCCTGTTCTCGATGTAATTTTTAAATCACTTTGATTTTTATTCATTACATTTTTCTAATGAATTTGATTCTTATTTAGTTTCACGAGCCGACTGCATCGGACACAATACTATTTACTTCTGTGAGTTTTAAACACAGACTGTAAAAAATAGCTTTTGAAGTGCTCCCAAGCGCTGCAATGCTCGTCCTTCTCTTCATTGAATCCTCTTTCACTAGCATGGACCACGCCACAACAATGTGTTAGTTAAAGATTTAATGAACATTATGAATGTGCAGATGAACATTATGAATGTGCAGATAAATAAATTGATGTGGCTGTCGTCTGATGGCTGGTCTGGGAAGATGTATGATGACCGGGTGGAGGAGACTCAGAGTGGGGGTTCCGTCTCAGAAGCAGTTTTCGCCTGAATAGTTTACGGACCCCCAGACTGTACCTAGATGAGATATGAGAGAGGTGTGCAACAGGAAGGGACGAGGGGGACAATGGATGGATGAAGGAGAGGGAAAGGGAGGGTGGGTCAAGCAATCAGAGACACGAGCCTGGCTGTGCAGCATGGTATATGTAGGTTTGTGTGGGGATTAGAGGTGTGGTTTAGGTGTGGCCCTGCTCCCGAACCTAAGTTAACAAATTAACTTCACATGTTAACAGGCTTGTGGTGATGTGCAATGTGCTATAGGTGCCAACAAAATTTGGTTTTGTTTTGGCATGGTTTATGGTTGCAATCAACATTGCACCTTGTAAGTAAAGAATCGTGGCAGTGATGTGATATTAATTCTAACCTAAAAAATCGTGATTCATTTCCCCCCCCAAATTGTGCAGGCCTTGTTTTAGCAATAATTCAAGCGGATCCACTTCAGTTTCATCATCTAAATTTGTGGCAGTAGGTGGCAAACCTACACTTGCACTCCTCTGCAGTCCTTGCTGATGCATAAAAAAACTCAACCCACTAATTTAACCCACTAAAAAGCTCTGTAGGTGTCATCACCACACTGGAACCGCAGGACTAGCTTCAGTTAACATAAACAAATATTTAAACTAAGATACAAGGGTGGACGTTTAAACAATTAAACCTTTTTGTCTAACAAAAGCTTTTAAATCATTAACTATTTATGAAACCTACCGAAACCGATATCTCAAGAGTTCAGCTCGTACTTTGCAGGTAAGCAAACACTGAGGTGCTAAGCTACATAGAATAGTTTACTTGGGTTAACGTGCGTTACAAATCAATGTTTCTGTCATCACTGCTATTCATTTTTTTAAATTTCCTTAGTGTTATAACCATAAGAGCATATTAAAAACCATAAATGTCTAAAATATACCAACAAAAGCCTAATTTAACACATTCATGTTGCTTATCTGCACATGTCAGACATAATTAGTTTTATATAATAAGATCATCTAAAGTAGATGTTCTGTTAGATCAATGTTCTTTTTTAGCATGATTCAGGCTGACTTCTCAAGAGAGATAAGCAATCTTTGTCATCGGTTTGCTTCCTGTTTGCTTTCTTCCGGATGAATCAATAAAACTGCTCTTCAGCCAGCGAGGAAATTACTACAGTAAGATGCATAGTAAGTGTACAGAAAACCATTATAGCTGGCCTGATTAAATGTAGGCGTGCATTAGGCTAAAGCCCTACAGGTGATGACTGCACGTGCCAGATGCAAGCTTGCCTCAAATATCTACAGACGTTAAAGCAGTTGAGCTGAACATTTAGTTAGCTCTGTCATTGCTGCTGACATAAAAAACCTTTACAAACAAGAGAGACACACTAAGGTCAGGTGATGGGGTTTCTCTAGCCACATTTGCTGCAACTGATGCAGGATTAACTGAAGACGTGACAGTACTGACCACAAGATATTGGTTACATATGGCAAGAACTGCTTTGTAAAATAATTTGTAATTTTTGTAAAGTAATCTGTGACACAATGACTCTGAAAAATGTGCTAATCCACATAACACAATTTCTTTTGTTTATCTCTTCAAACTGTTTATCAACTGTTATATTATTTTATTATATTAAATACTTTATTTATGGAGTTTACACATCACCCAGCTTTTAGTGAAAAAACTGATTAAAAAAACAAATAACAGTTTATTTACAGAATTCTGGCAACTATTCTTTAAAACAATATCAGATATTAGGCATAACCTTAACTCCAACCCCACATATCGCTGACCTCTAAACCACAAACATTCAAAATAACATTATTGCCTTCGCCTCTCTTATTGCTCGCAAGAGAATTCTGTTATTGTGAAAGGGTCCTCAACCACCATCAATCAAAGTCTGGCTACACAACATTTTAGGTCTTCTGAAACTGGAGAAGATCAAATTTTCACTTAGAGGGTCATCTGACGGGTTCTATAATCAGTGGAGACCACTACTTAACTATCTAGATAGGCTACCGGCTCGGGAAATCTCTTTGTAAAGTCCCACTATATGATTATGTATTCACTATCCCCTCTGTTCCGGTCCGCCAGCGGCAGGTAGCCCCCCCCCCCCATGATCTGTTCACCCTGAGACACTTCAACATAACAGATTACAAATAACTTGCTTTGATGACTAAGGAGTAAGCAGCCATTGATACTTACTTTGTAGATTTAATGATCAGCACTAGCACCTTACATTGTTTTTTTTGGTATTATTTCACATATATGTCATTTTATTTACTTATTCAAAATATACTTTAAACTTATGAGAGGACCATGGGTCTAGGGAGGGTGTTGTTGTTCATTTAAGTTTATAAAAAAAGAAAAGACATTGTATTCCTGTATCCACTTTGTCTGTGTTTTGCACTTGATAAATGAAAGTTATAAAAAAAAACAAATAACAGTTTAGACCTATGCTTTAGTGATTGAGAAAAATATGTTTAGCTTGTGTGAACTTAAATAATGTGTAAAAAAATGTTTAAAGTGGCTATGTTTCACAAACTGTGTGGGCCTTTTGTCCTCACCCTCTCCCTACAACAACACTGCCCCCAGGCCAGAGCCAAGGGCAAGGCAAGGAGAAGTCAGGACTCACAACACTGCAACACTGGACCATGACACATGCTCTCCTTGAGGTCATGGAAGGCTTCCACACATTCTGCAGTCCAGACCACCCTGTTGGGACTGGTCTTACGAGTGAGGGCCGACAGGGGAACAGCCCGACTGGAGAAGTCTGGGATAAAGCGCTGGTACCAACCGAACAACCCCAGGAAAGATCTCACCCCCTTCTTGGTTGAGGGTGGCTGGGAACGGCGGATAGCATAGTGGACCTGAGGACGGATCGTGCCACCTCCCAGGACATATCCCAGGTAGCACACTTCAGACCGGGCAAGCTGGCATTTGCTGGCGTTCACCACCAACGCGATGATGATGTTAGGGCAAGGAGAAGCACCAATTTTAGTAACAGCATTCTTAGAGAAGCTTGTGCCAGAGGCTCAAAGGGGGGCTTCCCCAGAGCCCAGAGCACCACAGCGTCCCATCATTTGCCATAGTCGTTGCTGCTTGCTGAGTGGCTCTGGAGGCGGATTGGACCAGGTGGGGGCCGCTCTCATGGTCCTCGTGCCTCGTGCAGCCTGCTGGCCGTGTGGTGCCAGCTGTCGCTGCGGAGGGGGACCGGGTGGGGGCCCGGAAGCCAAATCTCGGGAAGACAAAGCTGCAGCAGGTGCTGTGGGGCACTTCCTTTTGTGGTGGTTGTTGTTGTGACTGTGTTGTTGTGGAGAAGCCGCCTTCCAAGAGCTGAGCCTCCTCAGCCGCTCCGCGTCCTCAGCCTCTTGGTGGAGATGAGACGTGGCGGTCTGTAGGCGGGGCCCAAATAACCCATCGGGAGCTATGGGGCCAGAAGCTTGCGTCTAACTTCCGTGGGCAGCATAGACATGTGGAGCCTGATGGCCCAAAGTCTGCCAAGCCATGACCCTGGACAGCGGCACCATGGATGCCGTGGTCAGGGTGAAGATGGCGGTCATGGCCTTGCCAATCTCCATGGCCTGCTTCGAGGGAAGGGCACCGGGGGTAGTGGCCATGGCGGAGACGGCCGAGGCCAGTAAGGCTATGTTGTTTTGCCCCTGGGCAGCACACTGGTGGGCCCGGTCAGTGACTTGGGCACACACTTTTGGAAGTCCTTTTTCAGCCACCGGAAGCCCACAAGTCGTGGGCTTCCGGTGGCTGAAAAAGGTAGCTTTTGGAAGTAGAATGGACGCCAGGCTCCCCTCCGCGGGGGGGGGCCGAGGGAAAACCCGCGTCCGTGTTGCCTTGAACCCGAGTAAACGGGATGAGCGAGAGAAGGGAGCCTTCAGTTTCCCAGGCTGGGAGAAAGCCCTTACCTTGTAAATAGGTAATGTTTCTGAAGTATGGTAAGGTTTTAAACAGAATTACGGATTGATGAATGTAGCAAGTAAATCATTGTAGTTTTGGATGTTAAAACATGCGCACAAGAAAGCAACGGGATTACTGTGGTTGAAATGGAGAATGGCTAGGTTAATTGATGATTTTAAACATTGTAAAAAATTAACAAAACATGCAAACACGTTAAACATATCCGTGCATATAACATATACTATAGTCTCAGTCTTTGGGTGGTATAGTTAGCGCATCGCTACTGTGACGGCCAACATGCGCCCCGTCACAAGCACATTTTATGAAACCCAAGGACGCTTTACACAAGTACAGGGGGACAAAATGATATATAAATAGTAGGCCAACACAAACACTAACTAAAAGGAATGACACATCCGCACTAAATGGAATGGGGACTTAATTTATTCAAGGCTACTGGCATACAACCACATCACGCAAGTTATTTTATGAATGAAATTGATATATCCTTGAGGGCCAATTTGGGGATGTTTTTGAATAATTTACAATTTCATAATTGTCTCCATCTGTTGAAAGCCCGACCGAGTGTGACTCAGATTTCGCCGTTGTCTTTCCCTTTCCCTTTTAGCTTTTAGTTGTTCTTTGTTTAATTTCCTTCTTTTCTGTGATGGCCCTTCCCCAGTATCAGCCATAACTACAACTGATAACTTCTAAAATTACAATAAAATACAATTAGGCCTTCATAAAAAAATCACCTGCTACCCTGTCTGCATACAATACCACAGGCTTTTCTGGTGTTACCATCAGACCCATCAGAATGTGTGCTCAGTAGTGCCGTCTACCTGCTGAAAATAATTTTGTGAAAAATCAGACCCGAGCAAAAGCATTAATAAAAACTATAGAAAATAGCTAATAGTTTTTTCACTGTAAGTCTTGTTTCCTGTTCAGGTCATTTATGTTCATCAGATGAAACATTACAGTTTCAGAAATTGGTAAAAGTCACATAAAGTCACTGTAAATCACAGCACACTCTTTCATCTGACAATCTAGTTTTTCCCTGAGGTCCTCAGTTTCAAACCACTAAGTGGTTTGTGAATGTGTGTTTCTAGCAAGAGGTGGATCACAAGGAGGATCAAATTGTCCAGTTGTATTATTTGAAAATCCAGTTCTAGCCAGGCGATAACATTCGGCCTAGTTCCCTGAAAGAGAACAATACCTCATACAGAATTGTCAGTTATTGTGGCTCCATCACATCATTGTTAAAAATAGATATGAATAAACCAGAAAAGCCGACATTCTCCTCTCCTGGAGACATTCACGTTAGTGTGACGTTTCTTTGTAAATGTGTTGTAACATGTGCTGAGGGCTTTGTCATGATTTAGACACACATAGAACAAGGACCTGACCTTACAGGTGAAAAAGATTTGCATAGTAAAACCATCCAGCCGTGTATCCCTTTTCCCAAACTGTATACTTACTTCATTGAGAGCACATGACTGTTGCCTTCCTGTAGGATTGTCACGGGTTCAGTTCCGACCTGCAGCACTATGCCTAGCAATGTTTTCAACAATTGCTAAATATGTGAAAACTGACTTAAAGCTTACTACAAAGTTGCTGTCCGCCCTTGTCTACCTAGGACAACCGTATTGAATACTCTACCAATTGAAACTAACCCTAGGAATAGCCATTCATTTCTCTAAAAAAACACTGTACACCACCTCATTTTAGGTGCATTTATGTATTTATTTGCCAGTTTCAAAAAAGAATGAGTGAGTGTGTGTTTGAACCACCTGCGTAGGCAGTGAACACTTCAGTGTGTCCTTAAGGGCAAATAAATTCTTCAAATAATGATAACACTGTGATGATTTCTTTGATCAACATTGAAAGATTTGGAGCGCTCAGTAAATTTAGAGCCACTAACGTGGATGTCAGTAAGCTTTGTAACTGTGTCATGCATATTGTTCCTTGTATTTGACATCTTGTCGCAGACAAACTGTTGCTTTTCCAAGGTCCTTTGTTTTGTATGTGTTTCCTCGTCAGCGCCTCCGAAACCCCACAGAGAACATCAGACCGTGTTACCATCAACAGTCCCTCTGGTCTAACTTGTAGCTGCATTGTGTAGCTGCATTGTCGCACAGCTTCCTCAGAGGATGTCCTATTAGAAAAACTTTGTGTGTGCAAGTATAACAGCAACGAAGGCTGTGTGTACCAACATGGACCTCAGAGGACCATCAAGGTGGTGACAGTCGAAAAACAGAAAGAGGAACACAGACAGGACTGCAGGTTAATGGGTCAGGAAGTCACACCTCAGGAGGGTTGGGATTCAGGAAGTCATGTACACACACACACACACACACACACACTTTGTCTTGTGGGTGTAGATTTTCCACAGTTAAGTGTCTTGTCCTTGACTCACACACAGGTTAACAAGACGTCCCCCAAACCACACTGATATAGGTCATAGTTTTAAATATATTAACTGTGTACTAGTCAGATGCTATTTCACTACTACTTGGACGCACGACGCAGAACATGACCTCTGTTTGTCCCTTTTGTTTTGTAAAGTAAAAAAACTCCAGTCTCCTGGATGACAGTCCTGCGTTTTTTTAGCACATCCACAACCCCAACCTGCCTCCTCTTTATGCATAATTTCAAATCACAGGTGTAACTAATAGAATAATAATAAAGTTGCAGGGGTTTACAGTAATACAGTATATTTCTGGCTATGGTAACTTAACCTTATTGTATTAAAGGTAACTTGTGGTGTTTTTGTAGTACCACAAGTCTAGTAGAGCTTTTAACCCTTGTGTTGTCTTCCCGTCAAAATTGAAAATTTGATTTGACACTTTTGTTGATGCTTTTTATCGATGTCTTTTAATTTTTTTTAATGTTTTTAACACTTTTGATGCTTTTTTGAATGTTTGTCACTTTTTTTGACATTTTCAACACTACGTAACACTAACTTCTTAACTTTAGTTTTACAGTTATTTTTGGAATTTATGGTCAATAAACCTAATTTATAGGAACCTAATGTTTGAGTTAGAAAAGCAGAAATTAGGAATTATTCAGACTAAAATTAAAGGAACACCCGACGTCCTGGGTAGTTCAAAAGAACATTGATATAGGAAAACGGGTCAATATGACCCGAGGACAACATGAAGGTTTGGCAGTTTATTTAGTCCCCATTAGGTTTGTCTCGTGCACGAGGATACCTGATCTACAGGTGGTGGTAACACACCAAATAACACAGTAATCCGCCAACAAAGGTATTAAAGAAGAAGACTGCACACGGGTGCAAACAGGAAGATTTAAAATTAAAAAAAATAAATAATCGGCTTTGCAAATGTTTTATGAGGAAGAAAATACGTTCAACAAAAAGATACACAGTGCATTTGGGTAAGCAACATCAATGTCAACACAACGTTTGTTTATAAAAAAAAACACAAGGTGCCATTAATCTAATGAAAGCTAACTCACATTTGACTGTATACACACATATTTTCAATCCTATGGTTTGACAGAAACGTACAATAGAGGCATAAGTGTCCTTAAAGTAACATAAGAGAATTAAGTCAGCCTTTTCCAAAATATCTACTGAGCATTACCTGCACACCTGAACTACAAATATTCGATATTTTAAATTAGTAAAAATGATTTAGCCTACTGTCTGTAGTTTATAAAGCAGTTACAGGACTGATGTGTTTGTTTGTACAAGGTTAAGGAACGGACACTAAAACCAAATTGCGTAAAAGTAATTTTGAATATGTTGGCTGACAGCCTAACAAGTAAATGTAAATATAAATGGACTGTAGTCTTAACGACTACTCAAAGCACTTTTACATAGTACAGGAACCATTCACCATTCCCACGCTGTGGCCACCTGCTCATCAGATAAACACTCACGCACATTTACACTCCGATGGCGCAGCATCGGGGACAACTTGGAGTTCAGTGTTTTGCCCAAGGACACTTCAACATGGGACTGCAGGGCCAGGGATCAAACTGCCTACCTTCCGATTGGCAAGCGACCCCTCAACCACTGAGCCCCAGAATCAAATTTGATTTTGATGTTAATTCATTTTAAAAATACTAGGACTTTCCTTTTAAGTTATTGCTTCCTGTGGCATTACATGGGTCACCACTCACTCCATTACTGTACGTGCACAAATTTATCACAGCAACCATTCATCACACCAAGAAATCCTGCGCAAAGAAATAACTGAAACCATCAGGAGGCCATCGCCGCTCCACATAAAGGGATGTGCTGTATGAGTCCTATAAAAAAAAGCTTCCACCACAGTCTCTTTGTTATTTAAATAATTATCTTTCTATTATTTCCGCAGAATTTTCAAATAAGAAAGCAACACATCTTCCACCTCAAAACATATTTTTGTGACTTATTTTGATTCTACTTATGAATTCATTAATTTAAAAATGACTTCCAAGTTGTCAGGGTCTAAAGTCAAATTCATTCTTGTCTTTCTGTCAGAGTCAAACTTATTAATAAAGTATAATAAAAATTAAGTCTTTGGCGCCCTCCAGAGGGATGTTTGAAACTGTCAGTGAGACTTGATCCCTTTAATGAGCCACTGGCTGGAACATCTTTTAAAATGGTAAAAAGTCAGTAGTAGGAGTTCTTCATGTGCTTTTAATCGTACGTTCAGAAATGTGTTTGTGTCTCTTCAACATCAATCTAAGGCATTTAAACTATTTATAAAATGCCACACTGTATATTCAGATGAAACACATAATGTTAGATATTCTTTTATTATTAGGACATGTAAACAGGGTCAGTTACAGTACCACTTATCTCCACTAGAGGTCTGTGTGACTGTGTGAAATTAACACTTCAAATCACGAAAACGAGTTAACTGTTGGGACAAAAAAGCTCTTCAACTTGCTTTATGGTATTTCATGCACTTTGCAGAGAAGTACACTCTTAGTCAATCATGATAATGTGATAATAATAATAATAAAATTGTTAAAAAAAAGGAAACATAAAAAATAGAGTAATAATATGCAATTTATCAATATTGGTTTCCCCTAAAAGACTAATGCTCACCTTGTAACAGTGACTTTTGTAACATATTGCTTTTGACCTATACTGACACCGAAAGAGTGGATAATTATTCGTATTTTACTATTTGTGATTCTGTGTCACATTTAGCCGCCATTACATCTTCCCGTTTGTCCATCTGTCCATCCCTCAGACCTCTTACCCACAGTCTCCGTGTGTTAATAATCATTATGAATGACACTTTTTTTCATATGTACTATTTATGGCACAAATCCAGAGTTGACCTCAGCAGGGATGTCAGCTGTTGTGCGACCTAACATTACAGTAAATAATACCTACCTATTAGTCTCCAGCTGAGGAGCTGGCGCCTTCTGTGGTCTTATTTGTGTGGGTGTGAATAATATACAGCATGGTGGCAAGTAGTGTACCCAGTTTAACAAGGCTTATACACTTGAAGCTAATTTTACTCATCTTTTTATTGTTGCATGGACATTTCATTTCTTGTATAACTTAGGAAGCCAATAAGATCCCACCATTGACATTGTTAAGAAACTAAATATGTTTATTTAATTTGCAAATATTAATCATTCATGTGTGTGCCATCGGTCCATGCTACATGTATATAATTCTCCACATAATATTAAATGAATAAATATGTATTAGTGAAGCTCAGATTGATGTGAGCCACGACAAAATACGTCCCAGGAAATAAATTCTTACCTACCAGTTAATTTACCACTAAACCATTGTGGAGAAGAAATAGTAATAGTTTTTTGCAAATTGCAAAAGTTTAAGAAAAAATATACACACCAAAAAATCACTGTTAAATTTTAAAATCATTTGGTCACCTATCAGAATCAAGTCAGTGTTTTTTTTTTTCCCCAGTGTGTATTCAGCCAAACTAAAATATGTTGCAAACTGTTATAATCTGTTAAAATATATGTTAACTAGCTGGACCCTCCCTGACAATGTATTCCGCCTAACCCCCGCAGCCCCTCCACACATACATTATAGGAGATGTTTGAATTTCTTTAAACCAATCACAATTGTCCTGGGTGGCGATAATTCCAGACGCAGTGAACATGCTTCTGCAAAAACAATTTAACAAACCACAGAAAACAATAAATGAGTTAAAGTTAGCTGCATGTAAGTCACGCGCCGGATCAGGCGTCATCTTGAAAATGTACTTCAGTAGATCCAGGCTACCTTGCTCTTAACCCTAACCCTCGTAACTATATCCAACCTCAACCCCCTCAAAACAACATTTTCAACTCAAGCAATGCTTTAAAGAAGTGAAGACAAAATGTCCTCACTTTGGAAAACCTTCATCACTATCAACTTCTAAATCTCAAATTGGTCCTCACTAAAATAGAACAAAACATAGGCTTCATACACAAAGACATGCATGCACGCACACA
>NC_045748.1:16330309-16357186 GCF_008692095.1 Etheostoma spectabile | reverse complement strand
CACACAGACCATGGTTATTTTCTGAAAGTAATACTACCAAAGAAGAGCAAAGTTTTACATTTAGTGTCTTTATAAAACAGATTTGCAAAATATAGCCAAGGCTCATTCATTTAAATATGCATAAATAGCAAGAAAATACTTTCCCATTTCAAATTCAAATCATTTGTGAACTTCTTTATACACAAATAAAAGATAAATATATGAAAAACGGGGCTAAAACCCTCTTGAGTTGTTGCAGCAGAGAAAACAAGCATACTGTAGCTAAAGCGGCAGTTAGATTACTTAGAAATGTACATCATGTGAAGACACAATAAACATTAGAACAAAGTTGTATTCAAGTCTGTGACATATCAAAGTACACATCTTTGGATGGATGCCTTTTTTAAAGATCAACATATATATAGTTTTCATCATCAGCAACGCAACCGTAATTAACACCACCATGGCCAAAAAAGTTTTTAGTCTATGTACAATAGTGCAGACGAGGATCTTAAATCAGAACAAGGCAGTAAAAGGATAACAACACATTATCAAATGTCCCGATTCATAAGACTTCAAGTGGGTTCCCCTTGTTTTGGAATACCATTAAATAACCATGTTAGGATCAAACATACGTACAGGACATGTGCCAGACAACGCCCTCCTGGGATAAACCATTTTTAGTGTGGTTTTTGAAAGCACTGGTCCTTTTTTTAACACTTGAACACAACCATCCAAAAATAAAACTCACTGTAATTTGTTTGGATGAAGGTTATTTATGCATTTTGTTAAATTGTATTGTAATGATTTATGCCTACTCCGCTGAAATGTTATAATAACCGTTTTCTACGACACATTTTTCATTATTTTGTACATTTTATTTGTTTTACATTCATTATAGTCACCAATTCAACATTTTACCAACTGCAATACGTCCTGCTCTGATTTATAGATTTATATGTTAATTTTCATAAAAGACTCATCTCATCTTGCTTCAATTCAGAAGACATTGAATTATGTAGTCTTTGAATTTAATAGTATTTTAGACAACCAGATAGATAAATAATGCAAATAATATATAGAACAGCATTCCGATATGTTTTCCTTAGCAGTGCCAAACTGTTTGTCTCCTCTTAAATGCTATCAAAATATTTGTAAACAATTATTCAACATGACATCTGTGAAATTATTTAATTAGGCTGCGTTTTCCAAAAGAGAAAAAAACAAGCCAGCAGGCTTAAAAAAAGTCTCAAAAAATCTCACTTTCACTTCTTAAAAAGGTGCTTTAGCTTCCTGAAGCAGAACAGACAGAGATTAAAGAGACTTTCTTTCTTGTCTTTTTTTCTTCTACAGACCACAGTTCATTTGGCCGGCTCAGGGATGGGTGGAGCACGCTCCAGTCTCATGGTCCAGGGTTCAGAGGTTGCAGCGTAAAATGGAGAGTGGGTAAGCACTTCTTCTCCAGCCAGGGCGAAGGCAAACACTCCCCTCTGCCTCCCTGCTCCTGCCTTCTCCTCCTCTATGACATGCTTCCCCTCTGCTCGCCGTTCCTCCCTGCTCTCCCTGCCTGCGCCGTCCCCGCTCTTAAATCCCACACCCCTGTTGGCAAGCATTCCCCCAAGTCCGTGACTCTTGACTCCCTGGTATGCAGGGCTTAACCCGTTCTCCTCAAACCGGTTGGTGGCAGCAGCGGGGGGGCACAGGAAGTTGTTGGTGGATGTGGACCGCCAAGCAGCTGGCTTTCGTCCTCGTCGGGGGCGGGAGATGCGGCAGCTCTGCCTCTTGATGTGTCGATGTAGGTGGTCAGACCGTGTGAAACTTTTGTAGCAGTGCTCACATTGGTACGGACGGACGCCCGTGTGGATACGCAGGTGGTTCTTTAGGTCGTAGTTGTGGACAAACTTGGAGTTGCAGTGGAGGCAGATGTAGGGGCGCTCACCAGTGTGCTTCCTCATGTGGATCTTGAGTTTGTCTTGTCTGAGGAAAGAACAAAACCACGTTTTCATACAGTGTTTTGTGGGTGGAAAGGTTGATACAAGTTTGCATTTCTTTGCCCTTTTAGATCTTGTTTAGTACAAGTGAGTTTAAAAGTCAGTAAAGATGATGCAGCTCTGCTCTATAAAACAGGTGGAAAATTTGCCAATGAAAGAGGATGTTGGTGAGTGAGATATCACTAATGCAAAGAAACCAGTGGAGGGGGCTTTCCACTTCAAGCTCTTTGATATTGAGATTTGGTGAAAAAGTATTAACCACAGTCAAAAGATTATGGGGTACTTTTCTGTTAACCCTGCAGTTTTACATAACTTCGTGCTTTGAAGTCAAAACGCACAGGAACAGGAAGATCTCAAGTTGATTCCTATGAGGCCTTTTAACACTTTTAGTGAAGTAATGATGCTGCTTCACATACCTGGTGAATCGTACTTCACAGATAGTGCACATGTACGGTTTCTCCCCGGTATGTGTCCTCATGTGTCGTGGCAGTTTCCCAGCTCCTTGGATGACCTTGTTGCAGATTGGACACTGCTGCGACGCTTTGGGCTTCATCTTCCTCTCCTCCTCCAGCTGCCAGGGAGGGAATAGCGCCCCCAGGTGGGATGCGGAACTCAGGAAGCTAAGGTACGACCGGAAGTCGGCTTCATCCTTTAACTGGCCCAGAGCGTGACCTTCTGACGGCACTGACCCAGCGTTCATGGTGCTGCCTAGGCCCGTGCCGACAAACTCCTTCAGGAAGTTACCGTGGAGATGACTCAGTGGGATTTCCTCTTTCATCTCCTCCTTTATGATTTCTCTTTTCACAGCTAGGTCGAGTGGCCTGGAGGCCTCGAGCGGTGCAGATTTGGGGAAGGCATGGGGGAGCCTGCTTTGCTGTGAGGCTCCTGTGTGGGGATGCTGGTGGTGGCTGGGGTCCAGGAGCTGCTTGGGGAAGGCTGGGAACTCGGCGGTCCACATAGAGGGGTAGAAGCCTGGGAGGAGAGGAGAGAAGTTGGCTCTCCTGTCCAGTGTTGACATACGGGGGTAGAGACCCTCCTGCAGGAGAGACTCGATAGAGAAATCCTTCAACGCCCGACTCTCCATACTCTCCTGCAACACAAGACACATGAATATTTTTTCATCAGTCTTTTTGAACTTTAAAGTCAGATTTTCTTCTGCCTTGAAAATACAATATCAGTAATAGAAATAAGAAAATAACCAGTGAAATACCTGTTTTCCTCGCACGGTGTCTGGAGACTGTGACTGCAAGGACTCTTTGTGCAGGTCAAACTGCTGGTGGTATGTGGAGGTGCTGGGAGGAGGCAAGTCCTCCGTCCCCGAAGGCGTCTGCCCCCCCCTGCTCTCCGAAGACTGCAGGGACCTCTCGCTGACATTGTCCTCCTCATCCTCCTGCTCATCTTTCCTCGACCCCTCATCCTCCTCTTCCTCCTCCTCTTCTTCCTCCTCCTCATCTTCCTCTTCTTCCTCTTCTCCCTCCTCCCCTCTCCCTCCGCCGCCTCCACCACCGCTGTCCATGATCTCCAGGCAAACGTTTATGATGCAGGGAATCTCCAGCATCTGAGCTGCGTTTAGGATCTCTTTAACGTTGGACGCCGTCACAGTCAGAGTGGAGGTGTAGGCAAACTCCAGGATGGCGGTGAGAGAGTCCGGAGCCACAAAGTCAATTTCGTACACAGCCGCCGTGTGATGGTGATCCCCACCGTCAGAGTTGGCCACTGTGAAGAGTTTCTTGAAGTACTGGCTGCAGGCGGCCAGAACGGAGCGGTGGGTGCGGTACTCCTGGTCACGAACAATGAGGATGACATCACAGAGCAGCCCTTCACGACGCTGCTCATTGAGGCTGCAGAGGACATCACTGCTGTGATTTGGGAAGGGGATCCCGATCAGGTCCTCTTCTCTGTGATGAACCATGCTCCTCTCTCTGACTCTGTTTCTTATCTAGATAAAAGGAAATAACAGTCAACTGTGACAGGAGGTCAAAATGAAAAAATACATCATTCTGTGGGCCCACATTTTCCTATCAAAGCCTCTATTAATACTCACTTGTATTGTATTGTATTGTCTTGTCTTTAGTGTTGTGCCTCTCATGTGATGTCATTAACACTTGCAACAGTTTTGAAGGTATGTTGAAAATATTTAGTCTGTCAGGATAAGAGTATTCAGTCTGTCACACACTAACAAATGGTTTTAACACATTTCTACAGTTGCAACACTATTTCCTAATCCAAAAAAAGCAATTTCGTACACACACACACAAAAATTTGAAAAGAATGTCCATGTTGTACAATTTGTCTGTCTGAGATTTCCTGAATAAATAAAGCCTAACTAATTAACAAGGAGATTTGTCAAAAGGTACCATTTTGGTTTGGATTCCAATTAACTTGGCAAAGAAGTTTAAAAAACACAAGTTCTTATTGTGTAGCTGATTGAGTATTTTTTGTCACATGGACTGATGAGTCTTTGAGAAATCTGAAAACACCTGCAGAATGTTTTAAAGTGATTTGTTTTAACATGTTCTCTTTGATTTCCTGTTGCTATCGGATGATCGCTGGTCTCAGTAATTTTCACAAAGCAAATCCACATAGTTGGTTTCTCACTCCCTTAGCAAACGAAGAGCCAGCATCTTAAATAAAGAGATGAAGCTGCACTTGATTTTGCAACAGGGATGCTCCTGAGGGGGAAGTGCCAACTGAAAGGTGATGGGGGTGTGCGTTAAAGCAAATAACGAACCTGTCCATTAATCTAAAACAGTGATTTAAAGAGTGCATTAGGAACTCGGTGTCACTGATGACAAGCAGCATTCACTAGATGAAGTATTTTCAAAATGCGTTAATATTTGAGTAGATAGAGGCTGTTAACCGAAGGCAATATTGTCAATGATTAGTGAGTCTCGCTTTATTGAAATATACTGAAGGCATGCTTGTTTGTGTGTCATATGTGCACCAAAAGAAACAAGTGGTAAATACAGCATGTCGCTTTTTGAGCTAACATCAAATCAGGTAATATTTGTCTTAAATGTGCCATCACAAATTCTTGTAGAATATTGTAGCGAATGTGTGAGTTTGGGAAACCCATCATTTTGATAAGACTTCAAACAGAGTTGGCTTCTCTTGAAATAATATTTTCCTTGTTCTGTTTGACACTTGGTGATAAGTGCGTGAGAATTTCTGTGATAACGTCTGTCCCTCTTGTCTGTCTCTACCAGATGTAAGCACGGAGCAAGCTGATACCTTCATTTGAACAAAACGAGGTGTGATTGGGATGTGGTGAAGAAATGAAGAGAACAACAAAAGAGGTCAGATTGTACTCTAGATACTGTATCCTGTCAAAATGCTTACGTATGCAGTCTATCCTCTCTGCACTCATTTAATTTACAGCACGGGGACTTAAGAACTTGATTTTGTTTCACACACAAATCTCCGTTCACTTTTCTTAAAACATTCATTCCACAGCTGCCTGAGTTTCTACCTGTTGATTCACTGTGCTGTTGTTTACAGTTACATATACAGTGATAAAACTTCCTCTGGCAGGGTGCTCATTCATTCACATCTATGAATAGAGCTTAAACTTAGCCGTCCACACTTGGTGGTCACTGGAGGCATGTGTAGATAAATACTTTGAAGCGGGTGCGCTCACCACAGCTGCATTGTTGACTGGCTCTAAATGGGCCAGGGCTAAAGCCACACAGACCTAAAAACACACACACACACATACACACACGGACATGCACACACGCACTGAGTGTCTTGGTATTCTGCTGAAGGGGATTACACCAGAGGAGAAAAAACAATTTCAGAAAATCCTTTAGTTCACCTGCAGGTATACAACTTGGACACCAACCTAACATGTAGTTTATTCTTGTCGATCTTGTTGCTAGGTAACTGTTGCTATGTTCATGCCATTGATACAGTGTGGTCATAATTAAAATGTCTATAGAGGGGGTGGTGGTACAGGATATAGGCCCACAGACCTACTACACAGAACTCAAACTACCCTGATGGGAACACTGGAACAACAAGAGCCACAGAGAAAGTTGCTGATGAAATTGCATCAGAAAAAAAGAAATAATATATGGAAAAAGGAATTTGATCTGTATTGAATTTTATACAAACCCTACAATGTAATGTAAATCCTGTACTATAAACTCAGGTAACACATTATTAACATTATAAAGAAGGTAACCGCATTATAACTTCTTTCACTGATTCTGTTGTGCGGAAAAATGTTGCCTCTACAAAGACAGAATAATATCCTTTTTATATTATGTTTCATATCATGTCTAAAACATCCATAAAAAAGTAATATCCTGGGTAGAAGGTGAGAGAATCTTCAGTGATAGAGCAAGGGAGCGATCAGATGGCCCTAAAAGTTGCCTAACAGGTTGCACAAACACCAGCCGAGGGGCCCCTCCCTGTAACAGCCTGCCAAGGCAAACAATAGTGCAGATCTTGGAACAACACAGAGTGGATAAAAGGGAGAGAAAAAGAGTCTGACTGGGAGGGCTTGGTGTACCCACTGTTACTCGTTTGCTCTCGATCCATCCCACCCACTCCTGGAACTATGAAACACGTGCTGCTGTTGCTGTTTGTTCGCCTGGTGCCCCAGCGAGCACCACTCCCCTCTGGTCCCACTGTTTGCCTGCCACGAGCTAACGCTAGCTCTTAGCGGCCGGCCCCTAATTACAATGTGGAGAGGATCTAAGGAGGATGTGCCACATAGACAGGGAGGGGAGGAGGGCACCGCTTTCCCACCACAAGGTCCTGGAGCGACATTTCATCAGCCAACCAGTCTTAACCCTTCACACCCCACCCCTGACCCCCTCCACCCATCAGAGCAGCCAGGGCGGGGATGCCTTGTGAAAGGGCTCTGATAATTACTGTTGAAGTCATTTGGCTCTTTATCCATCTTACTGTTCCAGTAAAGTCATGGAAGGACTTTTTTCTTTATTGATAAAACTGAAAGTAAATGATTGTCATCCTAAAACAATCTGCCATTATTAGGTGACACAAATCTTCAATAAATAAGTATGGAAAAGCATATTTTGTTGCAATCATCAGCTATAGCACCTATTTCTGTTCCTCACACATGCATCACTGAATTGATTTACTGTAAAACAAAAAATGTTCAGATCCATGTGTAAAAACTATTTATAACGGGATCAAAATCAGCTAAATTATTAAGATGACCTCTAATAGACAGTCTTCCCGTTCTGTCCATCCCTCTTTCGGCTGGCCTGTACTGGCCACGTCTCATCTCATGCCTCACTTAGTCACTAACACTTTCAAATCAGCACTCCCACCCCAAATTATGTGTCACCTTCATTTAGTGTCATTTTTCTCCCAGGAACTTAATCTGCTTTCTGGGCTCTGACCACCACCACCACCACCACCTCCTCCACCACCTAATCAGTCTCCTCTTCCTCCTCTCCTCTTCCTCTCTCTGTCTCTGTTGCAGCTGTATCATCATTATGCCCCGAGTAGAGTGGCTAACTTGTCCCCAGCCCTGACCGCTCAGACCACAAATCAGCAGCTAATGTCCATCTCAACCCTTGTCACCGGCAGACACTCATTTGGCCTGTAAGCTACAACACCCAAAGCCTAGTTTATCCCTGTCAGGCCAGTGCATTCACTTGACCCACATGCTAAATCACCAGCAGCCAAAGTTTACCCCTGTCACCAACTGCCCGTAGCAAACACCTGCTAAACAACTGTCACAGGCGGACAATTGCACGGACAATAATTTATAGTATTGGCAGCCAAAATTCACCCCCTTATTAGGAGTAGACATTCATTTGACCTACTGTGTAAACTAGTCCATTATCACCAGTAAAACACTGTTCTCCAGGAGACACTTTCTTGGTTGGAGTTTTAAATGACTATTGTCTGGAGCCTATAGGCTGCAAAGGGGGAGTTTTTAATCTTAATTGCTGTCAACTTGAGCAGGTGATCCGTATATAATGCCAGTTACACAAAATAGGCAGTGTTTTTATCTTTACTGTAATGATGAAATGTCAAGGCCAAATTTGAGCATTTAACTGCCCAAGTTTTGCTTAACAGTTCAGGGTCACTTGCAACTTATTTATTCGAAGTTTGCACAGAGTTGGTGCACATTTATTCCACATTTACACTGTTATAAAACAATGGTATTAATGTAAGTACAGACTGACTTATATTATTTCTTATTAACATTTTGGTAGAAAATCAACCTGCGAGTTCCGTACATTTCGTAAAATCTAGCACCATAAACCTCACTTTAACAGGGATTCTTATTGAAATGTTTTGACAGGTGTACCAATGAAATTGTTTACTACAATTGCCTCAGAAGATAATTAATGATGTATGCTTTTAATTAATACTTATATTATTATAAGTATGATAAATAATTGAAGAAAACACTGGGTCTGGTCTTAAGAGATCTGGAGGCCAATTTAACTTGCGCGGCTCCTTAAAGCTACACACCACTGTCACTCTCACCCCCAAAGTAAACAAAAGTTTATGGTTCACTGCTGAATATCTGCTCAGTGATTAAGAATGTTGCTTCTAGACTATTTTCCATCCAACGGACAGGTTATTTTTTAATTCTACTTATGTTTCACTGTTTGGTCCGAGTAAAGTCGCCCAAATGAACAGAAAAAGTTGCATTTGAGAATGGTACAATATAAAAAATATATTTTTGTTAAAGATGAATACAGTATTATTGCATTTTATAATTAAGCCTTGATTAAAAATGTATTCATTTGTATTTTTATGATATTTTAAAATGGCTCCATGAATTACCATGTTGAAGAGTTAAAAGTCAAAAGCCTTTAGTATACACTGGCAGGTGCAGGTTGAAAACTGACTGCAGGTAATGAGACATAATCAGAGTTACAATGTGTGATTAAGCAAACCTGTTATTAGTATGGCATTGATCTTCAATGAATTTCTTGTCACAGTTTGTGAGCCTGTTGAGTAGGTGCTTAACTATAGGTACTCTTTTGAAGTAACTTAAATGTTCCAGTATCTGATGAAGTAGCGATACTATACAGCATAAAGTATACCCTTATTTTACATTTGTAAATGCAGCTGATTTTCTGTATTTTATTTCCCACTTTACTTCCCATTTCTCCTGCATTTTTGACAATTGTTTTAATTTATTAAGTTTAGAATTCAGTGAGTACAAACTAATCTTTATTTGTGAATGACAAACAACTACTAGTAAACAATTTTAATGGTAATACTGGTCATGGAATTTTGTAACTACATGAGGTAATAGGTCTATAAGCTGGCTGACAAAAAACCTGTTGTAAACAGTAATTTACAGCTCTGCCTCAATTCCAAAACATGTTTTTATTTTGTCCCAACTCACAAACATCCCATGTATCTTTATGAATTACCTGAGTATTTATTTTGGATTTGAAGGAGAATGTCGTATAGATATGGAATATCTAAAAGTGCAATGTACAATTACTGTTGGTGACAAAACACATACTTAAGCCCACTTTAACTACTATGTTTGACATTTCCAAGACGTGCTGTGAAGCTATAAATGCTCATACTATTTCAAGAATTCTACAGCACAATATTTACACTAGAGCTTAAATAATTACATGAGTCATTAAGCAACGTTATAGACCTGTTTGCACCTTGTAAGACCCTTTATGATCTACAGCTAGTAGGCTACAACACTCATACAGACACTACTAAACACAAAAAAGAACACAAAGCATTGCACGTGTGCTTAGTGTAACATAACGCACAAGTGCAAGCTTGTTCCCATTCTCTAAAACAATGTAACAAATTATTATGGACATATATACGCACAGAAACACACCCATTTGCATACTCCAAAACTCTGGCTTCCACATAAATTCACACATGTCTTGATACGTTCCCCAGCATTCCACAGCGCTCAGCACCCATCACCTACCGTGCCTTCAGTTTCTTGATTCCCCTCACGTGTCACATGTAATTCCAGACTACTAAGAGGCTCTCTTGCTCCTCACTTGACCTCTCAGCATTGCCCTTTTTAATTGAAATGCAGCTGCCTCTCTCTTTGCCAGTCTGTCAATCAGTCAGCCAGCCAGGAAGTCAGTCCATTCACAAGCTCCTCACACCGGCCAAGGATGCCCATTCACAAAAATACATTTAAACAAAAAACAAAAAACACCCAAGGTGGAATATCCAATGGAGAGGAGCGAAAGCAGCGCAACAGAGGAGAGCAGAGTGTGATTCTTGGGTCTGTCTGTGTAGCAGAGTGTGGAGTTAAGAGTCAGGCTCACTGTTGTGTGTGGCTCATAGGACGAGCGAGAGAGTGAGAGGAAGGGAGGGAGGGCAGCAGCACTGCGCTGAGGAGATGTCGCACCACTAGTTTTTATAGCAGGGTGGGTAGCTGGAAGATAATAATACCCCATCCTCCTCCACAACACAAGTTTAAGCGCACTGTGTAATAAGCCCATGGCGCAGACACCCTCTGATTTAGGTCAGACAAAATGAATTTTTAGTTGTGTTAGAGTGGATTTTTGGTATAAAGGGACTGGGGCAGAGAAACTTGAAGGGGTTGTTTAGGGAGACTAAGGCAGGGTAAAAAAAGGAAAGGAGAATGAGAGAGAAAAGTAAAAAAAAAACAACTTTTGAGCACCTCTGTTGGTTAGTCTCAAGCTGAGATGAAGAGATATACATGGCTTAAAAGTAGTCACACAGAAGCAGAAAAAGAACTGCAACTTAAAGCTAGTTAGTTTCAGTTTTGCACCTGTTTAAAATGGAGCCCTGCTATTCTCTTTTCTCTTAAATACAGTTGCACCCAAAAGTAAATTCTGTTATCAAAACTAACGTTGAAAAAGCTCTTTGAGACTTCTGTGCATGTGATCTGAAAATTTAGGGTAAAAGATAGGCAAAGAGGTGCACGCTGGGCAAGTGTAGCCCCCATAAACACTCAGTCACAACAGACTAATTAGTGAATACAGGGTGTGCTGCACCCTGTATTCAGAACTCTATAAAACTGGCTGATTCAGTCAGTGGTGGTAATTTGAAAGGAAATATTACTTAAAAGCTGACGATATCTGAGACAGAATTGAACCACAAATGCTGAACAATACCACAAGCGACTGACTGTGTGCAGACTTAATTTCCTTTTTGTTGAAATGTTTTTTCTTTCTTTCTTTCTTTCTTTTTTAACCTAAGTTTCAAAAACCAGGTTGAAGAGTGCAGAATGACAACGTTAGCTCTGTTTTGAGTCAGAAAGCCGCCAAAGTAGGGTAACAGTTGCTGAGCACACCACTACCTCTATCTGGAGTAGGAGGAAGTTAATGCAGAAAAGTGTAGAAATAAGCCATTCAATATAGACTTCAGTGTAGAAGAGGAAGCTTGTTTAGCAGGTGTTTGAGGAGATATTGAATGTCAAGAAAATGTGGAGAGAGTTTGCTATAACAAGTTGGTGGCAACAAAACCTAATGGTACAGAGCATGGCTTAAAAAACTGCTTCTTCAGGTTGTGTATCAAGTGTGTGTGTGTGTGTGTGTGTGTGTGTGTGTGTGTGTGTGTGTATGTGTGTATGTGTGACATAGCAAAAAAACTGAAAGAGAGAGTGTTTCCTTTGCTTTCACAGACATGTAATGACATAACACATTTACAGTGTCTGAAACAGCCATTGGGCTTTCCTGTGTGTCATTATTTAAACCACGCTTACTTAATACTTAATTTAAATTAAGGAATAATAGGAAGGTTTCAACTTCTGAGTTATATATCATTTACAATTAAGATGACTGTTTTTTTTGACGGACGTAAAAACAAAAATGTGGTACAGAAAATAAATGTAATAATCTAACAAACAATTAAGAGCAGTTTTTGTTATTCATATAGGTAGAATATGAAGTCATCCATTGTTATCTTGGTGGTTAACAGACCTTAAAATCTACCAAAATATTTCTAACCATCCATAAATCATAATGACTGTGAAAGCAGTCAAATTGTGTTGAGTTAACCTCTACAAACAAGTAGACATCAGAGTGTACATCAGACTGCTATGCCCACTTCCCCTTGGGGAAAACATGGACTAAAGCAAACCACAGTTCATGCCCTGGTGGTTTACACTGTTTTGTACAGGGTGAGAGCCGAGGCCAGCTCACATTGGCATCTAGTATATATAAACAGGGTTAGCCACTAACTGCTAGCAGGCCAGCCAGACGGCAAGAAAAACATTTGCCATCTTATAAGATTGGCTATCTATTCTAAACAGGCCGTTGCCGTCATAGCAGCACACTGTAAGTGGTACCTGTGTGCACTACTTTGTTACTAACTCTAAAACTGCAGGCTCTTGTACTGCAAACTGCCATATGCCATGATAGGCACAAACCAGTGGTAACGGTACAGACATGCAATGTGTAAAAGACACTGATTTGCTCTGCAGCTCATTTTGGGGTGTAGATTCATAAGTGATTCAGCCCAACTGCAATGCACACACAGTGCAGCATGCCTTATGGCTAATAGGGCAGATTTACATGATGATTATGCTTGCAACAGTTGTATATATTGTAACACAACCATGAAATCCATTACAATCTTATCTAAGGAACAAGAAAAATGATCTTGGTGCTTCAGTGTTTTATCATTCTGTAGTATACAATCATCAGGCGAAATATTGTTTCCTTTGCCCCCTTAGTCTGTTGTGAGTCTTAGGCTACACCAAGACATGGTGTGTCTTGTCGCTCAGTCTGAGTGCCAACAGTCACAAAACACGAAGACTCAAGGGGCTCAGTAAGAGTCATCTGTTTTGTCTGTCTGTCTGGCATCTCAACGTACCTGTTTACTGCCACCTGCTTCGCCCAGCAGGATACACGTTCCAGGACACCAGATTGACACTTTGGAGGGGGTATGGGGTGTGAAGCATCATTACAAAAAGTTGATATCATGGAGACTTTGACGCTGTGCAATATAACAAACAGAACAGTAAGATTTCCCTCAGAAAAGAACTAATTAGAATATCTCAAACTGAACTGTAGCAGCTATACAGACACATACCATAAAGCAAACAAAAGGACGCAGTCACAGGCATGTGATATTATGAATTCAGTTCCTTGATGGTTGTGAGACCTAGTGTCCCTGAATGATGATCTCTTAATTCTGTTAATATTATTAGAAAAATGTTTTCACTTCACTGCCTACTCTATAAGGGGGAGGCTATATTGGTATAATTTGATGCTATTGGAGACATTTCTGCCAAAAAGCATCAGTTGTTTTCTTTCAGGAACCACCCCAAAACAAGATATGTATGTTTATTTATTTAACAAGAACAATGGACAGTCATTGACTGTCCCAGAAAGAGCTCAATAGCTAAATTGTATCAGCGGTCCCTGGGCAGGCAAATACCCATACGCACCATACGCTCAAGTGACAAAGCCTCTAGTGGCCGTAGTAATATTGCGTCTTGTCTGTCGGGAGCAAAGGAAGTCAGGTGACTTGCTTATAAAGCGACAAAGTCTACGTATAGGAGGTCAGTGGTTGATGGATAGGTCAATAAAACATACACTTTAATATGGTAGATATACATAGCTATTGATTTCTCGTTTTTAACCGACACTAACCACGACAATGAATGTCCCTTAATCTCAAAGTTACACATGATTTTCGGTAAAACTGCTGTGCACTGACTGTGCCATTGTTTTCCTATGGGGAGGGTGGTGGAGACAACTTGGAGGAAGCTCTACCCTTGGCGTAGTGCACCACCCAGAATTGCGCTGCGCTCAAAGTTCAAATGATTTCAACTTTGACCTTGTTCCCACCTACCTTTCAAAGCGCAACCAAAGCCAGAAGCAATGATGACGTATAGCCTACCTGCGCTGCGCTTTGCCTCTGTGCCTGTGCGAACCTGTTAAAACGAAGTAGTCGTTTTAACATGATCTTTCCCTAAAGGTTTCGTGCCTAAACCTAACCGAGGCTTAACCATAACACTTTATAAATGTGATGTATTTTACAACATGGACAAATTACGAATTTGGTTTAATTTGAAGGACTTGTTGGGATAACTGCACACATTGTCACACAGTCTCTATTGGAAGTCTTTCATATTCCTGCACTCATATGTACACTTCTGTAGCAGCAGAAGTAGTTGTGTCAGTTTTGAAAATAAAAACTAGAGAGAGAAGTTCACAACAGGTTTCAAGTTATGTAGCAACGTGTACATAGCAAAATAACGTAAAAAAGAGTTCTGGGAATTACATACCAGACCTTTCCTGGATTAATAACTGTAGAGACAAACAAACACAACCAGCCCAAATTATGCCCTTTACCCTGATGTGAAAAAGCCAGCTGTGGCCTGGTGTGGGAGAGAAGCAGGAAAGGGAGGCAATCATCCCCACACAGTCTAGAGATAGAGCATCGCAACAGCCTCCCAGGTCTACACCCCCTGTCTCCAGTCCAAGGACGGAGACAGACACACAGACGCAATGTTGCTTAAACACAAAGAGAGGGAGGCAGGCTAGTGTGCAACCTACTGTACACTCTGCCTCTCTCAATCACAAAGACACACACCTATCTGTCAGGTCATTAGAACTCACCTTGGAGCATGCCATTTGGATGAGTGAGGTGAGGGCGTTTCCTTTCTGCTGACCTGTCAGTTTGTGCTTTAACCGTCTTCTGTTTTCTCTGTTTTTCAAACATCCTAATTATTATTGGAAGCTTTGCCAGAAGGGAGGAAAAGTACACAATCTGCATATTTAGAGCTGCGAGTACTGAAGGAGTGAGTTACAGTGTTTCACAGGTGGCCATAACATCGACAAGTGTGAGGATATCTTGAATGTCTGTGGCAATGTTTGTTGAAGACAAATATGATTATTCCTTATGTTTAAGGCCACGTTTATGACGTTGAAATGTATTCTGAATCCAAAACTGCAAACTAAATGTACTGTAAAAGCAGTCTAACCTACCAACCACATCTTCTACGTTGCTACTTCTGAATGAATTTCAGTATTGTGTTGTGTTCCTTTGATTTGCGTGGTGTGAATATAGTGTCTGCGTGTTGGGTGGGTCGTGGGGTGAATGAGGACAACTCCTTATGGTGATAACGAGAAGGAGGCCAGCCTTGGCGGGACAGCCTCTGTCTGCCCTAAGGTAGTGTGTGTGTGTGTGTATGCATGTTTGTGTGTGTGTGCATGCATGTGTATGTGTGTGTATCAGCAGGAGAGCCCTCGGGCACTCTGGCACCTCCTAATTAAAACCAGTCAGGCTGCAGGGCAGGAGAGACAGATGCCTGTCATGACACACACACACACACACACACACACACACACACACACACACACACACACACAAGGTGGCGGACCACATTCAACCACATGCATACTCACAAATACACAAGTGTGATGCGTAGGTCAACTATTTTTGGACTCACACCCAATGTTATCCCACCCACTCGGGTATCACACAGGTAACTAATCTCTATCTGTACCAAATGACAAAAGAGAAGCCCTAAAATCAACACAGCAGTAACATAATTCATGTTAACAAGGGTGCTAATAATCCTAGACAAAGAACATGTTTACCTAAAGTACATGTATCCTTTTGCTACCTGACTGGTGTATATTCGAGTTTCATTAATGAATCCATTACTTATTTTCGTTGGTTAGGTTAAAACTAATTTGGCTAATTTGGGTTAAAAATCAGTGAATGAACTCTCAACCTGCTGGAGTATGGCCAACTTGTTCACCAGTGACATATACCAAGCGTGTCACACATACACACACACACACACACACACACACACACACACACACACACGCACATATACACACACACACACTCTCATGCAGTCGTGACCCATTGACACATCTCTCTTTCTCCCCAGCTTAGAATGAGACACAATTGTGCTGAATGTCTGTTACCTACAGAGTCTGTCACATTTTATCTCTGTTCCCCCATGTACAACCCAGAGCTGCAGGCGACCACATATAGTACTTAGCAGGCTAACTGCTGTTTGTCTGGGGTGGGTGGGTGGATCAAGGCATGCTGCTCTCCTTTCTCTTCCAGTGATTAGATAGCATAAGCAGGCCAGCTAGCCTAACCCACACACTCATGTCTCTAAAACCGCCATCCAGGCCTGCTTTCTCTCTCGCTGCCTCTCACACACAGGTGGGTGGACCCACTTATTCAACCCAGATCTTTCTTTTAGACATTATGAAATCATGCTCTCTTTTTCCCTTTTCTTCTTAGCTTCATCCAACACCCTGATGCTGAATGACATTCAACTTTGTCTTCTGCAGCTCTGTTCTACAAAGTAGAGCTTAATCTACTAGGTGATAATTTTGCCTAATTGCAAAGCTGAGAATCATATCTCTCTTTACTGTCCCTCGTCTGAGGCTAGGTGGGTTGCCAATGGACACAAAGGCCTATTTTCTATAATCTAGGTAACATTCAGGAAACACCTACATTGTAAAATGCTTCATTGCACAATACAAATTGTGGTTGCCGCTGACATTTTAGCTGTTGAACTCTATCACAAATAAATATTTTTCTGATGACTTTGACACTAGCTAGCGAACACAAAAAACACTGCAAGAGATATCCACTGTGATTTAGTAAAGAAAATGCCAAAGTAAGTGCTATTGTATTATAAGGAATTTATGAAATAATAGTTTAAAGGAAAAGTGATTTGTGAGGTAATTGTGTGAGGTTCCTGTAGCTGCTGGTGTGTTGCAATTAAGTAAGTATAAACTGATACATTAATAAAAATATACAAATGTCTAATATTACCAAAGTCAGGCTGTGGTTTCTCAAAACTGCTAAAGAGTTAGTTGGGGGCAGGATGTTGCTCCCAGGTGACGTACCTGGTGAAGTATGTGAATGTAATCAATCACGTCATTAAATAAAACTACTGACACGTGATGAAAAGGCAGGGACAGAGGGAGGAGAATTGAGCAAATGCAGAAATTGTTAATGAAAAGAAAGACTATAGCTTGAAAAGCAGAGAGATTGAGATTGAGCCGACCTCTGGGAGTGCGAGAGCCTGCCTCCCTGGCGGCTTTGTCGTTTGAGCCAGGCGCTGTGTTTCGTGAGGATCGCAAAAGTACACAAATCCCACAGAAGGAGCTTTTTTGGCAGGGCTCGGGCCTCCCACCCACGGCAGCCTCTTCAAGCCTCCTCCCATCCTCTATTCATCTGTGAGGGGCGGCTTACTCACCCAGCCCAACTCCACACACACGCACACAAAACCTGGACCTCAATCCAACGGAGGAGGGTGGACACGCACACATGCACACACAAACAGTTACTTGGCCATTGTATACATACAAACTTGCGTGCATTGCATTAACCTGAACAGCAGGGCATTTGAGACTAATTTCAAAGAACTAGATGGCTCTGTGTCATGGGGGGTTAAATCAGTTTGTGTATTGTTGTGTAAATGCTGTTACATAGGCATGCCCACACGCTGTCAGGTGGGAAGAAGGCGGGTGGACTCATTCACTCTGTCGCTCTAATAATGAACACATTGCACCATTTTGCAATTATTAAGCTACGTCTTCATTTATTTTACTGACACATTCAAGTGTTATCAATCAAATACTTTTGCACTTCCATCCACATTTACACACACTATAGGATGCATTTAAAGATAGATAGAAAAGATAATTTTCTTTATATTAAATATTGGCTTGTCATATACAGCATACCATAGGCGAGATTGTACAAACACAGAGAAGCACTGTAACAAAAGACCTGCAAGGAACAGGTTCAATCCTGGAGAGACAGCGGCAGACAGAGGGCTGTAGTCAGGAGGGTGTATGACGAGAGTAGGTGTGGTAGTGTTCTACACTTTATCCCCATCTAACCGCCACTGTGACAGGAAGAGAGCTCTGTAGCTTCTGCTTGTGTGTGTGTGTGTGTGTGTGTGTATGTGTGTGTGTGTGTGTGTGTGTGTGTTTGTGTTTCATTAATATTAATAACTTAATATAATATAGGCTGATAAAGGTTTCAGATGATAGCATGTCTCTTCTACACGTGTGAAGTATTTCAAGTCCTTTTAAAATAAAAGGAAAGTGCAGGTTTTCATTCAATTTTGTTGTTGTTTCTGCTGAAAGGCTGTGCTCAGGTCAAATTTGTACCTATTTTTAGACCACAACTGGGGACTAAAATGATTTACATGACCTGAAATTAGTTTAAATATAAGTTTTAATGTGTAGTCAGCAAACAGATCCTTTGAAATAAACCACTGATGCTCTAAGACAATATCATTTTCACTCAAAGGAAAAAGGAAAGGAAAAAGAGACTTTACAAATAGCTCGATCATTTTACTAACCATTCAAATATAATTTCTCAGATTGGAAGATGGAACAAGGCAATAGCTGGTACATGATCACCCTTTTATAATATTATAATACTCTTAAAGGTTAACATTTACTCATGTTATTTGGTGGTGGGGGGGGGTCACAGACAGGAAGAGTGAAATAATCTTGAATGTCACACCTCTGCCCCCACATGTGTTGCACCGAGAAGCTGAATCTGAAGTATAAAGTTAATCACTGACTGAACTAACTGAATTTCTCATTTGAAAATAAAAGTTAATTTCAAGATAGATTCCCGGACGACAGATGTCATCCCGTTTGTCAGATAGTTTAATACTGCCGTGCCAATTAAGAAATGTGACATGTACTACATTTAATCTTACAACCACTCAAGCAGCTTCTTGGTGACAGAATCGTGATGATAACGAAGACATATATAATTTAGAGATCTAGATAATGCACAATAAATCATTAGTTATACAAGCTGCTTCTGCGATAAGTAAAAGTACAGAACACACTGGAACAGATTTTAAAGACATGATATAATGATACCATGTCTTTAAATTCTGTTCCAGCTTTCGCTTGCTGTTATGTGAAGAGGTAGGCATTCATTGCGAGCACATCTGTTGCAAGACACACACAGGAAAGTTTTTGTACAGCACCAAGAATAGCTGAACATCCTTTTTTTTTACTCCATGTCCTATTATAAAAGGTTTGAGACGTGGAGCAATTTGCAACTTAAAATGGGAACACAGGGGAACCTGATTCTACAAAAGGTCAGACATCCTGATTCTTGCGCTCAGTAAGTAGCCGACAGTTCTTGCATGCTTTGAAATTTTGCCACAACACAGAAAATATGAACCTCTCATTATGATTGAAATGGTATAGTAAACGAAGAAGAGGAAAGAAGAAGAAAAAAACAAAAGAAAAGAAAGTAAAAGAGACAGTAAGATGTAACTGACCTTTTAAGAAGTGAAGTTTTGATTTCAGTTCCTCTCTCATTCACTCAGTCCCTGTCAGGAAACTCAAAACTGTCTCAGCACTGGCAAACTTGTGAAAGTGAGAGCAGGCGAGACGAGAGACTCAAATTTGCTCTGAAGGTGTGTCAGTGATTTTTGAGGAGTGAAAAGGTACCGTTCCACGAAACGGTTATCTAAGAAACACAACAAAACAAAAACTGCTACACCCACCAGCCTCAGCCAACACCCCTCCCTCCCACTAAACCAAAAGTATTTGGCAACGTTCCCTACAAAGTCCACCTGTGCTTAGGGGAGGGGAGTGACACGCACTCACACTCACTGGGCCAAGCCTGAAAACCTGCTTGCGAGCTTGGACTGGGTGGTATGGTTATGGCTGGGAACAGGCAGAGCTGAGCCTTGGGCCGGAGGACAGAGGGGGCGGACGGTTGAAAGGCTGCTGGTTGGACTGAACAGGGCCTGAAGGTCTGAAACCAGAGAAGAGGCTACAGAGCTGGGGCAAAGGCCAAGTCAGGAGCAAGGAAACACTAAGACTGGTAATAAAACAGCCAAATTGAGGCTGATGAACAACTGCCCTGAGATTTCAAACAAGGTAGAGGGACGAGTGGGGAAGAGGTTGTTGGAGTATAATGCAGGGTTGAACCAGTGGGTGGGTCTTTGCTTGAGCCAAACAGGAGCTAGAGGGGTTCATATCAGGTATTGAACAAAAGACATATCAGGGTAGAAATAAAAGTCGAAGAAAGGTTTTGTGATAGAGAGTGTATTTGGGCGTGTGCTTTACTGTACCAGCTCGTACATGGCAAGACGTAAGAACCATTGTGCTGCTATGAATCCCATAATGCAGCGTAATGGGAATATAATAAGAGGGTGTAATCAGTTATGTAAATGCCGCTGAAAGTGTCATATCAGGTGATACGAGAGCCATGTGGTCTAATAACTCAGACAAAAGGGATTTTGTGTCTTTTGGCCAATAAAGAAAATTACATAATAGTGAATATCTACTGTATTCTTTAGCAGTGTTAGCGTATAAAGGTGTTTTTTTTCTGTGTTAGAATTATGGAAAATGAATGCTTGTAAAATTTCATTCAAAGCATCTTTGATCAATATTTTAGAACAATGTATCAAATGAAAATGTGACAGAGGTGGAAAAGAAAAAGTAACAGCTGTAATTTTGCAGCATATCATACACATTGTTGTGCATCCGTTGTTGTACAATATATGAGAATGTGTTGCATTTCTCAAAATTTGTAAGTTTTTTTTTGGACAATTTCACGTATTTCTTTAGATGACAGCTGTACATTGTAAACTGAGTACCCCAGTAATAACAATCTATAAAATAAGAATGCATACAAGGCCTTAGCACCGGAGGTTTTAATCAAAGTTCACATAAACTCCAATCATAAATCTTTTTGAGATTCTTCTTCTCATACTGAACCTGCTTAGAACAACATGATGCTGTGGTTCACGGTCATTAACATACATTTGTTGGCAATGTTTACCACCCCGTTCATTACTGGGGCTTCTCAGAAACTTCAGCAAGAGGAGACTTACCAAGGGCAGTGCAGCTAATCAGAGGCAGACTTTTGAGAATTTTGAACTTCTCGCCAAATTAAAAGTTCATAATCTTGTGCCAATTCTGATTTTGTATAAACAAGTTTTCTCTACAGTAAGCTTTAATATTAACTCCGACAGTGATTTCTCTCATGGTTTTAAATTATGTCTCTGAATGTATTTGCAAACGTGGTGTTTTTTTTTCTTTTCTACATGACACTGGGGTCCAGTGTACAAGACTATACCTCTTTTGAATAAAATAAAGAAAAAGGCTTATAGTACACAGAGCAACAACTCTTACTCCCAGTTACACCCACATGCTTCTGTTGCTTTCATCCTGCCACCTGCGGAGTGGGTGTGACCATCCAATCCACTAAATCTGTCAGATAGACCTGTTTCTGCTTGCGGGCAATGTTTTGGGTAATGGAATCTGGTTTATGAATAGCTTTTGTTGTGTTGCATGATTTTGGTTTAGGCTGTAGGCTCTTCTCCTCTCCCCACACAAAGATAGAAAATATAAAAAAAAATTTAAATTAAATATAGTTATATGAACAATCATTAAATGGTGGTAATTTGCTGTGCTCCAACAGAGACATGTTAAAGGTAAATTCATGATGCTCATAGATTAAAAGCTGAAAAAAAAACATGTTTTAATGTTATTTTGACTAAGATCGGTGAAGTTCTGTCCTGTTCTTTTTTTATTTCTTAGAATAAAATAGTTAATTCCTCTGGCATCCTGGGCGGCCTCTAGCACACCCGGTAGGAGCGTCCGCCCCATGTTGGCCGAGTCCTGCAGCGGCCTGGGTTTGAATCCGACCTGCGGCACTTTGCTGCGTGTCGTCCCCCATCTCTCTCCCCCATTCATGTCTATCCACTGTCAACAAAGGGAAAAGCCCCCCAAAAATAACCTTTAAAAAAAAAAGTGTTATCATGTTAAATAGCATACATCACAGTTTCTCACATATCATAAAGAAAAATGTCACAAAGAAACGTATAAATATGGTGCTAAATTTGTCAACAGGAAGTATAGAAAAAGGTCAAACAAAACACAGAGAAGCATGACACAAACATGACTAAAATTGTGTTGATAATGAGGGTGAGTTACCTTGAAATGTGAAGTAATTTTAATACATGTAACAAACCAACCATTGTGTCATTATGATACTATTTTTAAACCATATAAATTGCTATAAAGCTGTAAAGCCACTGTTTTTATTGCAGCTAACAATTATTTTGATTAGTTATCAGATCAGTTCAGTTGTTTGATCTATAAAACGTAAGAAAATTGTGAAAAATGTCAATCGGGGGTTTCAAGAGTTTAAGATGATGTCCTTAAATGTCTTGTTTTGTTCAGAACTCAAAGATATTCAGTTTACTGACAGGTGAGTTTAGAAAACTAGAAAATCTTTACATTTAAGAAGCTTTTTAAAAAATGACTCAAACTGATTAATCCATAATCAAAATAGTTGCTGATTAATTTAATACAACAACAAACCAATAATCTTTGCAGCTCTACTTTTATCCACAGATTAATTGATTGACATATTGTCAGAGCAGAAAAGGAAAAAGGAAAAGGAACAAAGCAACAAATCAACATCCTAAACCCCACTACCACAAAACATGATCAGTTTGTAATTACTTTAAAGGTCCCATGGAATGATATAGTCTATTTTTCTTCTATCGGCTACATGTTACATAAACAGTGTGTCCACCCTCTTTCTGTTAGAAGTGAAAATTGATCCATCAAGGTAACTAGAACTAGATGCAATAGCGTGGGTCAGAGGTGTGTAGGTGTGTGTGTGTGTGGGAGGTGTCAGTTTGCAACAACATCTCTAATGTTATCGGCAGCTCTCTTTGCTTTTAAAGGTTCAAACACATGTGGCCTGACACCCGAGATACAAACATCTACCACCTTTTTGACCTCTTAAACCTCCTCTGTGAGTTGGGGTGTATAAATTGAATGATCCTCAATAGTTGTCAGTGTCCAGTTTTTTGCCTTTTCCTTGCCTGGTATTACAGGCTAAGTCCCGCCATGGCAATGAATTCCATGCAGAAACTCCACCAGACATTTAAGTGACCTAAATGATCATTCTAGGGTCACCCGTTACCTTCTGGGGGACCCAGGCAAAACAAATTATTTGGCGTTGCTCTTTCTCATCATGCGGTTATCAGACTACCCGGATTTACTTTATTTGGATATTAGATAGGTGTAGGATTTGGTTGCCCCTTTTGAAGGTGAGCTAAATATCCAAAATAACCATTTTTAGTATCAGCAGATGGTAAACACCCAGGGGTGTGAGTGTTTGGGACGAGGTGGGATTAGTAAGGACAGGTATATACGTTGGTTTAGGGGGCCAACACAGCATTACTCATCACCTATATTTAAAACATCTAACCAAGAAACCTTCCTATAGATGCAACCATAAATCGGCCACTATGACGATCATAGAACCAGTTTAACTTTCCCTATTTTTTAACTTTTTTAACAGTTTAACTTTCCCTAACTTTTCCCTAACAGAAATAGGAAGGAAGCCAGCGTTACAGCGTAGAAAGAGGTGAAGACAGAGAAAGGGAAAGACAAATATAAAAGAGAGATTTAAAGAGCTCAACTGATAAACAGTCTACACGGGACTGATTTACTGAGATGAACAGAAAGTTGCAGAAGGGTGCACAGATTCTTCATCTTACTACTACACCTTCCTGTTTGCTGTTTTGCACTTAATAGGCAAACTTGAATTTCAAGTCTTCGAGTTCCCTGACCTTGAGGGACGTTAACTACAATTCAACTAAACTCCTTATTAACTCATCATGTGTTCAAATGAAAGAAACTTTAAAGGTAGTATTGGAACTTTTGCTCAATAGGTGTGCTGAGTGGCATCAGTCTTCTCATCTAACTCTCAACAAGAAAGCAAATGAGTATATTTCTGAAAATGTCAAACTGTTAAGTTCAAATAATCAACAGTACATCAGGCTGTTGTATGTTCTTGTGCTTCTGCCACTAATTATACCCGCTGGCATTGAACTGCATGAAACCGGTTTTATAAAGTCTATGCATATAACACACATTCATAGCCAGCTGTAAAGGAGCTGCAAAGAGGCTACATATTTCCCATATGATGACTTGGGCATGTTTAAAAACTACCTAATATGAAATTGTACAATCAGTCACAACTGGAATGTGTCATTTATTTAAAGGTGTCCACCCCATGTCCAAGTTGTCAAAGTATTGCCAAATCGGTCTCAGAGTAACCTTAGCCAAAGTCAGAGTGGATGTTACTGTCCTTGGGAATTCAGCTCATACTTGACTATGAACTGGGGTCTCTTCATCAGTATGCACCAGCTGAAGTTAGACAACTTTACTGAAAACATCAACTACTGGAACATAGCCTTCCACATTTCCTGTTTTAAAGGAATAGATATTTGGCAGCTCCTCTGTTTACTTGTGTTGGACTCCTCACTTGGTCAGTCTGCCATTTCCACTTTCTCTGTTCCTCTGAAAACGCTTTCCTAGCTTTCTGCTCCTTTTTGCCGCCTCAGCCATGACGACAGCGTGAAAAACTCCATCGCTACATCGTTAGCTGGTTCCTGAATGGGTGTATCTGTGCAGTGCCGTGAAGCAATTTGTTACATTGCGAGACCTGATATAACGCAATGCCACCGGTCGAAAGTTGCAAGGGTCATTTTTCTGCTAACAGGCCCTAGGGGGAAGCGAGACGACCACCATTCAACTCAAAAAAGTTATATAACCCTTCCAATGAGTCCAAAGCTGTTCAGTTAAGGTAAATTGAGCTAAAAAAAACTAGGATAGTTCCCCTTTAATCAATGCTGTTAAGACTATGTGACGGAGGGAGGTAATAAGCAACCTGATCTTGTTCCAACAGGACTGTGAGTTGCAATTACCTTTTAAACCAGTTGGATAACATTGGAACCAGCATGAATAAATGGTTAGAACTGGTGCTTCTTCATTTCAATGTTTCAATATGATGACACTATATTAGGGATTCTCTCTCTCCTGGTTTGACTTGTGCAACAGAAAGATAATTATCTTTATCTTTATAATGTCTAGGTACAACTGTAGCTTTTTTGTCTCTACATCATTGTAGGGCTAGGCAGGAAATTAAGGCATTTCCATCCATTAGGCTATAATTCTATCAACCTTGGCAAAAGATAATGTTCATGTTCATCTTAACAGGACTGTATCTACTCTCTTAACATTTCTATTATATATACAGCCCTTAGAACAGAGACTAAAAAAATAATGGCAGTAAAATGCTGGATTTGTGGCTTCTTTATCCTCCAGCTCATGGACTGAGAGTGGTATGCTTCTCTATCTTTGGTGCGGATTACCATTTGCTGTACCAAAGCCTTCATATAAAATCTGACACTGCACTGGCAACCCTCCACACAATGACTGCATATATCCTGCCAAGCACACCAAATGTAGCAAATGCAGATACATTTCACAACAAAATACAACAGTATTTACTGCAGGCTTACTTTAATAAAGAAGCTTAGACATTTAACTTTGGAAGCATTTGTATCTATTCTCATCTCAGGCAGGATTTATCTCTTTTTAGGAATGTCTTTTCTGCTTAATCAAAATATTAGTAGAATATAAACAAGTCTAAGAGTCTGCATCCATGCTAGCAGCTCTGTGAGGTTGCACACTAAATGCTAACAACAGCATGTTTAAATCGTAGGGGTGTAATGATATAAAAAATGCACGGTTTAGGAGTCATGGTTCTGTGCGTGTTTAGTTCAACTAAATTCATATGAATAAGTTTCTTTTGATTTATTATTGAACAAACAATAGTGTACTATGAGCTCTTTAAGATAAGACTGTGCCTGACCATGAAGAGCTTTGTGGGTGAGACGAAGGATTTTAAATTCTATTCTGGATTTTACAGGAAGCCAATGCAGCAAAGCTAAAACAGGAGAGATGTGGTCTCTTCCTGGTTCCTGTCAGAACACGTGCTGCAGCGTTCTGGATCAGCTGAAGAGTCTTTGTGGACTTTTTCGAGCATCCTGATAATAAAGAATTGCAATAATCCAGCCTAGAAGTAATAAATGCATGGACTAGCTTTTTTGCATCATTTTTAGACAGGATATTCCTGATTTTTGCAATATTACGTTGGTAAAAAAAAGGCGGTCTTTGAAATTTGCTTACTGTGAGAATTAACGACATGTCCTGATCAACGATAACGCCAAGATTCCTCACAGTGGTGCTGGAGGCCAGGGTGATCCCATCCACAGTTACTATCTCTTTGGATAATGTGTCACGGAGGTGACGCAGAACAATAACTTCAGTTTTATCTGAGTTTAACTAAGAGGCAGGTTGATGGTTTAGATAAAGAAATAATTGAATTAAATTGATAAAGATTAAGTGAACCAAAGCAGTCCAAACACACATCTGGTTTTACAGCTGTTTCTAAGGTTCCTGAGTTTAGAGATAAGTCGGTGCCAGTTAAAGGCAGGTCTTAGTGAATTTTGTTTCTATTAGTTATAATTTTATCATTAAGAAGCTCATAAAGTCGTTACTACTAAGAGCTACGGGAATACTTGGCTCAGTAGAGCTGTGATCTTCCTTCAGTCTGGCTACAGTGCTGAAAGAAACCAGGGGTTGTTCCTATTTTCCTCTATTAATGATGAGTAGTACGCTGCTCTGGTATTTTGGAGGGCCTTCCTATAAGTTTTAAGACTATCTTGCCAAATTAAACGAGAATTTTCCAGTTTGGTGGAACGCCAAATCTTCTCAATTTGCTTTAATTTGCGAGTTTCAGTGTTATACCATGGAGCTAACTGTCTTGGTTTTATTATCTTCTTTTTTAGAGGGGCAACAGAGTTGAGTGTCATTCGCAGCGAGGCTGCTGCACTATCAACAAAATTATCGATTTGGGAGGGACTGAAATTAGCATAGAGTCCTCCGTTACTTTGTGACTTGGTAATGAATTAAGAGCTGATGGAATCACATCCTTAAATTAAGCTACAGTGCTATCAGATAGACATCTTGTATAGAAGTTGTTGCCTTATGGCGTGTAGTTCAGCAGTATAAACTCAACAGTTATCAAACATTGGTCAGATGAATAAAGGGACTCTGTGGGAACACTATTAAATGTTCAATTTCAA
>NC_045748.1:16330068-16330299 GCF_008692095.1 Etheostoma spectabile | reverse complement strand
TATGCCAGAACAAGATCGAGGGTGTGGTTTAAACTGTGAGTCAGTTTACGAAAACTTTGAGAGAAGCCAATAGAATCTGATAGAGAGATAAACGCAGTACCAAGGCTATCATTTTCATCGTCCAAATGAATATTAAAATCCCCAACAATAAGATGTGTCTGTTTTAGGGACTAAAGTTGACAATAACTGCAAATTCAGATAAGAATTCAGAGTATGGACCAGGTGCTCGGT
>NC_045748.1:16329793-16330058 GCF_008692095.1 Etheostoma spectabile | reverse complement strand
TAACAAATATAATTGGTTGCAGTGATTTCCAACTTGGGTGTGTAAGACAAAGAACAAGACTTTCAAATGAGTTATAATTTAGTTTAGGTTAAGAGCTGATTAGTAGGCTAGAATTGAAGATAGTTGCAACTCCACCTCCTCGGCCTGTGCCTTGTGAGTATTAATAATTATTATATAATTGATAAGTACTATTAATGTGAGTATTAATATGACTGGGAGGGGTGGATTCATTTAAACATATTCTCCATCACCCAGCCAGGTTTCA
>NC_045748.1:16329717-16329783 GCF_008692095.1 Etheostoma spectabile | reverse complement strand
ATAAATCAATATTAAAATCTGATATTAACTCATTTTCTAGTACACCTTTAGAAGAGAGAGATCTGA
>NC_045748.1:16328954-16329707 GCF_008692095.1 Etheostoma spectabile | reverse complement strand
TCCACATTTAATTCTCCTATTCTTTTGCACTCTAGCACTTGTGGTTTTAAGTGTTATGAGGTTTTCATGCACAGCTCCTCTTCTGTTTAGCTTTGATTTAAATAATTTTGATGGTCGGGGGGCAGACACCGTCACTATGGGGTTTAGACTAGGTAACTCCTGGATTGGAGGAGCAGAGAAGTGTGTTAGACTGCAACTCTACGTAGGGTTTCGGGTGGGTAACTGCTGAAATAGAAGGGTAGGGAAGTGCGTTAGACTGCGACTCTGCCTCCTGGTCCCAACTCTGGATTGTCAAGTATTAGGTTCACTAATAAACTTTTGTAGATTTGTAGAAATGAGAGCTGCTCCATCCCAAGTGGGATAAAGGCCGTCTATCCGAATTAGACCAGGTCTTCCCCAGCAAGTCTGCCAGTGATCTACAAAGCCCACATCATTATCTGGACACCACCTTGATTGCCAGAGGCAAAATGATGACATGAGGCTATACATGTCATCACTGGTTAGATTTGGCAGGGGTCCAAAAAAAAATATGGTGTCCGACATTGACTTTGCGTATGTACACACCAATTCCACATTAATCTTATTGACCTCTGTTTGGCGTAACGGGAGTCATTAACGCCGACGTGAATGACAATCTCACTGTATTTACATTTATCCTTAGCCAGCAGATTCAAATAAGACTCAATGTCGCCCACTCTGGCCCCCGGGATGCACTTAAGTATGGCCGCTGGCTTTGCTAACTTCACGTTTCTC
>NC_045748.1:16327251-16328944 GCF_008692095.1 Etheostoma spectabile | reverse complement strand
TGCCGATAATCAGAGTTGGTTTCTCAGCAGGTGTGTCGCTGAGTGGGGAAAATCTGTTAGAAACGTGCACGGGCTTGTGGTGGATCATGGGCTTTGAAAGTTTACGACTATTTCTGCTTCGGACAGTCACCCAGCCACCCTTTCCTGGCTGCTCAGGAGTTGCGGGGGACGGCTAGCAGAAGCTAACTCAGGCTTGGGCCGGCCCGCACCGACTATTGGTGGCTATAGCTACAGTAACTAACGACTGATCTATCATGGTGCGGGTCCGGACTTCTAACTCACCAAGCCTCTCCTCCATGTCTACAAATAAACTACAGTTGTTACAAATACCATTATTGCTTAAGGAGGCAGAGGAGTAACTAAACATCTCACACACACCAAGCAAGAGAAAGTAAGAGAAGGAGAGAGAGATGACATGGCTAACTGCTAAGCTAATGTTGCTAACAGCTAAGCTAAAGTATGGCAGTTAATTAATGGTAGTTAATGGTAGTTTTTCCATTAATGGTACCTGCTCGACTCGGCCATGGTGCCCCTTCCTCCTTTTTCCATTGCAGATAAGTACCACCTCATGTGTGAGGCGAGCTGTGGCTGGTCGTCATAGCAGGAAACTGCTACACACACACAGAACGTCAAAGGTGTGTTGTTTTTGATTCTCGGCATGTGGCCGTTGCCACAGCCAAAAGACAAATTTTGTTTCAAAAAAAGCTGGAGGCAGCAAAAGCAACAACTCCTGGCTAAACTATCAAAACACGGCAGATTTGTTCAGAACACCCCTGTCTGTCTCTATTAATGATGACACAGTGAGTAGTGACTATTCTCGCCGACCATCCAGCAGTCTGCAGGTTTTCACGTCAGCTTTTGGTATCACCTCAGCTTGCTTGGAACCTCAACTGAGGAAGTACTAAAAAAAGGGACTTTTTTGAAAATGAAAACTAAAGAAGGCGAGTAGTGTCGAGGCAAGTCGAGGTTGGTACCATGCAGTGTAAAAACACCATTAACATGCTAACACATGCAATTTTCCTCTAAGCACAAATTATATCTGAGGCTAATAGGAATATCATTAGTAATACTGGATGATAACCCATACAATAATCCTAACAATTCACTTGAAACGGCCAATGTTAACCTATGAATAGCATATAATAAATAATGAATGTCAGGGGATCACCAGATTTCATTGTATTGTCAAATATTTCTGTCAGTCAAAATTATCCAACTTATGTTAAACTATGAAAACATCAACATGTAATTAGCGAACAAGTGGGAGAAAGCAAGAGAAAGAGAATGACACAAAGGAAGTAGAAAAAGGCGGAGAAGAGCTTGTGTGAACCAGTCTTGCCACTTCAGGGGCGTAGCACTGGTGCTGCTTTTGTGAGAACCGTCGGCACTGCCCATCTCTCAACCCCCTCCACCCGTCTTTCACCATATCCATTCCTACTTCCCCCACATCTTTTCCTCTCCCTCTCTCTTTCTCTCTGCGTCCCTCCATCCCCTCCCTCTCTTCCAGCCAGCTCCACCACAAAGCCCCACCCACAGCATGAGAAGCCAGGGAGAGGAATATGATCTAACCATACTCCCAGAGATATTACCTCAGCATTCACCCCCTACACACACAAACATACACTCCTACCTTCCCCTCTGTCATACCCATACACTCCAACCCCCCCCCCCCCCCCCCCCCCCCCCCCCCCCC
>NC_045748.1:16309068-16327241 GCF_008692095.1 Etheostoma spectabile | reverse complement strand
CCCTTGCCTTGCTCCCCCTGATTTCCTCCTCTTCCTCCACTCCCTACAACACTGCTGCCAGGCCGTTATGTTTTTCTTAGCCTCTCCTACACAGTTTTCACACAGCATCCCTCTCCCTCAACATACAGTAACATCCCACACACCCTGGGCCCAGCTGACCCACTGAGAGAGGAGGTGGGAGAGCTTTGGGTGGGCAATAACGCCATCATTGAGTGACAGGCAGTGTTTAGCTGCTGTGTAGCTTTTTCACTAAATAGACTACTGATGAAGATTTTTAATCAGCAGGAAATGTGAACAAGATTTCATGCTTGTTCACTTGCCTTTCAATGAAAAAAAAAGTGTCTTTTCCAGGTTTCAATCCCTCTGGTTGTTTTTGCTCTGCTTATTGCGTGCTGTTTTTGCAGCAGTCTCGTTGACGCCATGATGATGTGGGGTTGACAGGATGTGGTATAGGATTCATTCCTCTCCACAGAGAGACAGACAGCTTTAAAGGTTAAGGTGTTGTGGTTTTCTCAATAGGGTCCTTTTCATTGCAACAGTATCCATCTGTGGGTCTCAGCAGATACAATACATTGTCTGGGATCTCTGAATGTCTGTTTGACATTTGTGCCAATTCATCTTGTTGATGTAGATATTTTTCACAAGAGAAGTAAAAATGTTAACCTGCTGGTGGCGCTAAAGTAATAGTCACAATGGATATCTTCTACAAATGTTATGGCTGTATTCTGCCTCTCTGTCCCGTTCCTTGCTATTCTCTACCTGTCCGCCTGCCCTCAGACTTTTCTACCTACTCTAGTCTCCTGTTTCTCTCACCCACCTTCTCACCTGTTTCCACTTTTCCTCATCACCCCTGCAGAATACAAAAGACCAAGTTCCACCCCTGCAAGATTGTCATGTTGCTTTCTTGCTTTCTTGTGTTTTTTGTTTTTGTGCTTCTGTTACCTGAACCTTGACCTGTACCTGTCAGCCTGCATGTAAGTCTACATAACTTCACTTTGGCATTACATCATTGAACTGATCTTGTCCGCCTGCTTTGTAAATGTACTGCATTTACACAATGTCTTTCTACTTTATTGGACAAAGATCCTTACAATTTGCCTGTAATTCACCCCTTTACACAAACATTCATGCAGCTGCCATTAATTGGGAGCAACGGGGTTCTGTGTCTTGCTCAAGGACGCTTGAATATGCTGTGCCAGAGATCGAGCCGCCAACCTTTGTCTGTGTTTGGGACTAATCCTACATTCCCTGAGTCATGACACTGGCAATCCATCCAACTTCTATCCATAGCCCCACACTTTAAAATAAAATTCAGTTTGTATCTAGCTACACAAAAGATTGTATGGTTTCAAGTAAACTGAAACTAATTGAAATGTCACAAATCTGCATTTCTTCTTCTACTGACATATGTTGTCAACTACATTGTCAACATTGAGTGGTAACATACCACATCTTATGGAGTTGTCTAATGTTGTAGAACATTTTCCTATTATGTAGTACACAGTGCTGGTTCATCAGAGGTCAAAATCCAACTCAGCTGTTTAATTAACCACTGACCAAAAACTACAGTCAGGAGTGATGTATTAAAATTATTTCTATTTAGATTATAAAAAATGTGATATTTGGCTCTCCAAACAAAAGTGTATGGTGTTGACCTTGGATCCACGCAGCAGCCCATTTGAGAAGCTGATTTCATCAACTCATTATTCTAAAGTGAGAGAACAAAAACAAAAGTCATTATTTTTATTTGTTTCAATGTTTTGTCATTTTAAATCCTCTTTTTTCCTGATCATCTATTCCCCCAATATTTAAATTTGGTTTTGCACGTATTTGGTGTTTGTGATAGGGTTAGTCACTATAGTCACACATTCTTTACCTAGAATACTCTGAATGTACTGTACATACTGTAGGTAGGGCAACCTCAGGTTCTAGGGGAATGTAACAAAGAGAGAGAGAGAGAAAGAGAGAGGGAGAGGGAGAGAGAGAGAGGAGATACAGCACTCTATAGTGATATAGTGTTTAATTTTCAAGATTGAGCCAGACATGTGGGACAATATAAAAGTATATGCAGTGAATGATAATAATCCCCCTGGTCTATCCATATCCACATAACCATTATAGCCAACAGAGAGGAGAGGGCGCTGGTCAGTAGAGGATTGTGGGTTTTGCAGTTCAGAGCAGCTAAAATAGCCTTGCGTCTGGTGGAGCATCTGACTACAGGGACCAGAGGAGCTCTGGCAGAGATCTGGCACGGATGATGAAACCACATGCCGACACAAATGACTGGCCTCGATGCCTTTCATCTCGACAGGGAATCAGAGGCCCTGGTCAGAAACAAGCAGGCCATTAGAGGCCACAAAAGCACACGTTACAGGTGTCAAGCCATGCTAGTGAGAAAGAAAAACACACACTACTGAAATGACAGGAAATGTTTTATTTAAACATCTTCAGGGTAGTTTTATTGGGCGATACTTTGCCTGAGTTGTCCTCAGTTCATCAAATGGGAGTCCACAAATGAAAAGGATTTCATTGCGAAATTTCAAATTTTGATTATCTGGATTAGATATGCTGAGAATGAAGGCCGTTATACAAGGCATAGTTCAACATTTACACACGTATTTGTTTTCCTGTTGATGAGAAAAATAATTTTGTCTTTAGAATTAAGGTTGGAAAAAAAATACTCAGTGCTGAAACATGACCTCAGTTAGTAAAACTTTTTAAGTTTAAAGTTATCACCTTTAAATTTTCCCTGACAGTGTGTGGTTACTGTCACCAGCTATGGAAGCCAGTGTTTATTGTATTGGTTTAAGTGCAGAGTTAAACAGGACTAACAACTGATAAAGAGGCAAATTTGTGTGCAACATGGGAACGTTGTTTGACTTGTGTGCACACCTGCAGGTGTTTGTGCTTCTGGCATGAGCACGTTCTTTTGCATGTGCTGGAGCCCCCTCACTGGGCGGCAACAGGGCTGAGGTAACATCACACGCTTCTTTCTTTTTTCCCTTTTTTTCTGATAAAATATATATAGCTGAAAGTAAAAAGCTCTCATAACTACTGTGGTTTTTATTGTTGCCAGGTCAACCTGCCCACTCTACACTCGACGGCACTGGGATGGGATGGGTTGAGCAGGGGAAGAGGTGAGAGAGGAGAAGTGGTGAAGATAAAAAACAATACGGGGGGAAATGATGGCAGGCAGGTGGTCTAAGGGAGAGGGAGGAAAGATTGGGATGAAGAGGGATGATGTGATGGGTGCAATGACCCCTGATGAAGAGGAGAAATAGAAGGGGGAAAGAGACTCAAACAGAGGAAGAGAATCAAAAGAGGAGACAATTGATGTTGATGAAGAAGAGACAGAGCATGATAAAAGTTGAGGGAAGATGGATGACGATTAGTTCCTTTTGTTCTTTAACCCTAGCACTTCACTCTGAACTGTAACTGTCAGACAGCGCTGTCCTGGCATACCCTCTATCCACTTATTTTACATGAGATAAAATGTGTGCGTGTGTGTGTGTGTGTGTGCGTGCGTGTGCGTGTGTGCGTGTGTGTGTGTGTGTATGTGTGTGTAGTTGCCCCAGCCTGCCAGCTGCCAGTGTGTAGCACTCAATCCAGCAAAGGCGAAGCCTAATTACAGACGCATGGCTACAGATTTAGCCGGCATGCTAACCATAACGGAGGAGCCAGCAGGGAGGGGATCGCTTGGAAAAGTCACGGCTGGACGGGAGCTTCACAAGAGCGGACCACAGGGACAAGGGAGGGGGGGTACTCTATTTCAGGATCTGCAGCTCTCATTATTTATCACAGTACAAGTCTCGGCAAAAAGGAAGCAACCTACAATTGACTGCACACATTGGCGCAAATGGCAGAAGCTGAGCTAACCCCCAACCCTCCCACGCCCTCGTACTCAAGTCATGTATGTTGCTATCTACAAACATGCAGCATTTCCCTCATATTTGTGCTCCAACATTGCCATAACTTTAACGCACTTGTCTCCACCAATGTAACAGCTAGTTTGGGCAGGGTGACACAGAAAGCATAATAGGCTACTCATTACAGGGATGGATTCCTCTCGTGTCTAGCATATACTAAGCGAGATGGAAAGTTTTCCAGGTTGTCAAGCTAAAACTCTCCATGCAAGTGTGTATGTATGTGACTGTGTGTGTGTGTGTGTGTGTGTGTGTGTGTGTGTGTGACGGACAGTTTGTGAAACCAGGGAGGGTTGGCAGTTAAACTCTGAGCTCACCCACGACTCTACCACTTCCACCCACAGTGTCCTCTATACAGCTGCTCTCACTGAGCCAAACTCACACTTCATCCTCATCCCTCTCTCTTTTTCTCTTTGTGCTTCTCTCTATCGCGCTTTCCCTCCCCTCATCCATCCATCCATCTATCAATTCATCCATCTTTTTTTAATTTTACTCCCTTCCCTACATCTAAACTTTCCTTCTCCTTCCCTCCATCTGTCTCTATTTTTCTCTGTTGCTACCCTCTACCCACCTCTTTCAGCATGTTCCTTTTTATGCAATCTCTTACCATTGGCAAGTATTTGGCTTACTATTTCAAACTTTAGGACTTTGACAGAGCCTATCCCTGTACACACTCTCAGTGTAGAAAGAATTAAATTCTACAGCACACATGGATCATTGTGTACATATGTTGTGCAGCATGTTAATACACTGAGCTTAACACACACTTTGTATAGCGTCCTTATTCACCAACTTGCAACATGGTGTCACATAGATTTGGACCCAAAAGTGAGCTTGAGGGTCTACACACTGTATGTCTACTTAAACATGCCAGCTTACACTGAGAGGATGTGAAGACTGGGGGGGTCACAGAATAAAGTTGGATGGGGTAAAGGTTTGGTGTCTGCAGAGGCAAAGTCACAGTTACATTCAGTCTGAATTAGTGTACAAAGTTACTGTATTTTGAAGACAATAACTCCATAAAAATCATATTTAGCATCAACTTCAATTACCGTATACCTATCCCATCAGCCATTTGTACGAAAAGATGATTCAGCGAGGAAAAGTCATCCACAAGAACAGAGGAGTTGACTCATAAACAGCTCATACAGTCCTCAAAACCAGCTCAGTGTTTGTGCTCTGTTTATCAGGGATCAGTTAACCAGAAGTCACACAGTGTTACACCAGCCGTCTTTCATTGACGAAAAGAGGAAACTTGCTCTTAGAGTTGCAAACATTTTCTCTGAGACTCCCCTGAACTCGATCTGCTGACGCAGCTTTAACACTTCCCATCAGCATTATATTAAATGAAGTAACAGCTTGTCCTCCTGAAGCTGCTCAACAGAATTGGCAAAATTGGCTCTTTTTTAGATATGGCAAGGACAATTGTGGGGATAGTGGTGGGTGCCAATTTTGTTGTGTGCCCTTAAAGCAATTTTCATCATTTAAAAATAGGCTTAGCTTCCCTTCAACCGGGACACACATAAACACATGCAGACACACTGAGGCTTAAAGGTTCACATGGTGTCTAATGGTTTTGTGCTTTGCAGCTCGCAAGTAAAAATGCTAGAAAATGTTGCCTTACCAAAGTGCAGAAGGTTTTGGCCATTACTGCATTAGACCGATATTGTTTCTTAATAAACAGGATGCAGGTTTGCATCTTATATACTGTAACAACTTCATTGTCAAAGTATGGTTTGTGTTGCATACTCTGTTGGACTACATCACACAGATAAGTACAGGTTGTTTACTTCACAGTGATGGAAGAATCTTTTAAAATAAATAAAGTCCAGTAAAGCAATATAAAAAACTCCATTACAAGAAAAAGCACTGCATTAAATAGATTGTTATTATGAATTCAACAATGTGTAAACTCCATATGTAGAGATGCATATTGGATTCATACTCAACACAGTTGAGCCCTTTTGGCTTAAATGAATAGCTGAATTTGTTATGTTGCATTCCTGATAAAAATGATGTACTTTTTGTACTTTTATCATTGTAACTTTAAAGGTCCAATGTATAGGAATTTCTCCCATCTAGCATTGAGATTGTATATTGCAATCAACACTCTCGCACCACGCAGTTCCAATTACGTTTTGAGTACATGCATGAGGCGGGGTGGCAATCGTAAGAGTCAGGAATTTCCCGGTGGGCCGGTAGTGTTTGGTGGGCCCTGTCCGCTCTGGCCGCTGCTGCCCGCTGGTCTAACTAACCTCCACGGTGGGCTGCAGCAGCCTCTTATTTCCGAACATTCATCTCTTCCCCGCCCCCCGAGGTGCCGGTGATTTACAAAATTTCCTGGTAGATTTTTTTTGTCCCACTCCGCCGCAGAATATATTAAGATAACGTGTGGCCCTCCATGTTTCCTTCTTCAATGTTGCCAGGGCTGGGAAGCTACGATATCCATTAGCAGCATTAGCAGCACCTGTGAGTTTATCAAGTGACAGCAAAAACGTGAAAGGCAGAGTAGTATATCCTGTATGTCCCTTTCCGACTAAGGTATTTCAGGATGGCGCACGACTATGGAGCGTCTACCCCAGTTCATGCAAGCGCAAATGTAAAATTTCAGGCCAATAGGAATGCTTGAAATTGATGGTTTTGGTCAATATTTATGAAAAAGGACAAGTTTGTGAAGGAAAATACAGATTTTGACAATGAACAACTACAAAAGTTACACGCTGGACCTTTAAGACGTATCCGTGTACTTCTGTTCCTATGGCCCCGCCCACTTTTGGATCCACTATCCTATAGATATGAAATCCTGCAAATCAGTCTGTGTGCTGCAGTTCTCTTCTTTTCCCTTGGAAATGTTGTCTTTGAGCTGAGAGGCGCCTGATTCTGCTGCATACTGATGGGAAAATGCACAGAGAACCCTGTTTCAATGTGTAAGCAGCATTTAACTTTAAGCTGGATAAGGTGGAGTTTTTAACTTACTCTAGTTACTTTCCACAACTCATAGAGTACTCCACCTACAAGTGAAGATAGTAAGACAAAATACTAATTCCATGCAAATGAACGTTCTCTATGTATATTTTTATATGCATCAAACCAATCAATCATTGTAATTTCCCCTTGCAGAATTAATAGAGTATATTATTATTATTATTATTATTATTATTATTATTATTATTATTATTATTATTATTATATTACTGTTTGTCATGTATACTTTGAAGTAACTTGTAGACCTGACTGGTACTGTACACACATGGCTGTGTTGATCTCTCATTAATTCAGTAAAAGAAACAAGTAAGAGGAACTGCAAGGAGTCGTATGCAAATTTTAAATGAAGGGTTTTATTTTTAAATGTATTAGTCCACAAACACACACAGCCTTCTTAGATTTGTCTTCTTTGTCTACTTTTCTTAGATCCAGGTGGTGCAAATATGAAGCTATGATATGATATACATTTTTTTAGGATATATTTTTAGATATAAAACTAAAACTTGAAGATAATGAAGATAAGTCTAACCCCAAATCTCACCTTGACAAGCAACGCCCACCACTGGTTTGAGTTCTACCATGTCAGCAGTGCAGTATGGGAAATGAGGAGTGGGTGGGTGTGTGTGACCCGGCGACCTATCAACAGCTCGCTTAGGGCCCAGCCGCACACCATCAACATCTCCCTGCGCTCAGCTCCAGCTCAATCGATCGCCCTCATTTTCACATATACAGAAGGAAGTTGCAAGACGTGTGTGAACTGGGGGAGGTGGAAAGGAAACTGCATCGCAGATGGTTGTTGTGTTTCTTGAACGCTCAACAGTTTACTCACCTTCTGGGCTTGTTATTAGTTTTACATGATGATTTTATGAGAGAGGACATGGTTATGGCTCATTTCTGTACATCATATTAAACCTTATGGTTTACATGGTTGAGGTCTGAAAAGTACATTTCTGCATTCAAATCATGCAGTGTTTTTTTTCTTACCTAGTGGTCTTCACATTAGAATTCAGTTTGAACATTCAGCAGCGTATTACTGGAAACATTTTGCCCACACATTATTTAAATTGGATTTGATCTAAAAAGGACAGTAATGATAGTGTAGTTTTATAACTATCTGACATCATCAGGTCTAGGTCATCAGGGAGCTCCGTCAACACTTCAGAGAACAAGGTAATTACATGAATCATTTGCTGAAATACACTGTATCTTCATGTGAAAAATGTACTTACAAAACACAATATTCTAGTTTGCACTGTGATCATATATGAGAGATATTACTATGCTGTTTTTTTCTACGGGTTGTGCCAGTGTCAGCCCAGTTTTACATGTATTAGTTCGCTGTTCTTTATTTATTATAGAAGCAGGGTAAGAAAACTTCAATACAGTACATTTAGTTACACTGAAATTGACTATGCATGATTTGTACATGTTAAATCAACTTAGTTTGAGTTGGATTTCTGCAAGTTATGTGAGATTTGACCCAGAGGTGGCTAGGTTCTCAGACTTGACGCACGTAGATAAGAAATGCAGATCGGTCCCTCATGACTCATTGGTGACATTTCAAAGCATTTCTTATCTAAGTGCGTCAAGCAAGTGCACCTTATTGGGCTCGATAAATAAGGTTTTTCAGTTAAGTGTTCTTTTTATCAAACAGGAAAGCAGTCTTGTTGTAAAAGATCTTATTCAATTGCACACAATTAACTGTATTGTTAGAAAATATATATAAAAAAACTGAACCATGATCTATGAACTTCTTCATACTTTGTAGAAAAGGTAGAATCCACATTCCCCCTATAAATGCTGAGGTTAGGCCTCGCTCATATCAGGTGTCAGCATCTTGAATAACAAACTGAAAAAGTGAGCGATTCAACGCTCTTTTCGTGACTGTGACCTCGGATGACTCTGATAATGTCATTATCACAGCGGGCTGAACATAACGCACATACAGTACATGAGATTGGCGAAGGGTGAATCACTTATCTGTTTTCCTGATGCACTATTTACTCTGATTAGGGTGCAAGGTAGAATAAAAGACTATGACATAGTTTTTGTCTTGTGCTCTCTGGTATCAAAATATATTTCATTGTACATTTGGTGTTTTAGATTGCAATGTTAGTGTGTTGCGAGATGTAGCTATTAAATTGGCAACTGTGTGTATCATTTCCAAAGGAATGTTATTATTAATGCACATTTGCACACATAAGTTAAGCACCAGTGAAATGTTTTTTTTAATGAACAAACTATCTAACATCTAATATCTAACACAAAAGGACTTTGTGCAATTTCCTCATATTGTCCAGTATCTGCAGTGGTAGTGGATTTTTCTACCATTCCTACCAACATTCAGCGTTGATTGTTCACGATCAAAACCATGTGTTTATTAATGTAATCATGTCGACAAAGGTCCCCTAGCCTTCACTAGGTACGTTTTTGAACCCAAACCATTTCCTTTCTTTAACAACTTTTTTCCTTAAACTGACCAAACCTTAACCAGCTCATTGTCAGATCATAAAATCTGATTTCTGTTTTCCAACAGTGGTATGAAGCACTTTTGGAAGTAACACAGACAAATGATCCCACCCGACCTCCGCAACATCAACTCTCTCCCTCTGTTCAAAACTCGACTAAAAACCCATCTTTTCCAGCTCGCTTATCTGTAAATACACTGTTCCTGTTTTGTTTTGTTTTTGTTTGTTTGTTTTGTTTGTTTTGTTTTTTGTTTTATTTGTTTTGTTATTACTACTTACACTTTTATGTTCCCTGTATCTGTCTCTTATTCTCTGTAAAGCGTCCTTGAGTGTTAGAAAGGCGCTGTTAAATAAAATGTATTATTATTATTATTATTATGATGACCAAATACATATTATAAATATAATCCTTATTCTCAGGAAAAATCACATGAAATCCTATAACCTTTTTGGCGAGTGGAAGATAAGAGACAAAAATGGCAGGAATGCAACAAACAAAACAATTAGCAGGGTGCGTAATGTCTTGAGATCGCCTGTAATGGATAGAGAAGATGATTGAAGCATAATCTGTGAAAAGCATTTCGTACATGTGTTACCAGCGGTTGAATATCGTGTTTATTTTATGTTTCATATAGTGGGGCATCTTGTAATCCTGTGTGGGATGGACCAAATGTTTGTCATGACGGAGGTAAAAATACACTATACTATAACATACTATAGTGACTCAGAAAGGGTCCATCCCACACGACGGATAGATACGTTTACTTTTGATACTTGCTACTACATTTTTCCAATGATACTTCTGTAATTTTATACAGTATAAGTACAATTTAATTTCTTGGATATTTATTTATTTACGTTGCTTTTAGAAGTCTTATGTGGAACTGTATATACATTACAAATGGTACATACCATGCGTCTGTTGCTGATACAGCACATGTCATAGCTTTCTCTGACACATGTCACACAATCAGTACAGTAGCTTTAAGGAAAGATTATATTCTCATTCAGCCAGATACACTGTATGAGTGACGGGTGAGAGAGTTTTTCCTTAGCTGGTCTGAAAGGAACTTGAACTCAAACAGAACAATGGTGGCATACTGTCGGTCTGTACTCCTGTGTGTGCCAGATCCTGCTGAGTGTTGCCTAAAAATAACCATTAGTTTAAGGTAAAAAACAATCTACCAGTCTTAATGTGTATTTAACATGCCGTATACAAGTTAGTCCATACATTTTACATACATTTTTCTGGCACACACATCTCCCCTGTGACTGCACTGTACATAGCTGCTGTATTGTGTGGTGCGAAGAAGCTCTAATCAGCTTTTACTTCCTTGGGCATGAGCCTCTGGCCGACGGCACAAAAGGCCACACTGGGACCACCAAAATCCTTCCTAGGCCATTAAATACCCCAATACACACACAAACACATGCTTGCACACACATACAAACACCGTCGTATACACACACACACACACACACACACACACACACATTTTTGGATTGCACACTATCGGATCTAGATTGGGATGGGTCTGTCATACTATTTGTTAAATGCTTAAAATGGAGGGTATAAAGAAACAAAGCTTTATACTTTTATTTTAACCACCTTTTTTAGTTTTTATTTTCTATTTTTATGTAATAAGCTTTACCTCCTAATCATTTCATAAAAAGGTTTTTTTTTTAAACTTTTATTTTACACCTTTGTTCATCTTCCACTGCCTCGATTCATTTTGTTTAGATCGTTGGTTTTCTCTTTTGTTCAGTTTGCTAATTGGTGTGGTTTACTAATGTTTCAGGTAGTTATTTTAAAAAGTGTATTTTATCATGCTGCTTATACCCTTAACTATACCCTTGTAGCCGAGCTGCGCCAATCACATCGGTGTATCTGATATAGGCGGGCGAGCTAAACAGATGCAGACAGTTTAATCTACCAATTAGCTCCACTGGTAGCTAAGCGTATGGGCTCTGAATACCTCACTCCACGTATTGTTGTGATTGGTCGTAGCGCTATCCAAATGTGTACAGTGGGATTTTCAAATACACGCTTGGTGCCGACCCTCATGATAAGTGATTTTTATTACTCAATGCCAGAACTTTTATCTTTTGGTTTTGGATCTGGAGTTCCAGGCTAACCAACCAATGCAATAGGCACAATTATTAATGTTCAAACTACTGTATCAAGAGTACAGAGAAGGTGTCATAATGTATGTTCTATCCTGCACAAGCTGCTAAACCTTTTGTCAGGAAGTCCAAAAACCACTTGCAGATTTTGATGTTTTCATAGTGTTTCTTCTTTTTCCGAGAAGATCAGTAGAACACCCAATGTGGGTTTTGCTATCTATTGCATTTTTTGCAGATGGATGTGAAAGGGGTGGGCTAAAGTTTCTGTGTCAGTACTGCCGGTTGGCTGTGTCAGGCCATCATGAGGTGGGCCTTTCCACTTTGTGTCCGAGTCACACACTGATAGCAAAAATGAGAAGAATGTATATATGATGACCCCCTTAGATTAGAAAAGATGGAGTGCGCATTGCGTGTATGTAAGTGTACTTTCCTTATGCTTGGTTGTGTATTTTAAAGAAGTTAATTTTTGCTAAGAAATCATGTTATGCGGTTCATCCTTGTTTACTGTTTAAAAATTGTAATTTCCATAAAATTGTAATTTTTTTTTATGTTGTACTTTTTTGTCGTTGCATTGATATGCACAATTTTTCATTCCAACAAGAGTTGCAATATCTGCTACACACACAGCATGTCCTACCCACTCTAACCACTCGGAATAGCATTATAAAGGCCCACTACTTGATTACAGTGAGCTTTGTCTGATTTGTCAGTAGGACATTTCACTGGTTGCCATGGTGCACATGGAACCAAGATCTGATCGAGGTTCTGCAGGATAAAGACTCACAGTGGCAACGATTGTGTGTGTGTGTGTGTATGTGTGTGTGTGTGTTTGTGTGTGTGTGTGTTTGTTTGTGTGTGTGTGTCAGCAGCAACCAGCACTCTCACCAGCTTCCCTTTACTCTTTCCATGTCCTCATCCCTCCACCCCTCCCCTTGCGATGCCTTTCCTGCCTGCCTGAGAAGCAGAGACATGGCCTGGTGGTGTTGACCTCACCCTCAGACCCCCAGGAGACACTGACCATTACTGTTCCTCTGGCTGTCTCAATCCAGTCAGTTATCCCTGCTCAGACAAAAATAACATCTAACCCCCCCACATCCTCTGCCTTTTAGCAGTCACATATGCCCTTACCGCTGTCTCTGTCATTGTTTTATAGGAAAGCTGGTAGAGTGTTAATGGCACAGCACAGGCTATACCAAACGTATTCAGTAAAATAGAACGGAACAGGAAAGATAGATTTGTGATGGCACTGATTTTTGCCATCACACTGCAACAACAGCAAACAATTTGCTCAAACACAAAGATGTATTGTATTTTTTATTTTCTATTCTTTCTCTAAGCTTTTTTGTAAAATTTTGGATAATTTAATTGTATCTTACTTTTAATCTTTAAATGTTAATATTTAACAGTGTTATTTTATAAGGTAATATGTTTTTTTATGTAAAATCTGAAAAGTAGCTTTAGCCATGAGATAAATGTGGTTGAGTAGAAGTATAAATTAGCAAAAAATGGAAACACTATAGTACAACCTAAAAAAATGTACTTCAGTACAGTAATTGTGCAAATATACCTAGTTACTTTCCAACACAGTGTTTAAATGATGCACACTGTAATCATTTTTAGCACTGACGTGGTGGACACCTCTGTTTTCAGCTGATCTGTCGCCGCTGGACTCTGCTTGACAAATAGAGAGGAGGAGGATGTTATGAAATAACATGGGTAACAAAACAGGGAGGCACAAGAAGCAAGTCTGGACAAAATTATTTTATAATATGTCTTATTTAGGACCACCTAAAACCAAGACTTGTCTCCCACATTCACTTTCTTGGGAGTGTGTGTATAGGGGGCAGGGAGAGTCGGGTTTACAGTAACACATTTCAAATTAGATATAAGTCAAGTTATTGGTTGCATTTGCAAGTTTTAAGACATAAGCATAAATCAGACAATACACAGGCAATTTAGCAAAATCCCTGCAGTTGTGTCCTCTTTATCAGAGATTGAGACAAGACCGAGTAAAAAAGGCGGTTGATTCCGAGACCGAGACCTTCAAAAATTGGTCTTAAGACTGTTCTTGAGACCAAGACTGATCTTGAGTACTACAACTACTAAATCTGCCAGTGTGTTGTTCTTCAGGTGTTGGGACATATCGTGAGATTCAGGCAACAAGAAACCCTGTTATCACTGAAACAAAAAGAAAGAAAAAAAAAGGTCAATAAATGTCATGAAGGAGATAAAGATCTTGGACTGATGCACTGAAATGTTGGTTAAGCGTCTCAGTAGTCTTGTGAGGACAGAGGGTACATTCGTGATCTGCAACAACAGTTTTAGCTGGTTGTCTCTAGATATTCTTAGCACAAAGTGACAGAATCCTGTCTGGCTCTGTGAGATAGTGTCTGTGAAGAGCAAGTTGTTGTATGGAAGCCACAGGTGGTAAAGATAGAACAATATGAGGCTGGCAGGAAGGAGGGGTGTCCAGAGTTTCATTATCAAGTCACTTTACTGGGCAGGAGTTATCAGCATATAGGTTCACTTTATAGATGCACTAGAAACTGCTGGGAGAGTGAATTTTGTAAAAAGATGGGAATTCAGGCAACTCACTTGCTGTATCACATACTGAATTATGTTTGCCCTACACATGGAATATATGCAGGAAATGACGGTATTATAAAAACATTTCTAGAGTAACCGCGACTACCAAGATAAGTGGTATTTGAAATCATTACATTTTAGGACTGAAAATTAATGATTTTCTAACCTCTCACTGTTTTACGTTTTTCATGCTTTCAGTAGCAAGACAGCAGTTTATTTCAGAGCAAACAAAATGTGAACCTAGTTGTTAGACTAAGCGGAGAGAGCACACAAGACAAATAAAAACTACAGAAACTTAATTAAAGGGAATTATTGTATCAAAAGTGTCCTCACGTTTGCATCCCTACCAGTTTTTACTCATGATATAAAATATACGGTATTTACCTACTGTACTTTTACTTCAATAGCTGATTAACTTTTGTTAAACTTAATTTTTGCTCTTGTTTTTTTGCTCTGGATGGCAGTAAGAGTATTAACCCTTATAATAGCTGACTGAATAATTGACTGATATAAAAACACCCTTTGAGACATACAGTACATAAAGATTTGAAACTGAACAATTATAAACTCAACAGCCGTAATAACAAATACACAAGAAAAATGTTGCTGCAGTTAGCGTGCCCCCTAAATCATTCATTGTGAGCCCTGCACCCCAAATCCACCCCAAAAATGAATTGAACCAAATCTATTTATGCATTCACTTCATATAGTCTGTGGAACATTACATTCTGCATTGCAAATAGGGGTGCAAGTAATGAAGCTTATGCAGTGCGAAAAGGCCAATTACTCTAGTGTGTGGTGGCTTGGACTAGAGTGTGCTTGGGCTCCCTCCAGGCTAGAGACAGAGCCTAGTAAACACCTCATCAGCTGATGAGACACACACAGACATACACACACACACACACACATACACACACAGTGCTGAAGATTGTCATAGAATGGCAATTGTGAAACACACAAAAACACAAGCTCCAATTAACAGTGTACATGTGTGTACAGACATGCAGAAATGCGCGTGTATAGCCTACGTGGGTAAACACAACTGCACTTGAGAGGTACTAAAACATGCATAGAATAGCAGTAAACACTGTATACAAATGATCCAACTATCTGCATATTCACAATAGTAACTTTGCCAGTGGATGAGTTGGTAGAAGAGGAAAGAAGAGGCGGAGAAAGACATGAGCCTTGTATCCCTCCTTTGTGTCTTCTAATACTTTAAATTGTTGCTGCCCATTTGTCTTATCCTGAATAAGGACATGTTGTGTCTTGTTTTATGTATGGTTTTTTTCATTTTATTCACCAGAGAAATGATGAAATCTGTAGCTGAGAAAAGCAAATAATGTCAGAGATGAGAAAAAATTGAGGAGACGTGAATAGGAGGAGAAGAACAGGGGAGACGTACAGCAGGAGGCCACTTGTGCCACCAGTTGCAGAGGGTCATGGTGGGGGAGGTGAAAATTAAAGCACACGGGCGGCGTCTTGCACCTCGGTCAAGGCTAAACCCCTTCCCTTGTCCTTTTTTTGATTTTATGTGTGTGTGTGTGTGTGTGTGTGTGTGCGCGCGGTGGAGGGGTTGGGGGTATCATGGGTCGTGGAGGGGTTGGGGGGAATGATAGGTGAGGGATATTTTAGAGGCGTGGACATGCACACGTGACTCACTAGTGTAGCTGCTGTCAAACACGCTGCATATTTCAGGAGTATCATCATGGGGCGGAGGGGCACTTGAACATGGGGCGCGCCATGTGCATCCCTGTTCGACGCACAAATTATTCTGATGTCTCTTTGTGTAGAGCAGGGAGTGTGGACGGCAGTTTAGCATAGAAGTGAGACCTGTTGGTTGTGTTGAGAGATGAGTGTGTAAATTTAATTAGTTGTAATCATGCTTGTAAAAATGCTTTAAAAGACAAAAGAGGGCTGGCCTATTTTTCAGCAACCACAATTATGTACACGTGAAAATTATGCCACCTTTGGAGCTTAGAGGAAACACATTTAAAATAACATACAGTGTTTTTAGGATGTGGAAGATACTGTATGTGATGCATGCAGGTTTTTGTAGATGGATATGCATTAACAAAATTGAGAGTGTATAGCCGTGCTAGCCACTCTGAGGCTGTACTACTGCGCTAAATGCTAACATCATGACGCTAAGATGCTAACAATGAAAATACTAAAATGTTGATATTTAGCAAGTTCAATGTTCACCACGTTCAAAATTTAAGCTTAGTGTGTTAGCATGCCAACAGTTGTTAATTAACACTTAACACAAAGCACAGCTGAGGCTGATGGGATTGTCATTAGTTTTGCAGGTACTTGGTCTTAAACCAAATATTGATATGGGACAAATTGAACATTTTGACCTGATTATAGCGCTAGATGAAAAATCAGACAATATATCACAAATCATCCTGTGGGAAACACAAATGTCAGTACATGTAATGGCAATCCACCCAATAGTACATACATAGTGCATGTCATACAAAGAAAACATATACAGTAGTATATTATATATATAATGTTGAATTCTAAGTGGTATGAAGAGGCCCATAATCACACAAAAAACAAAAAAGTACAGAAATTGTACAATTTACAATTTTTTTAAATTTGTAATAAGCATTTTACAGACAAAAAGTAAAATGTAAATATAATAAATTGTGTGTGTGTGTGTGTGTGTGTGTGTGTGTGTGTGTGTTTCACATCCTATCTTGACCTATGTGACTCAGCATGGGTTTTTGTGGTCATTTAATCGGGATGCCCTAGCACATAAACCATAATCATCTCCCTTTCCATGTCTCAACATTAAAGGGCACTCATTTTTTCTACCATGTAATAATAGGGAACTTCCAATTCATGCCTTACAACGGCTTGTAACTTTGTACAAATCACATGCCCATCAAAAAGCTGGCGTTTCTCCGCTGGTGTTTATTTCACTTGCTCTGGTGGCTGTAAAAACTTATTTAAAAAAAATGAATAAAAAAACTTGAACAGAATTCTAAAAGTTTGTCTATAAATTTGTGTTGTTTTTTCTAAGTCAGTGAGTTGGCATGGATATCAAAAGGAAGTAAAATTGAAATCAAGAGGAAGAAAGGGACAGATAAAAACAGACGATGAAGGTCAGTGTTGTAGACAGGAGTGACAGGACACAAATCTCTGAGAAACACTCCAAATACAGCAACAGGAGGAGAGGAAGGAGGGAGTAATATCTCTGCCTCACCAGAAGACAGGAGGGTGGGGAGAGCTTGATCCTTACAGCCACACACACACACACACACACACAGACACATACATACACACACACATGCACACAGGCGCGTTTCCATGCAAACAACTTGGCCATGCCGGGCGGTTAGGTGGGAGGATGTAAGGGAGAGGGCTACACCCTAGTGCGAAGCTTTGTTGTGTGACACATAGACAGCCCACCCTAGCTTTCCCACCCCTATATTTGGCCTTGAATACAATTGCAGGTTTGAGAGTGACAAATCGGATTGCAGGCAGGCAGACGCGGACGCAGACAAGGGCAAAATTACATGAGTGGAAGGGAAAGCCACTGTAGTGGGGTGGCTGTTTTGCAACAATATTAATGATAAGAAAGTAATTGTTCAGCACACAGTGAAAACTATTTTAGGTAATTTATTAAGTTTTAAAATTATAAGCAGTGTGCGTAGTTCGAGGAATTTGGTCACTGTAATCAATTATGAATGGGAGAGTGTTTTCTTTCTGTGTTCATCCAGTGATGGGTTGTTTTTCAGTCCATTCCGTAAGCTGCTATCCAACCAGTGCATGCTGGGGTAGGCTACAGATGCCTGAGGCATTTAGAAATATGAATTTACACATTTAGGTAAATGTAATTTATCTCTGTGGTTCCAATACAAATCATCTTGTTTAGATATAAGTTTCCATCCATCTATCTTCATCCGCTTATCCAGTATGGGGTCGCGGAGGCAGCAGGTCCAGTAGGGGACCCCAAACTTCCTTTTTCCCTAGCCACATTAACCAGCTCCGACTTGGGGATCCTGAGGCGTTCACTGGCCAGGTTGGAGACATAATCTCTCCATCTAGTCCTGGGTCTTCCCCGAGGCCTCCTCCC
>NC_045748.1:16308612-16309058 GCF_008692095.1 Etheostoma spectabile | reverse complement strand
GGACGTGCCTGGAACACCTCCCTAGGGAGGCGCCCAAGAAGCATGCTTACAGGATGCCCAAACCACCTCAACTGGCTCCTTTCTACGCGAAGGAGCAGCGGCTCTACTCCGAGCTTCTCAAGGATGACTGAGCTTCTCACCATATCTCTAAGGGAGATGCCAGCCACCTTCCTAAGGAAACCCATTTTGGCCGCTTGTCCCCTGGATCTTGTTTTTTTGGTCATGACCCAGCCTTCATGACCATAGGTGAGGGTAGTAACTGACCAGTAGATAGAGAGCTTTGCCTTCTACCTCAACTCTTTTTTCCTCACAACGGTGCAATAAATGGAATGTAATACCTCCTCCGTTGTGCCAATTCTCCGACCAATCTCCCGCTTCATTGTCCCCTAACTCGCGAACAAGACCCCAAGGTATTTAAACTCCTTCACTTGGGCTAAGGACTCATT
>NC_045748.1:16307193-16308602 GCF_008692095.1 Etheostoma spectabile | reverse complement strand
AGAAGGCACTCCATCGGTTTCCTGCTGAGAACCATGACCTCAGATTTAGAGGTACTGATCCTCATCCCAACCGCTTCACACTCGGCCGCGAACCAATCCAGTGAGAACACTGGATTGGTTCACTGGATCAATATAATTTTTGTCTGTAAATTTGACAAATCCACTATGAGCCACCTGATTATTAGACTTGATTTGCATTTTTTGATTTTGTAGGTAGGCCTTCTCCTACTAATAAAACAAACACATGGTAAATATAAATTTAAAGAAAACAGAAGATAAACTCAGTGAGTGGCTCCTACAGATCTGAAAACAATTAATTCAGAGAAACTTTAATAGTAATTTGTGAAAACTCAAATACAATCAAGTTTTTGAAAATCTACAGTTTTTTTTAATAGAATAAAATAAAATGAAACATTACATTTCAATCAGGAACACTCTTGTCATAGATTTAACAATGTATTGCAACAAATGGAAACAGAGTTATGCTTGGTGCTGATGGCTTCGCTCTTGATAATGTTCCCAGGACCAGCCAAGCAGCATGCTAAGCTGAACAGGGAGCACTATGCAGGAACCACATTGGGTATAAAAGTGAGCTAAAAGAAATACATTGAAAATCATTTAAAAGTCCTGTTAGGACTCTGAAGTAGAAAGGTGGAGGCAAAGCATTGTCAGCAGCAGCAGTGAAAGCAGTGTCAGTTTAGCAACAACCAGTGAGTAGGGAGTCCTATTTAAAAGGACTGCCTTAAAGTGAGAATGGTTGTGATTGGTGTGTGTTCTGCCAGGAATGATAATTCAATCAGCGAACGTATGACTTCCGTGTCCTGCATGAACTAAGCTTGATGAATTTGGATAGATAGTTTTCAAAATAAGATATTTCTATGCCATACTTGAACTTGAATAGGCTACATGTAACAGTTAGCATCCAGCTGCTTATAAGATTCAGATCCTTACAGCCTTTCTTCATATCTTTGAAAAGTTTTCTTGTCCTATTTCCATTTTTTTTTTATTTAAAGAAAAAAACTAGTTTGCATTCTGAATATGAAACTTATTTCCATGTAATTGATTTGTTTTTGCAGCATAGACAGACATACAACATTTTTTTTCTCTAACCACATTTGAAAAATAAAAGGACTATAAAAAGCAACAATGATTAAACCCTGTCTACAAAATTAGAACAGAAAAAAACAGCAACACACACACACACATACACACACACACACACACCAAGGATTTCTGTCCTGCAGCCATGTTTGTCTGTGCATTGTTTTTTGCTTATTTACCAAGCCTTGTGTTAAACCTTTTATCCTTGTGTGTACATATGAATGTACAGTAAGGCTGTGCTAGTGCCGTGTGACTGTGTCTATAATTGTGTGTGTGTGTGTGTGTGTGTGTGTGTGTGTGTGTGTGTG